>NC_048219.1:96121076-96349292 GCF_002007445.2 Ailuropoda melanoleuca
TTGATAAAAGTTTCTAATGATCGTTCCTATTTCATTGGTGTTGGTTGTGACCTCTCCCTTTTCATTCATAATTTTATTAATTTGGGTCCTTTCTCTATTCTTTTGAATAAGTCTTGCGAATGAGTCAAGCAGAGAAAGACAATTATCATATGGTTTCACTCATTTATGGAACATAAGAAGTAGGAAGATCGGTAGGAGAAGAAAGGGAAGAAGAAAGGAGGGGTAAACAGAAGGGGGAATGAACCATGAGAGACTATGGACTCTGGGAAACAAACTGAGGGGTTCAGAGCGGTGGGGAGTGGGGGAATGGGATAGGCTGGTGATGGGTAGTAAGAAGGGCACATATTGCATGGTGCACTGGGTGTTATACGCAAGTAAGGAATCATGGAACTTTACATCAAAAACTAGGGATTTACTGTATGGTGACTAACATAATATAATAAAAATATTATTAAAAGTATTTTGGGAGAAAAATTGATAAAACTTGATGGTGGATGGGAAGAGGTATCAGGGATATCGTGTAACAGAAAGACTGTTATAATACTATAGGAAACACAGCAAACATACTTGGGTTTGAAGGAATTTAAATTGCTGAATTAGTCAACTAAAGAGAGTTGTCATGTGTTCACTAGGTTTTAATTAATTCTACAGCACAAAAGATACTTCTGCATTAGAGACATATATTGTAAGTCATCTATCTGGGCATAGACAATATTTGAAATCATGGGCACAAATAATGTTTTCTAGGGTTAGAACATAGGATAAAAGAAAATAATGCCTTAGGACTGAGCCTTAAAGAGGTCCGATGTTTAATGGTCTTTTATTGAAGGAAAAAAGAAGAGAGAAAGAAAAAAGAGAGAGAGAGAGAGAGATCAGAGAATTAGGAATAAAAACAAAAGAACATGGTATTCAAGAAGCCAAAGGAATAAATTTTTTTAAATAATAGATAGTGCTTAGAATTTAAATAAGGTAAGTGGGGAAAAAAAGTCTATTTCAAGGACTTGGAGGTCATTGGGTCCCTATTGAGAGCTAAGTTGGAATAAGAGCTTTTTGGATTGGAATGGAATTAAATGTATGCCCAACACACACACACACACACACACAGATCATTGCAAAACAAAAAAATCTAAATATGTTATTGAATACTGTGTAGCTTACCATGTTCTAGACCCTACATATGCAAAATGATGAATGTTTACTCAAATAGCACAAGGTATGTGTTGACATCCTCATTTCACAGAGATGAAATGAAGGTTCAGTGATGTTAAGTGATTAGTCAGAGGCCACATAAAAGGCTTAATCTGATTCCAAACCCAAGACATACAGTCTCCAATGCCCACATTCTTTCCCTTAAACAGAACAATAAGGAAAAGCTCCAGACTCAAAGGCAACTGTGTCTGTTGACTTTAATCTTATTTGCAAAATTTGGATTCATCTCACTCAGATACAAAATTGTTTTCACATGTTTTCTCCCTTTTTGTAAGCAAGGTAGACCATGGGGCTATTAGTCATTGCTGCAACAGATAAAGCTGACTTGTAAAAACCAATCTCCATTATTCATTTGGAACCACATTGTGAACTGAGATACTGTATCACCCAAGGAAACAGATGGTCCATGTTCCTGGTAAAAATGCTTTCCAAAGGCATTCCTATCTGCAGTTCACAGGTTCTGATTCCATTCCTGTCATGATACTCACAAGATCATCACGTACAGTTGAACTTTAAATACTTTGAAAGGGAAAATACAGCATGTTTGTAAATGACATTAGAAAAAAAAAAACACTGTTCAGTATAGATACATAAAACAATTAAATATGTTATATTCTGATTTCAGATATAACAACGAGAATAGCTAATGAATAAAATCTGTTCTACAATTCTTCCTAACTGTCCTCTGTTTATCCAACTGGCTCTTTCTTGTTTAAGTTCCACCCTTTAGCTAAAAAGGCTTTTCTAAAATGCAAATCATACTACTCTGCTGTCCTGTTTAAAATCTTCAAATGACTTCCCATCACCTACAGGGGGATGATCTCGAGCAAGCTACTTAAACTCTCTCTAACAAGTTCAAGATTACAAAGTTAATTAAGTGACTGAGTTCGGAGTAAATCCCATGCCATCAGCCTTCTGCTTTAACTTTCAACCATGAAGTTGTAATGATTTTCTAAAACAGGAGCTGGTAGCTCTGAGGACCAAATCCAGCCTGTCACTTGTTTTTTACATCCTACATGCTAACAAACTTTACATTTATAAATAATTGAAAAAAAAGTCAAAAGAAAATACAATTTTATAACACGTGAAAGTTACGTGAAATTCAAATATCAGAGTCCATGAAAAAAGTGTTCTTGGAACACAGCCATACCCATATGTTTAAGTACTGCCTATGGCTGCTTCCATGCAACAATAGAGTTGAGTAGACACAACAGAGATTTCTTGGCCCACAAAATCTAAAATATTTACTATCTGGTCCTTCACAGAAAAAATATGCCCACACCCAAAATGAAGAGTAGCATTAGGGAAGAGGGAAGTAGGAAGCTAGAGAGATAAGTGGAGTGAAGTTATCAAGGGTTAAATTGCTTCATCAAGAAATTTGGACTAATAATAAATCTGGGCTTTACGCATCAAAATATATTCTTTTGAATTTTCACCTCTCTTAAATCTAATTGTCTAAAATACATAGATGGATGTATATAATAATGTTGCATATTGCGGTTAAACATGTCTAAATTATGCATGGATAATCAATTGGGTGCATGTTTTATATATTTTGCCTTCAAAGCATTATTTTTTATTCCTGAAAACTTCTCCTTTACTATCTCATTAACACTAATTTTTTTCAAAATTTATTTTAGCCACCACTTCCTCTAGGAAGGTTTCCCTGACCCACTCCTTCCCCTACTGTTAGGTGCCCCTTTTATATGCTCTCATAGCTTATGCTTCTGTATGATGGACATTTTCAAATTGTTTTGTCATGATTGATTTTTGTAACTGAGCTCCTGAAAGCCTAGGATTCTTTTTTTTTCTTTTTTATCCTTTGTGCCCATGAAATTGTCCAACACATAGTAGACACTTACTAAATCAAATTTGTGAATTAAATTCAAGAAAGGCCATACACATCTTTGATCCAGTGTGATCCTGTTTTCCCTCAAAGGCAAAGACTGGGATCCTTTTTTATAATAGCCCTGGAAATGTCAGAGAGTCTTAGTGATCTGCTCGCACCTTCAGGAAAACTAGGAGCCTCTTGGGGAAAAAAAAAAGCTGCTAATCATACTGGATGTTCCCTATTGCCTATCAATAGATGAATGATAAAGATGTGGTATATATATATAATATATACAATGGAATATAGCTCAATCATAAAAAGAATGAAATCCTGCCATTTGCAACAACATGGATGGAACCAGAGGGTATTATGCTAAGTGAAATAAGTCAGACAGAAAAAGAAAAATACCATATGATTTCAGTTATATGCAGAATCTAGAAAACAAACAAATGAACAGGAGAAACAGAGAAAGACTCATAGCTACAGAGAACAAACTGATGGTTGCTAGAGGGGAAGGAGAGTGAGGTGGTAGGGGAAATACAGGAAGGAGATTAAAAGGTACAAACTTCCCCTTATGCAACAAGACACAAGGATGCAGTGTACAACCTAGGGAATGTAGTTAATAATATTGTAACAACTTTGTTTGGTAACAGATGGTAGCTAGATTTATAGTAGTGATCACTTCATAACATACATAAGTAAAATATATTGTACACCTGAAATTAATATTATATGCCAGTTAACTTCAATAAAAATATAGTCACCAAAAGCTTATCACATAGAGGATAAAATAAATATCAAGAAGAGTTCTTGAGATATCATGGACACTCAATATATATGTGGCAAGTGGATTTTTTGAATCAATAGATCACTAAATCAGTGTTAAGGGATATAGTAACCAGAGGGACTAATAATAAATAAATAATAATAAATAAATACTGAAAGCACCAAGCACCATCCTACAGACTGGTTACAGAGTCCTCTATGGAAGACATCAATGAATATGTTCTTTCATTTACCCATTATTTCACTCATATACCATATATTTACCTTTCACATGCTCGCAGTGGGAATCAGAAATGAAAAACATGGTCTCTCATAGCCCTGGCCTGCCTAAGCTCATAGACAGGCAATATGATAGTAGGTGCTCTGACTGAGGCATCATGGATCACAGCTCACAGCATAAAGTGTGTCTAGGCTAGCCTGAGGGGCCACAGAAGTCTTTACAGAAGCAACAGAATCTGAGTAGAGGAGCATCAGGGGAACTGAAGAGTGTTGGCGGTGGTGTCAGGAGCAGAGACAGCAGCACTAGCAAAAGCATGGAGGCATGAGCCTCATGTAGAAGTCCTCATAGTTTATTGGCCATGAAGTGAGAGAGGAGAGCAGTGGCAAGGAGCATAAGATGGATGAGAGTGGTACCCGATGGAGCTGGACTGAGAGATAGACCTGGGTGCCACAACTAGGAAGCTGACAAATGGAGAGAGGGTGGCCTGGAGATGTGGCAAACAGTGTGGTTCAGGGATCATGGTTCCATGTGGGAGAGCAATTTGTGTTTTGCTGCCCTGGTAAACAATCAGGGCTATAGTCCCTGCATGAGGCAGGAGTTCTATCTGATGTTCTGTCTGAGGTGCTGAAATAGCATGAGTAAAGGTAGATAAGATTATAGAAATGGGATTTGAAAGGTGAGTCATTATTCTGGGATTTTGTAAGCAGTTACCTAAAACAGTGTGTTGTTTCAGTGCAATGTTTTCTTTTTAATTGTGTGTGTGCATGTGTGTGCAAACTTGCTACCAATTTTGTAGTTTTCTACTTTTTCTTTTTTCTTTTATTCTCATTTGGCACATCACCACAAATTAACCAGACATTTCAAATTGTGGGTGGAAGATTAGTCGACTGATAATAGAAAAATTAAAGGATACTTTCTCTTATAAGCACGTTTTCAAATGTTGAATTGTTAAGAAAAAAGAATAATGTATGTATTAATCTGAGCAAAATGCCCTTCTTTGTAACAACTTGCTATTGTTTTTAAATAAAAAAGAGAACATTCTTAGGGATGAATGAATGAGAAAATGGATGAATGGAATGAATGACTGAATATCTAAAAAAATACACTTCTATATTTGTTCATTGCAGAGTAGCCTGAAAAGACCTGTATATAGAAAGGACATATACCAAATGAAGCTTTCCAACTCAACTCATTGGAAATGTAATTAAAATGAAAAGTTATGTAAGAGAACATTTTTACTATGTCATTTCATTCTTATAACAAACTTACAAGTTAGATCATTTTACATCTATTTCATATATAAAGTAACTGAGCGAGGTGCAGGGAAGTTAATGTCCCATCCAAGGTTAAAAGAAGGTCTATCTCCAAAGTCCAGGGCTGTTTCTGGGTTGCCCAACATGCAGAGAAATTGGTTTCAGGAAGATACCCCGCTTTTTACAGCCACAGCTTGAATGTAAATACCATAACTTAAGGGCTTTTGAGATTAAAAAGAAAGGTTCTATTTAATGTCAAAAATAAACCGTCAGCTATCAGGGGGTGCTTATGTGTGTAAAAGAGTGATACCTGCACTCTGCACATGGGTTATCAGAGGTGCTTATGTGTGTGTAAAAGAGTGATACCTGCACTCTGCACATGGGTTATCAGAAGCAGCATCATTGCACTGGAATCGTACAGAATTGAAGTCATTTAAGAGACAGCTTATAAACCAAGCATTGTTTTAAGGTGAACCTCCATGATTTTTTCAAAGCTTCCTATCCATAAAATCATATTATCTTAAAGCCAGAGAAGACGTCTGAGGTCATCTGTTCCTAATGCCATCATTTTCTTCTGCTGATGAAACCAGGAACCAGAGAAAAGGAGAAGTTATGTAAATATTTGATTTTAGCCTGTTTGGTCAAAATATGTACTAACAACTTGCTAAGTGTTTTATGAATCGCATTGAGAATGGCACATGTAAAAATTGATACTAATATCTTTATAATAGAGATAAAGCAGGAAGCTGGAAAACTTAGGTGTCTCAGGTTGCACATCTGTTATATGTTACACATCTAGTGCAGTGACGGGTCTAGAACAGACAATGACCTTTTTTGGTTCTAATGTCTGCCTCATCTGATTAGAATGAGGACCAGAGCACAGATCATGTCACACCCTTAAGTTCTTCATCTCCCATGTCACCTGCCATGCGACAGGATGGGGCAGGAGAGATGAGCAAGGGGCAAGGTAAGAACATACATAATAATCCCAGTTTATTGTAGTTATGATTCCCTTCTATTTCAAAGTCTCCCCCAAATTTTACCTCTAGTGAACCCCCGCCTAAGTGCACAGAACAATACTGCTCACCCATTGTAAGTTCTGGGCTTGGCTTCCCTGGTGACCTTGATCGAACCACTAAGCCTTTCTTTATCTCAGTTTCTCCATCCGTAATGTGATTATAAATAATACATGCCCCCTAGCTACTTCACGGGGGTCACAAAGGCATTAATAATGTAATTATTCTAAAGTACTTTGAAATCCTTGAGTGAAATATGATATTAAAAATATCGCTGCACTCAAAATATTCCCTGACAGGCAGACTTAAATGAGAAAACTATTGCTCTCTGAGTGGATAATATGTCTGACAGGGTACATAATTTTCCTGGAGAAAAATGCCTTTCAGACAAGGGTCTCAAAACCTCATTAGTTTTGTTTAAGGTGCTGAGACTTTGTGGTTTGAGCACCAGGGTAAGAGGCCTCAGTGGGCTGTGCTGTTTTCTGTACACCTTTACAACTCTATTAAAACCAGGAGGGAACGTGATTATAAAAGCCTCCAAACTAGGGTTGCCAGATTAAATACAGGACACACAGATACATTTGAATTTCAGATAAACAAAAAATAATATCTTACATAAGCATAGCCCAGGTATTACACGAGACATACTTACACTAAAAATTTCACTACTTATGTGAAATCCAAATGTATTGCATGCTATTTTTATTTGCTAAATCTGGCAAGTCTGCTTCAAATCCTCCTTATTTAACCAACTTGATTATTTGTTAGTCTGAATTGGTAAAAAAAAAAAAAAACCTTATGTAGAATGACTGTAAAGATAGCCTCATTCATTTCAGATAACATAACAATTAAACAAATTCTATCAGTAGTCTAACCAGGTCGTGATTTCTGAAAGGCAAATACTGTGTTTGATTCTCCTTTATATTCCCTGGATTCAGCATAGTTTCTGTAACATTGTAAACAGTAGATAAATGTTTGTTCAATAAATGAATGAATAAACGGTGGAGTGAATGAACAGCTTGGATTACACTGAAGGAATTTAAGACACTTTGGGAAGTTATTTAAAAAATATATTTGGGTTATAATCAGTTACTATAATAATTCCATACAGTAGTTTCTTCTAAGATAACTAAATTGGTTTATTAACTTGCTTTCCTTACAAGCTTTTATTAAATTCAGCAAACATTTACTGAAGGCCTTTTTACGAATAAAGTATTTATCTTGGTGTTAGATTGTACTATTTATTACTTATCAGGTTATTTGTTATGAATTCTGCAACAAATTTTATCATCTTCAATTATAGAAATAATTACTTTATAATAACTGCTTACTTACTTGTAATTCGTTGCAGAATGAGGAAATCTTAAACAAAAGCAGGAGTGGTGAGAATGGAGAATACGGAAAAATTTTGAGAGACTATTTTTCCAGGTTTACTGTGATATAACTTTCAAAAATTGTATATATTTACTTTGCAAAATATTTTGATATATGTATATGTCATGAGATGATTACCACAATCAAGCTAATTAACATTTTCATCACTTCACATAGTTATTTTTGTGTGTGTGGTGAGAACTTTTAAAGTCTACTCTCAGTAAATTTTGAGTATAAAATACAGTTTAATTAAACTAAAGTCATCATGCTGTAAATTAAATCTACAGAATTTATTCATCTTGCATAACAGAAACTTTGTGTATTTTGACCATCTCTCATTTCCCCACATAGCCCCTGAAAATAGCCATTCTGCTCTCTTCTGTGAAATTGTTTTGTTTTAGATTCCATGCATGAGTGAGATCATGCAGAGTTTTGTTTGTTTGTTTCCTATGCCTGACTTATCTCACTTAGCTCGAGTTTCACCCGTATGGTTGCAAATGTGATAGACACTTAGGTTGATTTCATGTCTTGGCTATTGTGAATAACGCTGCAATGAACATGGGCGTGTTTATATCTCAACACACTGATTTCATTTCTTCTGGATATATATCCAGAAGTAGTATTGCTGGATCATAAAAGTGTATTTCTTTTAAATTTTCTGAGGAATTTTGAACAATTTTCTACACTGTTTTCCATAACGGCTATAGTAATTTACATTCCCACCAACAGTTTGTAAGGGCTCCCCTTTGTCCATATCCTTGCCAATACTTACCTTTAATGTTTCTAACAGGTGTGAGGTGACCTCTTATTGTGGCTTTTGATTTGCATTTTCCTAAGGATTAATGATGTTTAGGATATTTTCATATGCTTGTTGGACATTTATATGTCCTCTTTTAAGAAATGTCTATCCCCCCAGAAAAAACAAATGTCTATTCAGGTCCTTTGCCTATTTCCAAATTGTTCTTTTTTTTATTATTGCTATTGAGTTTTATGAATTCCTTATATATTTTGAGTATTAATTTTTATCAGATGTGATTTGAAAATATTTTCTCCCATTCCATAGGTTGTCTCTTCACTCGGTTGATTATTTTCTTTAGTGTGCAGAGTGTCTTAGTTTGATATAATACTATTTGTCTATTTTTGTTTTTGTTTCCTGTGCCTTTAGGATCATATCTGCAAAATTATAACCCATACCAATATCATAAATGTTCTCCCCAGTGCTTTATTCTAATAGTTTTAAATTTTTAGATCTTAATGTAGTCTTTAGCACATTTTGAGTCAATTTTTGTATATGGTATAAGAGTCAATTGCATTCTTCTGCATATTGATATCCAGTTTTCCCAACACCATTTATTAAAGAGACTGCCTTACCCCTTGTCTGCAACTTGTTGAAGATTAATTGACCATAAAGGCGTGGACATATTTCTGGGTTCTCTATTCTGTTCTACTGGTCTATATGACAGTTTCTATGTCAGTACTGTGCTATTTTGATTTTTATAGCTTTGTAGTATATTTTAAAGTGAGGAAGCATGATGACTCCAGCTTTGTTCTTTATGCTTATGATCCCTTTGGCTGTTCAGGAACTGTATGATTCTACATCAGTTCTGATATTATTTTTTTCTATTTTGAGAAAAATGACACTGGAATTTTGATAGGGATTACATTAAGTTTGTAGGTTTCTTTTAGTAGTATGGGCATTTTAACAATATGACCTATTCCAATCTATGAACACAAGATATCTTTCCATTTATTTGTGTCATCTTCAATTTCATTCCAGTGAACAGATTTTTCACCTCCTTTTTTTAAAATATAAATTTAATTAGTCAACATATAGTACATCATTAGTTTCAGATGTATTTTCAATAATTTATCAGTTGTGTATAACATCCAGTGCTCATCACATCATTTGCCCTCCTTAATGTGCATCACCAGTTACCCCATCCCTTCATCGACCTCCCCTCCAGGAACCCTCAGTTTGTTTCCTATATTTAAGAATCTCTCATTGTTTTTCTCCCTCCCTGATGACTTCCCATTCTGTTTTCCTCCCTTCCCCTATGGTCCTCTGCCCTGTTTCTTATATTCCACATATGAGTGAAACCATATGAAAATTGTCCGCATAATACACTCCAGTTCTATCCACATTGATGTAAATGGTAAGTATTCATCCTTTCTGATGGCTGAGTCGTATTCCATTGTATATATGGACCACACTTCTTTATCCATTCATCTGTTGAAGGGCATCTTGGCTCCTTCCACAGTTTGGCTATTGTGGACACTGCTGCTATGAACATTGGGGTGCATGTGCCTTTTCTTTTCACTACATCTGTATCTTTGGGGTAAATATCTAGCAGTGCAATTGCTGGGTCATAGGGGAGCTCTATTTTTAACTTTTTGAGGAACTTCCATACTGTTTTCCAGAGTGGCTGACCCCACCAAAAAGAACTACAGACCAATATTCCTGGTGAACGTGGATGCCAAAATTCTCACCAAGATACTAGCCAGTATGATCCAACTGTACATTAAAAGGATTATTCACCACAACCAAGTGGTATTTATTCCTGGGATGCAAGGGTGGTTCAACATTCACAAATTAATCAATGTGATACATCACATTAATAAAAGAAAGGACAAGAACTATACGATTCTCTCAGTTGATGCAGAAAAAGCATTTGACAAAATACAGCATCCTTTCTTGATTAAAACTCTCTACAGTGTAGGGATAGAGGGAACATACCTCAATATCATAAAAGCCATATATGAAAAGCCCACAGCAAGTACCATCCTCAATGGGGAAAAACTGAGTGCTTTTCCCCTAAAGTCGGGAACACAACAGGGATACCCGCTCTCACCATTGTTGTTCAACGTAGTACTAGAGGTCCTAGCCTGAGCAATAAGGCAACAAAAAGACATAAAAGGCATTCAAGTTGGCAAAGAAGAGGTCAAACTCTCACTCTTCACAGATTTTTCACCTCCTTTGTTAAATTTATTTCTAATTATTGTATTATTTTGGTTCTATTATAAATGGGATTATTTTCTAAATTTCTTTTTTGGATATTTTCTTGTAAGCATATAGTAGTACATTTTATTTTTTCATGTCTAATTTTTATTCTGCAACTCTACTGAAATTGTTTATTAGTGCTAACATTTTTAAAATTTTACTTTATTATTGATTTTTTTTTTTTTTTTTTTTAGCGGAGCCCTTAGGGTTTTCTATATATAAGATCACATCATCTACAAACAGGCATAATTTTACTTCTTCCTTTTCAATTTGGATGCCTTTTATTTGTTTTTCCCATCTAATTGCTCTGGCTTGGATTTCTAGCGCTATGAGTAGAAACGGTGACAGTGAGCATTCTTGTTTTATTTCCAATCTTAGAGGAAAAGCTTTAAGCTTTTCATCTTTGCCTATGACGTTAACTGTGAACTTGTCGTATATGGTCTTTATTATGTTGAGGTACATTCCTCCTATACCTAATTTGTTGAGAGTTTTTATCATGAAAGCACGTTGAGTTTTGTCAAGTGTATTTTTCTTCATCTATTAAGATGATCATGTGATTTTTATTCTCTATCCAGTTAAGGAACATATTTATTGATTTATGTATGTTGAACCATCTCTACACTCCAAGGATAAATCCCACTTGATCATGATATATGATCATTTTAATGTGTATGTCAATTCAGTTTGTCAGTGTTTTAGTGATGGGTTTTGTACGTGTAGTCATCAGGGATATTAGCATGTAGTTTTCTTGTATCTTTGCCTGGCTTCGTTTTCAGAATAACCCTGGCCTCATTAAATGACTTTGGAAGTATTCCTTGCTCTTCATTTTTGGAGGAATTAGGGAAGGATTGGTGTTAATTCTTTTATAAATGCTCAGTCGAATTCACCAGTGAAGCCATCAGGTCCTTGGCTTTGTTTGTTTGTTTGGACATTTTTGATTACTGCTTTAATCTCCTCATTCGTTGTTGGTCTTCCAGATTTTCTATTATTTATTGATTCAGGTTCAGTATGTTTCTAAGGATGTATTCATTTCTTCTAGGTTATCTGATTTGTTGGTGTGTAATTACTCATCCTTTGTGTTTCTGTGCTACCAGGTGTAATGTCTCCTCTTTTACTTATAGTTTTATTTATTTAAACCTTCTATCTTTTTTTCTTGATGTAGCTAAAAGTTTATTAACTTTATCTCTTTAAAAATGGAAAAATTCAAAATTATATAGAAATTAAACAATATACCCCTTATGAAATAGAAAAAAAAGTATTAATAGATGAAGATGGAAACAACATACCAAAATTGATTAAATGCAGCAAAAACAAATCTAAGAGGGAAGATTAAATCTATAAATGCCTATATTAGGAAACAAGAGAGATCTCAAATAAACAACCCAACCTTATAACTCAAGAAACTAGAAAAAGAACAAAGACCAAAGGTAGCAGAAGGAAGGAAATGGCAAAAATAGAACAGGAATAAATGAAATAGAGACTAGAAAAACAATTGAGTTCTAAGTAGAACTCAGAAATAAACATGTATAGATGAGGAGAGAAATCAAAGGAGAAAAAAACCTTCACTGGGATGTGAAATAGAGCCTGGTGTCTGTAGGCTGACCACCTGGGTTCAAATTCTTTTTTTTTTTTAATTTATTTTTATTTACTATTTTTAATAGTATTTTTATTATATTATGTTAGTCACCATACAGTACATCCCTAGTTTTTGATGTAAGTTCCACGATTCAACTTCCATATAACACCCAGTGCACCATGCAATATGTGCCCNGAATTAACTTAACCAGAGACGTAAAGGACCTATATCCTAGAAACTATAGATCACTTTTGAAAGATATTGAGGAAGACATAAAAAGATGGAAAAATATTCCATGCTCATGGATTGGAAGAATTAACATAGTTAAAATGTCCATACTACCCAGAGCAATCTACACTTTCAATGCTATCCCGATCAAAATACCGAGGACATTTTTCAAAGAACTGGAACAAATAGTCCTTAAATTTGTATGGAACCAGAAAAGGCCCCGAATCTCCAAGGAACTGTTGAAAAGGAAAAACAAAGCTGGGGGCATCACAATGCCGGATTTCGAGCTGTACTACAAAGCTGTGATCACAAAGACAGCATGGTACTGGCACAAAAACAGACACATCGACCAATGGAACAGAATAGAGAACCCAGAAATGGACCCTCGGCTCTTTGGGCAACTAATCTTTGATAAAGCAGGAAAAAACATCCGGTGGAAAAAAGACAGTCTCTTCAATAAATGGTGCTGGGAAAATTGGACAGCTACATGCAAAAGAATGAAACTTGACCACTCTCTCACACCATACACAAAAATAAACTCCAAATGGATGAAAGACCTCAATGTGAGACAGGAATCCATCAAAATTCTAGAGGAGAACATAGGCAACAACTTCTATGACATCGGCCAGAGCAACCTTTTTCACGACACATCGCCAAAGGCAAGAGAAATAAAAGATAAAATGAACTTATGGGACTTTATCAGGATAAAGAGCTTCTGCACAGCCAAGGAAACAGTCAAAAAAACTAAGAGACAGCCCACAGAATGGGTTCAAATTCTAACGCCTTTCAACATTTGCAATCTTGAAAAGTTTACTTAACTTCTCAATATGCATTGTCTTTAACCATAAAGTGGGAATAACAGTGGAATCCACCACATGAGGTCATTGCGATTATTAAAGAAGATAATGCAAGGGAATCCTTTCACCAAGTCCCTGGCAGGAAAGACACACTCTGCTTTCTAATTAGTTTTTGTTACCATTCATTGTAACTGAAGCCAGGGGTAAAGGTAGCATATCTCTGATTACTTATTTACTTGGATTAAATAATTTAAAATATATTTTAATAAAAACAAATAGAATTATATTACAGAGTTACATTTGTAATTCACATAAAAACACAAAAAAGCATGTATTCATACAAACAATGCTATCTGTAGGTCACATTGAGTTCTGTCTCTGGATTGTTGTGGTATCATTTCTATTCCCTTTGCTATTAAAGTTATTTCAGTGGAAATGTTTGAGAAGGTCTAGGGTAAAAAACAAAACAACAAAACAAAACATGGTGCACTGGGTGTTATATGCAAGAAATGAATCATGGAACATTGCATCAAGAACTGGGGATGTACTGTATGGTGACTAATATAACAAAATAAATATTAAAAAAAACCTTGAGCAAGTGTATATTAGAGTAGGTACTCAATAAAAGCTAGCTATTATTTTGTTCCATTCTGTTTATATTGTTATCATGTTTGGCTCCCACAAGCAATGATTATGTTAGGACTCATCATTCCTGATGTACCTCTGAGATAAGAGAGGCTGCAAGGATCAGGAAAGTTAACTTCTTCAGGGCAGTCTAGTTCATTAATGAGCTAAAGATCTATATTCTCCTGGTGCCAAATCTCATTGCCTTTTGATTTTATATCACCTCTTAAATGACATAGTGTGGCTAGGGTCTGTGTTGTGGGGGAAGTAGCCCTACCTAAATATATAGAAAAGGATCCAAGGTAGAGTTCTTATGTTTATTTTACCCCATAATGAGCTAGGTCATTCAGACATGTTCCTTTTCCTAAAACTAACCTCACTAACCAGTAAAATAAACTCATAAACTGAAAAATGATCATTACAGACCTTGACAACAAGTGCTAATAACAAAAAATGGTAATGACTTTAGGAACCTTATTGTTTCTGAGTCTATCATGCAGCTACACTGGAAGCATCCCCACTGACAGAGGAGCACAGGGATACTGCCTCTGCAAAAGGACACTTCCTGCCAGGGCTGGAGGCAACGTCTGTGAGTCTCGGTCTGATGACAGTGTTAATTTCAAGCTCTGTTAAATACATAAAATAATAAGTGTATAATATCTTATTCAGAAGAAAATTACAACACCATTAACTGCATCACTAGCAGTGAATAAATTACCTTTGACACATAGTTTGCATTGATCAAGCAGAAAGAAGGTGGTAGAGGAAAAGAAAACTGATGTGCCCCCGACTCTTTTCCCTAGGCCCATCTTGCTTTTCTGTAGGTTCCTTGTTTTTCTTTCCTGCAGCCCCGTGTTTTAGACTGGCTTGCTCCCTGCACTTTCCTCGCTCATCCAATCCACTTAATTACTAATTACTTCCTTCATGACCTCTCTCCTGTCCTCCCTCAGAGCCCAATTTTGTCTCCAGTTGAGTAGTTTAACTTCAGCATGCATCTTGGTCTCCTGGAGAGTTTGCTAAGATAAAGACTGCTCTGCTCCATGAGAGCCTCTTTCTTGGGCCCAGAGTTTGAATTTGTGACAAGTTCCTAAGTGATACTGCTGGTCCAGAGCACACTGAAAATCATTACTCTGACCAGGGAGATACTGGCTCAGATGGGCTTTGGGCTCAGTATTTGGCTGTTTGTTGTGGGTAACTTATTCTAATCTTTTGCTATCGGTAACCAATTCTAAGGATTCTGGTGTCAGAATCCAAAACCTTTGCAGTCTCAACCTTTTTAACTCCTTGCCTAACTCCTACTACATCTTCATTGAGCCTTCATACCTTGACTGATTATACAATACTTCTCCTCCCCTTACATCCATACCAGATATTTATAGTGCCTATTGGGAAACAGTGTGGGAAAAATCAGACAGGAAGCAGGTTCTAAAACAAGACAAATCTGGGTGTGAATATTAGGCCCTATGTTAACATTCTACATGTTCCCTAATTTCACTGAGTTGCTTCCTTGTTTTAAAAGTCAACCTAAACAATACTCCGCCTGCAGAGCTGTTGTGAAGATTACATAAATTAACGCTGAGTTTCTCAAATTAGGGGCACATTAGAATTTCCTGAAGATGTGTTAAAGCCAAAATTTTCCAGCTTGCCCTAGAAGTTCTGAGTCCAGGTGTGGGATAGAACCTGAGAATTCAAAATTATGCGAAGAATTATGCGAAGGTAATGTCAATGCAGCCACATTTAGAGAACCACTAAACTGTTAAAAACAAAGGCCTTAGCACAGGGTCTAACCATCTGTAGGGAGTAAAAATTTGATTTCCCTCTCTTCCTTTTTATTTTGACTGATCCTTCTGATCTTTATGATTTTGATAGATCTGTCGAAACTTCCTTGTCCCCCAAGATTTGCCTAACTTGATTTCTCTAAATTTGACATTCCCATTTACCAGTTCAAAAGTATATTCCATTTTTATTCTTTATCCTCATGACCAATCTGGTCTTATTGCAGTGCATTTCTTTGGTAATATTGACATCTTTATCCAAATTTCAGGCTCTTAATATTCCGTTTTTCTACGTTTTCAGCCACATGTGGCCTCACCTCAGAAACTCTGTCCCATAAGTAGTCGCACACTTTCGCAGCAGTGGAGGTGGGACACTGGGTTATTTTCTCTTCCAGGTGAAGGCAGAAGATCATCTGAACTCTTGTTGTTGGACAGGCTTTGAATGCAGCATCCTGTTAAAACAAACAGACAGTGTCAATACAGGCAGCTCTGTCTGCCCCTACACACTTTCAACTGTTGAAAAGCAGCAGCAAGATAAAAGAGCATCAAATTCATTCGTAAATTTGTCTGCCCATAAGAACCTTCTTGCTTTGTAGTCTGGAAAGAAGCTTTTGAGCCTCCACTTCTCTTTTCATCCACCTGTGCCCATCTCCTTTCCTTACATTTGTGCGCCTGTGCACTCCCATACGCCTCCCCTATCCCATTGTGCCTGGCTGAAGAGATGCAGAAAGCAAAGATCATACTGTACTTTTAAAAGATAAAAGCCACCGTACTCCACTTATAATGCTTTTTTCCCTTCTCCTATATATTTCATCTCAGGATCTCCAACCACTGCATAAATGCTTTACAAAATTTGCTATTGTCCTTAGTTCCCAAAGGGGAAATTGGATGCAAGCCACTCTCTTTATAACATTGCATTGCATCAGTGGATTGTAGACTAATGGAAAGGGTCTGTGTGCTTGTTGGAGCTGTTCCTGTTTCTCTAAAATGTATGAATTGTTTAAATGGCATTGTAGGTAAATATTAAAATGTAGTTCCTGTGTGAGAGTGGTCTCTCAAAAGGAGTTTTGGAAAATGAAACCTTAGGACCAACTCCATATGATACATGAAATATGACAGATGGAGTGATTACTTGAAAAAAATCAATTCTTAAATAGCACACTATAACAGAATCCACATAAAGGAGTCAGGAGACCTAAATATACTAAAATTCTAAAGCTCATCATAAAGTTAAATAGACAGATGCACTTTAAATGTACACACACACACACATACACAGTGGACACTTTAGAGACTGAAGAACAACTGCAAGGATGTTATCCTTCTTGTTCAGTTTTTTGAGGTTAGACATCCGAAGTGAAACTCGAGCTGCTTGACCTTCCAAAGACTCATGAAACACTACAGGATGAATCAGGGAGCAAAGACCTAACCCCAATGTTCAAAAAGTTTCATCTGCCCAAATTCTTGCTTAATATTTCCTCTCAATAATCGTTCTTTTTCTCTCTTGAGTTAATACAAAGTACAGCTTCTAAAGCAGATTTTACTTGAAATTATTCTGTCTATAATTAGTTAGAAGTGGATCAATCCACAAAACTTATTGTATACTTACTGAGATGAAGCCATGCAGACACAATTCCTGCAGTCAATGACATGAAGTCATTGAACATGAATAGTTATCCATCATTGGAAGTACAGTGACCTTCATTGGCTGTCTGCTCTGGGGCATGGTAGTGCATATATTATTTTGTTTGTACTAAACAACGATGCAGTGTATCAATTATCAACAACCCGGTCTATCGAGTTAGGTCAGAGGCTTACAGAGGATATGTAACTTGATTGATTTTACATCCTACTGAGAGAATCAGATTAGAAACCAAACTTGAACAGATCAAAAACCTATATTCCCTGTTCTTGGCAACTATTGTTTCTATCATAGAGGATGAGAGAGATGTTGACCCTGACTTTATCAAATTTAGTTGTTTATTCTCATACACACATCATGGTTTCTGTATGTAATTTATTTAGATTGAGCAATTAGATGTTGGTATTTGCTTAGCTTGAACAGTAACTGGTTAGTGACTTGCAAGGTTGAGAAGATTTAACCACACTTAAAATAGTAACGAAACGTTTATATTTGATTTCAATGATCACCTAGCCAGGCCAATAGTTTTCCGTGTCTGGGGGATGTTTTGGTTTATTGAGGGGTGTTGTTGGTGGTTTAATGGAGAGACAAACAGTAGAGCATGGAAGGATCCCCCAAAATGAATTACCCTGCATTCTGCATCATTTCAAATATGTGAATGGGCATTCATATAGGAGGAAAAACTTGTTCAAGAATTTTGAGCCTAGAAGCTAAATCCATTTTGTATTTAGAAAACATGGGGTTTTGTTTTTCATGGTTATGATATTTCTAATTTTTTTTCAAGAATGAAACTAACCTGTAAATTGAGGCAAGATTTTACTCTTTTTTTTTTTTTCGTTAAGAATGCTGCCAGGAATTGTTCACTCTCTCAGAAAAGCACATCATGAGCAACAATGCTGTACTATTTGAATTGCTAATAAAATACACCTGTTTCAGGCGGCTTCTATAGCTGTCGTTTCATTATCATTCTGTGTACAGATGCGAGCATTTATTCCTTTATGTCTTCTTTACTAGGGCTTTCTGGTCATTTGCAAGTTGAAAAGCATACTGTTTCATTATAAATTACTTTCCTTTGTTTCTCTTTTATATTAGTCTTAGAGCAATAGTTTTAAAACTATTGTGTTGGTGAGTTACATTATCTGTAAGTTCCACTTGAAAATAGTAAAGGGGCATTATGAAACATTTATTATAAAATGGTATATTGGTCATGATACGTTTGAGAGCCACTATGCTAAGCTGTCAATTACCTACCTGAGTTCTTTGACTTTTGCCTTCTTTTTATCCTACAAACCAAAACTAGTTAAATGTAGGCTTCAAACTTTCCCTTGACTAGAATAGTCCTTATTTGCTTTTCCTTAATTGGAAGTATAGAGTTGTGGTCCTTATATAACTGGAAACTGTATTATTCACTTAAAAATTCTTAGGATAGTTAAAATAACACCATCTAGAATTAAAATACTAAGTTGTAAACTTTTAATCTAACAAAGATTATAAAGATGGTGAAAGCCCAATGTTTGCAGTGGGTACTGACAGTTACATTAAATATATGCAAATATTTTTTAAATTATTATTTTTTAATTTTTTTATTATATTATGTTAGTCACCATACAGTACATCCCCGGTTTCTGATGTAAAGTTCGATGATTCATTAGTTGCGTATAACATCCAGTGCACCATGCAATACGTGCCCTCCTTACTACCCATCACCGGTCTATCCCATTCCCCCACCCCCCACCCCTCTGAGGCCCTCAGTTTGTTTCTCAGAGTCCATAGTCTCTCATGGTTCATTCCCCCTTCTGATTACCCCCCCTTTCTTTTTCCCTTTCTTCCCCTACCGATCTTCCTAGTTCTTATGTTCTATAGATGAGAGAAACCATATGATAATTGTCTTTCTCTGCTTGACTTATTTCACTTAGCATTATCTCCTCCAGTGCCGTCCATGTTAAATATATGCAAATATTTTGTCTTGACAATTCCACTTCTAGGTATGTATCTCAAATATATCCCTATATATATCCATCAAATAAATTTTCACCTAGGTCCATAAAAGAATATATACAAAAATATTAATTCCAGTATAATGTGTAGTGTCTGAGAATTGGGAGCGATCTGTGTGGCTAGAACCAGCAGCATGGACAGCTAAACATTTGGAGTTTTTTGCAGCATTATATTAGAGTCACTAATGAAAGCATTACATTAGGTATACACATAGGAATATAGATGAATCTTAAAATCTAAGTGATTAATAAAAAGATAGAAGAAATCTTGTGCTACCTAATATAATATATAAATTTAAAAAGTATACAAACAACATATGCGTTTTGCAATAATATGTAACAACAAAACTATGCATTAGGTATACTGAAAAAGTGGGCTGTACAAATGCATGGTAAGGTTGTACCAGGCTGAAAGGAATAGAGGATTAATTTTTAATTTTGTTAAGTCTATGAAATCAAAAGGAAGTTCAAATTTATGTGTTCTATTTGTGCTCCTTCATAGAAAAGTTGCATAATTTCACAACAACAAAAATAGTCCTGTTTTATAAGCTTTTAAAAATCCAATTGCTTTCCCCTTCAAATAAAGCCAATGCATGCTACATGCCAAGTAAGGAGTTCTTAACAGGGTGAATGGTTTCACGGGGGCTAATTTCCTCAGTGTCCCTGAAAAACTACCCCCAACCCTGGCTCTCACGCACTCTCAGGGACCTGCTTTCTTCCATATTTTCACTCTATTATTCATGGCAAAAGTTCAAGAGTCAATGTCACAAAGTAAGAGCCCCCTTGGAGGATGGAGAAAGAGAGGAGCTGCTTAAGAATAAACCTGGATTCTCTCAGTGGGAACAAGAGAGAGCCAGGGGCAGCCTCCCAGTGAACAACTACCCACACTGGCACCCCTTTCCAGCAGGACAACTGTGTGGATCCCCACAGACTCTTTCCACAGGGAGTGAGATAGAAGCTGTTGCAGAAGTCATCTGCAAAGGAAAAAAAAAGGAAACAAGTAAAACGGTTCTCAAGCAGTGTTATCATTACAGAGGTAATTATTTATAAAAATACAGGGGATTGTCCTAGCCTGGATATTCTGAGCCCTATGGTGGTGTATCCTATTGTGGGGCCAATTTTTCTACAAAGCTTACCGTTGATCCAATAAATATTACCCAGAGACTATCCATTTTCCTTTGCTTCAACATTTTGATTATGAATTCAATTTTCAGAGACCCTAACACCAAAAGGGAAGGGTCTTGAATGTGGGACAAATATTTAGTTATAGGAAATGAAAAAAAATTATAAAAGTTACCCTGAAGTGTAATTTATACATGAGTGAAGTAAATTCAGTTTATGTAAGTACACTTGAATTCAATCATCAATTCCTCTGATGAAGCCAACTTATGAAATTCCAAAATTGAAACTCATAATTGGAATGAATGTGGGATTCAGTCAAGGGTCACTAGAAGTGAGTCTATGCCTGTATGGTCAGTTTGCTTTTGGATGCCATCTCTCGTTCTCAGCCCTTTCACTGGGGCTTAACAGAGCATCTAGCACCAAGCAAGCATGCCCATAGTTGAAAACTGTCTAAATAATGACATGGTCTTTGTATCCCATTCTTTAAATAGAAGGAACTATTTAATTTAATCATGCATTTCACCAAACCTAGCATATGTCTATACTATGTACTTAATGAAAATTTGAAATGAATCAAAAGTAATCAGAGACAAAGATTGTGTTTTCTATTTTGTATCATGTTCCATACCAAGAAAATGCCCTAGCTATTGTAGATAAAAAGAACATTGGAAGTACTCACTTTCAGAAGAAAAACAAGTCACTAAAATAAGGAGCTATAAGGTGTTCTAAAGATGTCCTTAATAATTGCCCCCTAACATTTTCTGTAGGTCTTCACTGCTCCCTGTGAAATCATCTGAGTCATCCTGGCTTGAGATTTGATTTACATATTTCTTTCCAGAGTGGGTTCAGAACACCGGGTGCTTACTAGAATGAGGGACACAGGGTTGCCAGAAGGCAGGTTGCCTTCTTTGATATCATAGGTAATTTAATTAAACTGAATCAAAGTTTGAGTTAAGATTATAAATGATCTAAACATGTGACCTTTTCCTCTGAGGGAATGAGGAGTCAGTGATGGGTATTTGGTTGGAAAATTATATGGGAGAAAAACAATGTTTTAATGACCATAAATTTGCTGTGCTGTGTACTATAAAACCTCTGGGACTAGGGGTCAGGAAAACACAAACTTAAAGTCTAGCTTTGCTGGTTTCTGGCTGTGTGATATCTGACAAATTATATAAACCCTTTTAACCTCAACTTACTCACTTTAAAATAGATAATAACCTCTCAAGGTTGTTGTTAAGGATTGAATATGTTAATGTATATAAATCATTTAACACATTGCCTCACACATGGGCATTTTAAAAATCTTTAAGATATTATCAAATGGAAGCATTGTTGTTCAAAGTATAAGCTGAGTTACAGTGGAGGAGAAATTACAAACAGGGAGAACACATGGTCCAATCCAAGCTTTACTCTTTATCCAAATTGTTTTAAGGATTTGGGCTTGAAAGGGAGATTTATCTAATTGAATCTGATCCAGGATACATAACTTATTTGGATCAGATGAGTAAACCATATTGATGACTGTTTTATGTCATCAACAACTGTGCAATCATACTCATGTCTGTTTCATGCAAAAAAAAAATTGAGTGTGCTTTTGAGTGCTCAGTACTTCAGTGACAGAATGTGAGATCATAGTTAGTTAGGATATAACTGAGAATGTCAGCCAAATAAGCTGAAAGCAAATGTTCCTACCTAAGAAATAGCAGCATGTGCCAACGACAGTACATCTGCTAATGAAATAAGGATGCTAATAAAAAAATGCTAAAATTTAAAAGGATTTTGGAATGTCAAATTATGCATCCCTTAAAGGGGCAAAACTTTCAAAATATGATTTTTTCTGCCATCTATTGCAACAGTAGTTGTCACTTATTAAACTCTTACTACATTCTGAAGTCTTTGCACACATATCATCCTTACAACCCCCGTGTGTGATGGGCACGGCCCCATGTTGCTACACAGGAAACTCTAACTGGAAAGGTGAGCTTCTTTCCTAAGGTCACACAGCCATTAAATGGTGGAACTGGTATTTGAATCTCATTCAGTTTTTTTTTTTTTCTTTTCTCCTAATGTCCATGTTTGCTCCACCAAATGGTAGTGTCATTTTCTGCTATTATTTTTGGAGCACAAATTACTGAGTACCATGAAGTACAGGAAAATGTTAAGCTGGAGTGATGAAAGAAAAAAAATGCAGACAAAACCACTGAATTATTTAGTAATTATTTTTAATAACATTCTGGCCTATAAGAGGATCATCTGGAAAGCTTTTTGCTTCACCAATTCTGATTCTATCATTCTGATTTCCTAGGAAATATGAAACTTTCAGTCAACACCCAAGAATGCCTAAGACTTTATATACACGTATTCAATGGAATGAAATATACCTTCACGCTTTCTTCTTTGATTATCCTGACACATATCTACAGAGCTTGAATGAAACATTAAAACCAGTATATATACCACAAATAAAAGAAAAACCTAACACTGAAAAATTTTGGTAGAAATACAGTTGCTTTCCAGTGGTGTTAATTTTACATGTGTTAATTACACAGTATTCCATGTCACCTGAAAGACTGCAAATGGACAATCTTGATGTGCTACAGTGCTGCTCATCAATGACTGTGGGGAAAAAAGCTGCTAACAGGAAATAATGATATCATCCTGTGATACCTGCCCATGCTGGTGGCCCCTGGAGACTCTCTGCACCCAGCTTGACCACCCACAAAAAACTTGGACAGCTTTGTCTTACTTAGCAGTGAGTCCACTGTTCTCACATTCCCTAATGCAGATTGCCAGCCTGGAGCTCCTGCCCAATCCTGTATTTTCTATTGCTTACATGACACCCACTGACTTCTTTACCACCACTTCACATGTACTGGATCAGAAACTTACATCATCCTTCTATCTTCTCTTCCAGGGCAAGCTCATCTCGTGAATAACAGACTTGCGTCAGTGAGAGTCTCATTTTGTTTTAAAGAAATGAGTGGAATAGAGTTTGTAGCTATGTGGTCATTTCAATATGTGTATTCTAATTTTACCAACTCAAAGCCAATTGGCACATTTTAGTACCAAGAGAGATGAAGCGGGTTTGACAGGCTTGCCTGTGACTTAGGGAGTCAACCGAGTTCCATACTGGAGACAGTGGAGGGGAGCTAAGGATTTTCTAAGAAAGTAAATTCAGTACCAGATGGAATGAATACAAAAGACCTGTATTCTTTTCTTTGAGTTTTCAAAACTTATTTTATAATAAATATATTATATATTTTTTAAATTTTTTAAAAATTTTTCATTCTGTTTAGTTAGCCAACATATAGTACATCGTAAGTTTTTGTTGTAGTGTTCAACAATTCATTAATTGTGTATACACCCAGTATTCATCCAAACACGTACTCTCCTTAATACCCACCACCTGGTCACCCCATCCCCTCACCCTCCTCCCTTCTGTAACCCTCAATTTGTTTCCCAGAGTCCAGAGTCTCTCATGGTTTGTCTCCCTCTCTGATTTCTTCCCATTCAGTTTTCCCTCCCTTCCCCTGGGGTCCTCTGCTCTATTCCTTATGTTCCACATATGAGTGAAACCATATGGTAATTGTCTTTCTCTGCTAGGCTTATTTTACTTAGCATAATCCCTTCCAGTTCCATCCATCTTGATGCATATGGTGGGTATTCATCCTTTCTGATGGCTGAATAATATTCCATTGTATGTGTGGACCACATCTTCTTTATCCATTCGTCTGTTGAAGGGCATCTCAGTTCCTTCCACAGTATGGTTATTGTGGACATTGCTGCTATGAACATTGGGGTGCATGTGCCCCTTCTTTTTACTACATCCATATCTTTGGGGTAAATACCTAGTAGTTCAATCACTGGGTCATAGAGTAGCTTTATTTTTAATATTTTGAGGAACCTCCATGCTGTTTTCCAAATTGGCTGTACCAGCTTGCATTCTCACCAACAGTGCAAGAGGGTTCCCCTTCTCCACAACATTGCCAACACTTGCTGTTTCCTGCCTTGTTAATTTTTGTCATTCTAGCTGGTGTAAGGTGGTATCTCATTGTGGTTTTGATTTGTATTTCCCTGATAGTTAGTGATGTTGAACATTTTTTCATGTGTCTGTTAGCCATTTGTATGTCTTCTTTGGGGAGGTGTCTGTTCATGTCTTCTGCCCATTTTTTGACTGGATTAATCAATGCACAGAAATCAATTACATTTCTATACACTAACAATGTAACTGAAGAAAGAGAAATTAAGGAATCAATTCCATTTTCAACAGCTCCAAAAACCATAAGATACCTAGGAATAAACCTAACCAAAGAGGTAAAAGATCTATACTCTAGAAACCACAGAACACTTATGAAAGAAATTGAGGAGGACACAAAGAGATGGAAAAACATTCCATGGTCATGGATTGGAAGAAAAAACATCGTTAAAATGTCTGTGCTGCCCAGAGCAATTTACACTTTCAAAACAATTCCTATCAAAATACCATTGACATTTTTCACAGAGCTGGAACAAACAATCCCAAAATTTGTATGGAACCAGAAAAGACCATGAATTGCCAGGGGAATGTTGAAAAAGAAAACCAAAGCTGGGGGCATCACAATGCCTGACTTCAAGCTATATTACAAAGCCATAGTCATCAAGACAGTATGGTATTGGCATGAAAACAGGCACATAGATCAACGGGACAGAATAGAGACCCCAGAAATGGACTCTCAACTCAATGGTCAACCAATCTTCAACAAAACTGGAAAGAACATCCAATGGAAAAAACAGTCTCTTCAATAAATGGTTCTGGAAAAACTGGACAACCACATGCAGAAGAATGAAACTAGATCATTCTCTTACACCACACACAAAGATAAACTCAAAATGGATGAAAGATTTCAATGTGAGAGAGGAATTCATCAACATCCTGTAGGAGAACATAGGCAGTAGCCTCCTCAACACCGGCCACAGCAACTTCTTTCAAGACATGTCTCTAAAGGCAAGGGAAAAAAGGCAAAAATGAACTTTTGGGACTTCATCAAGATCAAAGGCTTTTGCACAGCAAAGGAAACAGTCAACAAAACTAAGAGGCAATCCATGGAATGGAAGAAGATATTTGCAAATGACATTTCGGATAAAGGGCTGATATCCAAAATCTATAAAGAAATTATCAAACTCAACACCCAAAACAGAAATGTTTTATATTTCATAAAAATTAAGATACCATAATTTTATAAATCTGACTCCTGCCCCTTATTAACAACAACAACAACATCTCAACAGTATTAAAAAGTATAGAAAAAAGAGAGAAGATAATAATATCATCATCTAGTATAAATTATTACTAACATTCCAAAAATCTTGTTATGGTTATATACGGAAAGGGATCTATAAGTATTCATAAGTAGCTTAATAGACTTTTAGAAATAATTTTATAAAATAATAAAATTATATCACTTCATTTATATCATCAAATTTGAAAATAACAAAGCAAAGGTGAATTTTTAAAAATGGATAAACGTAAGATAAATATTTAATCAAAACAAGAAATATTGATTTTTAAAATATCTCTTTAATTATGAAAATTACTCTAAAGCATTAATATTTTCCATTTACAATGATTTCACATTAATTACACATTTAAATTTTACATACAGCGATTTTCTCCCTACCTCAAAAATTGAAAAAATACTCACCATAAGATTTTTCACCTCTTCCATCCTTTGACCTCCATATTTTTTTAGTTAAGTAAAAAGAAAAAAAAATTAACCTTGTTAGATTTCAGAACATTTGCATTCTTTCCTGTAAGTGTAATTACCAGATGGCTTTAATGTTATTTCAGTATCTCAGGGATGAAATATTCACTTCATGTTTGTTTGCCATAACTTTTTCATTCCTCAGTCATTTATTTTGGTTTATATTTTTCCTAGTTCATCACAACATAGCTATTATAAAAATAGATCAGATCTGGCAGATTCTGATTTCTCGTTTTATTGGCCTTGTCTGTGTGTTGTTTTTTAAAATACAAGGAAAACCTAGCTAAATATAAATTTATTCAGCCATTTAAAATGGCTTGGATACTTGGAGGTGTGGCCCACAGCCATTTGTGTTATTTGGACTTTGTC
This sequence comes from Ailuropoda melanoleuca, assembly GCF_002007445.2. Classification (NCBI taxonomy): domain Eukaryota; kingdom Metazoa; phylum Chordata; class Mammalia; order Carnivora; family Ursidae; genus Ailuropoda; species Ailuropoda melanoleuca. The sequence continues at coordinate 96,147,638 of NC_048219.1, forward strand.
AAGTTTTCTTTCTTTTAAAGAAAGTTACAGGAATACTGTCTGTATTTCCAAGTTATACATGGTATACATTGATTATAACTTTCATGTCCTCTGTCATTCAATCAACTGAGAATATTATTTGCTTGTAATGTTCTCTCCTCCATGTCATTCCACTTTCTTCCTGCAAACTATACTTGTGTTTTCCCTTATAAGTGAGTTAATTTTTATGACTGACTGATTTAAACATTATTTTATCATTATTATTTTGGAAGTGCAACAGTTCGTAAAATTTGCCTGTACTTGTCTTCACTTTGCTTGTTCTTCCATGACTGCTGTCCATTCTGGCGTTCTCCCTACCCTGCTCCAGAAGAACTCCTCCAGTCACTGGGGACCCCCTCACCACGTCCAAAGGACAGTGTTCAGTGTTCTTTGTAGTTGAAGTGCCAGGAGTTAAGGATACAGTTCTTCTTCCTCCTGACATCTTTTATAGTCTACTTCTATTACTCTCTTTTTCTTTTTCCTCTGCCTTGAATCATTTCAAGGCTCTTTTCTATTTCAGCATTTTCATTTTTAGCACCCATCCCTTCCCTTACTTTTCTTTTTTTTCTTCTTTTTTTTTTTTTTTTGAGAGAGAGAGAGAACATGCATGAGCACGATCTCAGGGTGGTGGGATCCAGCCCCACAATGGGCTCCACCATAGGCATAGAACCTGCTTACGATTATCTCTCCTCTCTCCCTCTGCTCTACACAACTCACTCACACTTGTGTGCATGCATGTTCTCTCTCTCGAGTCAGTGGCTTAAGGGACTGAGCCACCCAGGCACCCCATCTTTCCTTACTATTTTTAACTTTTATGCTTCTTGCCATAAAAATGCCTTGTTTTTCACTTTATATCACCTCTACCAAAAAGAAACTGCTGTTTTAAAAATTAGAACACATTTTTATTTTTGTTAAGCATTTGACTGAATTCACATTACTAATTTCTTCTAAAGCACATACACAAAAATAAAAGGTGGAAAAAAGATCTAACAATTCAATAATGATCAAGATATTAGTATAGCTATATTAATAATAGTAAGGCAACATACATTTACAGCTAAAGAGGGGGACTAAATACTAAAAATAATGTACCAATAAAATGCAAAGAAATCTAAAATTTTATGTACATAATAATATAGTATCAAACTACACAAAGTAAAAAGTAACAGAATTTGAAGTAGAAATTAACAAACTCACAATTGATATTATTGTCAGTAATATTAATTTCCATATGACAACAACCTAACAACCTACTGGGGCAATAGAAAATTTTAACAACCCTACCATCAAGCCTAAAACAGCATAGATAGAGAACTATAACCAACAATTTATAGAATACACATTTTTTTCAAACACAAAAGGAAAAGTGATCAGGTACTAGGTCACAAAGAAATTGTCAAAAAATAACAAAGGATAGTTATTCTTACAGATCTTGTTTTCTGATCACAATGAAATAAAATTAGAAACCAATAAAAAATTCCCTCAAATATTTAGAAACAAAGACATTATAAATACTTATGGAGAAAAATAAGAAGCAATATTTTAAAAATTTCAATTAATGGTATAAATTTTCTTCTAAGTACTGTTTTAGCTATATGTCATTATAGTATGTGATGTATTATTGAGCTCTATGAATGTTTCCTAAATTTCCATTATGAAGAAAACTAAAGAGTTGTATTTAATTTGAAAACAAAATCAAGGTCTTGATTCATATGGAATCAATGGAAAAAATCAATGTTTCTTCATATGGAAAAAAATAATTCAAAAACAGTGGTCCTCAAACATTAGCATGCTTTGGTATCACTGGGAGAACTTATTAAAATATAGATGGTTGGGTCCCATCCTAGAGTTTCTGATCCACTAGCTCTTGGATAGAGACCAAGTATTTTCATGTGTAACATGTTCACAGGAGATGTCAATGGAACCTGTCTGGGAACCACAATTTGAGAAGCCACTGGAGTAGAATGGTGAATTAGAGGTGATAAAGTGGAGAGAACAAATAGAAATTATCCTCCCAATTGATGAAGGATATTTTGAGTTATTAAGAGGATTGAGAAGATGCCTTTTTAATTGGGGGGAGATTAAACACCTATTAAGCTAAAAGGAGAAGATGGTAGGAAGATGGGGTGTGTTCCAGGTAAAGACAGGGAATAATTTATTCATGAAAAAAGCATAGAGAAGGATCAGAAATAATTTTTGCTTGCCTGTGTGTGTGTTTTAGTGATCCAACACATATTTATTGAGAACTTGCTCTGTGCTTGATGCTATAAAAAGCATAAGAATAACCAAAGGCAGCCAACTAGTCTCTTCAAAGAGATTGCAAGTGAGTGAAACCAGCAGTGTAACAGTGAGTCGTAATTACAGTTGAGTTTGCTAAGCGTCAGCGTGTGGTCTTTGACTGCACAGAAAGGGAGAATCCAAGACAGCCTAGGAAGTTCAGAGAACACTTTTCAGAAAAAATTATACCTGATTTAAGTCTTTAATTCTCATTTTAGGAAGAAGAGGGGCACTTACTTTGAGACAGAAGGGAATTTACATTAGATTATAAACGCTGGATTAATAAACCACAGAGTAGGTGATTATTAAATTTAAATAAAAATGGAAGGAAACACAGCAGAAAAACCAAGGAGGGTAGAGAAAAGAAGGATTGAAGGAAGGATAGATAAAATGGACAAGGAAGATAATTTTGAAGTAGAAAAGATCTATAGAAAGGCCTTGGTGGTCTTCGGGAAGCACTAGTAAGTTTTCGTCTGTGGCGAGTGAGAGGATTTTAGCATTGGAAATAGTGAAATCCCTTTGCCAGAGGGATATTGATAAGCCAACTAGAGATGAATAAAAGGGATGCTAAGGTTCAGTGGGCCCAGCTGCAGTTAGCACAATTTTATGGTGCTACCAGTTGTGGATGGCATTTTCCAGCATAATCCAATAGCCTGAGGTTCTCTCTGAACTTCTCATGGCAATCAACCCTGCAGAGGGGCTGCCAAATGAAAGCCTAATGGTATGGGATGCTTTTATGAGGTCAGTGGGCAGTGTATGATGCTGCTCATTAAAATTCTGTGTCCAAAATGGAACACCCTGTAGTCTGTCAATAGATTTGGCCACTCTGACTGTACTGGAAATCTGAGTGTCTATAACATTGTTTAGCAACTAGAGGATTTGGGCCACTGAAAGCAACATCTGGAGATAAAAGTAGGTGCTTTTCAACTCTTGGAGATAAAGTAAATATTGTTGCCATTTCTCCAAAGTAACTTCCTAATATCTAGAAAGAGTCATAGCATTTCCTAAATGGATAGACACAGCTTGGCTCTTGCTTAAGTGGTGACCTTAATGACTATCTGGTAGGGACATGAAACATTAAGAACAAACAAACAAAGAGGAAAAGAGAAGCACAGTATCCTATGCTGTGAAGAGAGATGCAAATATTGCAGATATGAGCGTTCAAGTCAACAAATAGCTCTTCTCCAGGTAGTTGATATGCTACCAGGGACAACAGCTTGTATGAAATTCTCTTTATGACTAATCATTCCTTTTCTCAGGAAGTACAGCCTCAGAGAGAGTGTCAATTGGAAAGTCATCATATATACAATGGAAGTTTATACCTTTCATTTACTTCTATTACTTGCAAAGTAAGCATCGACTCTGAGCAGCAATCTTGCCTCACTATCAGATGTGCAAGGTTACCTGGTCCTTTCTCCAAGATGACCTCACCAGCACACAGCCTTGCAGAAAAGACACACTCTCTTGACCATATCCCTTGCACTAACCAGGTCAGCCTTCTGCCTTCTATTTGCAGCATAGCTTGATTTGTAAGCTTTCTTCATCTATCTCAAGCCTATTACAAAAACATAGTTTCCTACTCACCATCCACTTCACCTCCTTTCCCTTAATCTCCAGTATGCTCTGTGATAGCCCAAAGAATCAGATCCTGATTTAGTTTCAGTGATGTGGAGTCACAGTCCTGACTCTGACCCAGCTCTAAGTCTGATCCTCTATTAAATATCCAACCCACACATGCACACTCATGCTTAAATTAGCAAAAGGATAACCAATTCAGTTGGTCCCTTTTCTAGCAAAGTTGCTGAACTTTTGGGAAGATGAGAATTACACTAGATAATACAGGACAATAAAACTTGCAGGAATGTTTTTGTTTTAAGTATAAAAATTGAATTTTCTGCAGGAATTATGATGTGTTTGAAGCCAACTGCATTTGAGAAAGGGAAAATATATGCCATACTAAGACATCCATTTACAGGAAAACTAGTTATAGCTTTATGTGTCACTCTGTTTAATTTCAGCAACTTCTATCCAAAAATAAAGCAAAACATTTTATGGATAATGAACAAGAGATTTAATATTGTATGGGTGACTAATTTGGTTACTTAAGAAAAAAAATTGGAAATGAACCGGATGTTCTGAACTTGATTAGTGTTTCTGTCACAAGGATGCAGCATTAGCTTGACAAAAATTGAAACTCATAGCTCATTATTTCTGTATGGCTTCTCCATTAGCTATACTTCTTAGAGTTTCACTGCTCTGTTGGAATTGTTAATGTTAGCTTCTTGCAGAAGTTTTTCTTGGTAAATCCAGTTATGAGAAGCCCAAATAAAACAGAACTGAAGCAATTATATAGATCATTCTAGATCCGAATTCTATCCCCTTCTCTTTACATTTAAAGTTACCTCAAATTTCATATCATCTATGAAGACTGAGACTAAAAATGAACACTTGCATTAAATAATGAGGTTTAGAAAATTCTAGGCAGGTTCTTTCTTCTTCTTTCTAATATGAAATACTTTACTCCACTATCATTGCCAGAAAGGTGTTTATTAAGATGCAACACCCATTGGCGCATCAAGTGAGTTATGAGTCATTCGCACCTTAACACAAACTATTTTAATCAACCATATTTCTCTATAACACCTACCAAAGAAATGAGCATTTGAGGGTGAGGAAAAGGGGAAGAGAATTTTTAGAACAGACACATCAGTGAAGAGGAGATGCCCGAGTAGACATCTAAAGCAAAGGGATTTAGGGAGTTGGGGGTAGTAGCTAGACCCCCTCTCCCCAACCTGAACTAGACATATAGCAACCCAAAGAGAGAGAATAACAGAAATGTATTATTATCAAATCATATTTATTTTGCAAACCTAGCAAACAAGCGTTTTCTGCTGACCACTTTTATCTTATACAGTAACATGTCTTGAAGAAAAGAAAAAAAAGGTAGGTATGTGGAAAGATCTGTCTTGTCCCCTACTTTGGTAAAAGAAGAACAATTTGCCAACAATCTGTAGGTTAAAAAATAATTCTTCACATGACCAAGTCACCATATAACCCCTTCATGGGACACTGTATCTAGGACAATTGGGATAACTTGCCCAAAATTTACCATAGGGGTCTAGCTAAAGGAGCAGCAGCAGGCTCCTTTGTTTTCAGAATGTGTGTGTGTGTGTGTGTGTGTGTGTGCGCGTGCACGCAAGCAGGCGCATACCCAAGACACTCAGGGACAAAAAGAAGAAACCAGCCCCAAGAGTCTGTCCCAGGGCGTACAACATTTTGGTTTTATTCCTGACTTTTCTTTATAACCTTAACCACTCTGACTTCAGGCTTACAGTCTAAAAGATTAGAGCTTATTGTTCTGGATTCAGTTTAACTTCCCTTTTCTCCGGACAGCAAAATGGCCTTGGAGGTATTAGAGTTTTCTGGATGTCCTTTGGTCCCCTACCTGGAGTTCTGTCCCAGGCATGAGGTTGCTTGACTCTGGATAGGAGTTTTTTAGGTAATGGCAAGTCAGTACCCAGGGTATTTACATCAGGTCAAACCGTGTGGATCATACACTGGTCATCTTCTCTTCCTTCAGTAAATGGAAGATTACCTTTCCTGGCTTGGTTGCTTCATTTTCACAGAAATAGTTCTCCTTTTGCTTATCAATATCCTTGACTAGAAATCTCATTTTTTTTCTAATCCTGGGTGGGGGGACAGGGGATGGGGATGAGAGGGCTTCCTTCCTGCCCCCAAACTGCTACTCTCAGTCCTTTTTGGGACAGCATTGCCATGCACATATCTTCATTCCTGAGTCGACTAAGCATCCACCTGTGTCCACCTCTGGATTTGAGTTCTCTGCTTATTTTCCATAGACAGACTTCTGAGAGTTGGTACTAAGCTCTTACCAAGACCTGCTTTTAATATCTACCGCTCACTTATTCACGCAGCGTTACCTCTCAATATTGAGGGAGGAGAAAGGAGAGAAAATATCAGTAGGGCATATACCAACTGCCAGGCACTGGTCTTCACATGCATTATTTCTTTTAAACCTTATCACAACTCTAGTTGTTAACTGTTTGTCACCCCTTCCTCTATTGCTGTGACTTGCTGAGAGATTATATTCCCCACTGCATCTCCAGTGCTTACCAAAGTGGCTGGAACATAGTAGGATCAGTGATTACAGGCAGTATGATAAGTTTATAGAACTTATAGTCTTGAGAATTAATACTTGGAAAATCCCTGGCGTTGTGAAGTGATATGGCAACTATATATACTCCAGCATACTTCTGATACTTAAGGGTCAGAGTTACCTGTAAGTTAGGTTAAGAATAGTGTTTCCCAAGTGCATGTCATCATACTCCATTTTGCTGCACTGTTGGGCGGCAAATGGTTCCATGATATAATAAGATTGGGTAACACTGAAGTAAACAAAATTGAACATATTTATTTATTGCAGAATGTCTCGACCCTTTATTTTGCTAAACTGTATGATATGCTTTAAGAGACAACATATTTCCTATATTCTCTTGACCTCAGGGCATTATCTGGAACTAGTGTCCCTTAGAACACAAATTAGAAAAGTATGCTTTCGTGAATATATAAAGATCTAGTTCAGTGGAAGCTATAATGTGTAAGAAAGGACTTAAATCATTGCTGAAATTGATCTAACTCTAGAAAAAGATGCCACAGGCACAAACTGTACTCAATCTTTCAATATTAGACTGCCATTGGTGAGCATAATAGAATAACTTTCATTAAATTCCTAACTATATCAAAACTATCTGGATTGTTTGCAGATCTAAATCTGTAGCCAGGATATGCCTATGGTTTTCTAATTCAACAATGAGTGAGCATGGTGAGTGGTAGACAGGGAGTAATTAACAAAGCAGTTTGAATAACAAAACTAAATATAGTCCCAGTTTTTTTAAATTTTATTTAAGTAATAACTCCCTTCTGTTTCTTTATCATGAATTCTTTTTTTTTTTGCCCCAAAAGTTAATTCTTAATTCTGATGTTTTTAAAAAGAAAATATAAGCCTTCTCTCTGGTTGAAATTGTCAAAAGTTTTTGTTGTTAAGGAAAAAACTACCAATGCTATCTATTAAACACTGATTATTATAGAATGATATCAAGAACAGATATCACTTGTGGTTTTAAGTGTTTTTCCTATAAAAGAACAGTATCTTACCCGGTAAGCCAATTACTTTTGCTCACCTGTAAAGAGAGGTGTGGTTTGGATGCTTTGCATATAATCTTCTTATAAAATCTAGACTACATTATTCTTGCTTATTTGGAGATTGTGACTTCCCTACATTGACACAATTTTTCAGTGGTGAAGTAATAAGCTATATGCATATATGTTCTTTGGCACCCATATTCAAACATCTGCAGTAAAAGCAAAGTGATGGCAAGAACTAGAGCAATAATGGAGTGCAATTATAGTTACCAGGGGGGATCATCTATTCTGTTCCCTTATTCGTTTACAATCATCCATTATTCAGCCAGCTATGCTTTGAAATAGTGATTCTAAAATTTGGGAGTGTATTAAAATCATCATATGCCCTTGTTAAAAACTCAGATTTGTAGGGCTCAAAACAAAAAATTCTGGTTCAATGGGTTTGTGAGACATTTCAGTAATAACACCATATGTTTCAGATGCCAAAAGTCACTGAAAAATTTAATGGAATGTGTAGACAGACCATCCAGAGTCTCAAGTTTTACTTACTAATATAACAATGTCACAAAACCCTTCAAACATTAAACAAAATAATGTATATGAGGTTCTTAACATAGTATGGTGCCATAGAGACACTTACCAAAAGTTAGTTTTTTTCTGTTCAAGTAATTATTGACACTGGCTATATGAGACCACCATTTTTTTCTGAACCTCTTAGGGATACAAGTGGAATATAGACATAATATGGTCTTTGCAGAATTTGCAGTTTTGGGAGGGAAGCATGAGGGCTGCAAAAGGACGTGATTGTTTCCTCCATTGTTTTTTGTATATCTCTTAAGGCAATTCCTTTCTTCTAGTGATTTTGACCAAAGACCTTGGTGTCATTCTTTTTTTTTTAATGAAAACTTATTTATTTATTTGAGAGAGAGCATACGAGTGAGAGGAGGGGCAAAGGGAGAGAGAGAATCTCAAACAGACTCTCCACTGAAGGTGGAGCCCCATGAGGGGCTGATCTCAGGATCTTGAGATCATGACCTGAGCCAAAACCAAGAGTCAGATGCTCAACCGACTGAGCCACCCAGTTGTCCTGACAAATGTACTTTGCTGTCGCTCTTGACACTGTTCTTTTTTTTTTTTTTCACATTCTATGTCAGTATATCTGCACTATATCCAGAGTCTGACCCATTTTAGTCCTTCCACTGTCCCCACTCTGATTTCAGCTAGTGTTCTTGCTTCCTGTAGTCTGTTTTCACAAGACAGCCAGAACCACCTTATTAAAACCTATCAGCTGTCAGGTGACACTATCTCTTTGCTCAGTTCCTTCCACTCTTCCCATGTCACCCAGAAATAAAGCTAAAGCCACTAATTATTTAGCTGTCTGACCCCACTTCCTCTCTGAAGTCATCTTTCCCTTTCCCCAGCTCCCTGTGCTCCAACCACACCATTTTCTTTGCTATCTTTAGATGAGGTCTGGCCAACCCCACCTCAAGGTATAACATTCTCTTTTCTCTGACTGGAATGTTCTCTCTGACACCTGAATGGCTCATTCTTTCATTCTCTTAAAGTGTGGGCTCACTGTCAGTTTTTAGGGAGTCACTCCTTGACTACCTTATTTAAAATTGCAACCTGCCTCTGACACTCCCTGTTTTCCCCCTACTTTATCTTCCTTCCCCAGTAATTACCATTTATATTAGATACTATATGGTTTACCTCATTATTTCACTGGGGTTGTTATTTCCTCCCCCTCTCCCCAACAGAACATAAGCAAAAGAGAGCAGGGATGATTTTGTCTCTTTAATTGACTGATGAATCACCAGCACCTAACAATAGAACTAAACACACACAGTTATCACACAATAAATATATGAATGGAGAAATACATGAATGTCAATAAATAAGTGAATTGTAATAAAGAAAATAAATGAATTATGAAAAATTATTTCATTTATTGGTGCCCAATATATTCCAGATACTATACTCAAAATCTTATATATATTATTTCTTTTAATCTTGACAATAATCCTTTGAGGTGAGATCACAAGGTAGGCATTTACAAATGAGCATCAGGCTCAAACATGTCAAGTATCTTCTGTAATAGTAAGTAGTGAGGCAGGTATTTAAAGAAGACCCATCTGGTTCTAGTGCATGTGCTGGGTTTTCTGGAGGAAGTTATCTCTAATACCCTTGGAAATATCTTAGGCAGAACACACAGTCCTGGATAGGCAAGACCGAAATCTTCTGGTGTGGTACATTTCTTTATGTGACTTTAACAGAAGTTATATGATTAAACCAAAGTATCGGTGTCTAAGTCATGTTGATGAAAACTTATGTATTTTTAGATAATATTGCCAAAGAAATTTTATTAACTGCTAATTTTCCATACTGCTACATCTTATGGAGTGTGAAAAGTCTAACAAATCTGTATCTCCATTTAGTATTAATTAGAAGAGTAGAGATTAACCTCATGTAAAGACTGTTGTAGGAACTTGTCATTACATCACTAGGCAATAACAGTGCTTGACTGATAAAAGTGGGAGTATGAATCTGTATCTATTTAATGTTTCTCGTAATATATCATCAAGGACCTGTAAGATATGGCATGTGAATCTTGTGTAGATTTGCCTGTTCAGACTTGCCCAACCCGTATGCCAAGAGACTGATCTTCGGATATTCTGGGTTCATTTTCACTAATATATTTTTGTATTAGTTATCTCCCACTTGAAGTTCCTGCCCCTTTCCTTGAATGTCCATCCAAATATAGGCTCTTCCAAGGTCCAGTTAATATCTCTCATTATCTATAAACCTCCTTTGTTGTTGTTGTTGTTTTAGTTAACATTAATATCTTTCTTCTTCATTATAAGTTACATATAACGCTTTCCCCCCTCAGTTTACCTTCCATTAATTCACATTCTTTCATCAAATTTATTGAGTTCCTACTCTGTATGAAGGTCAGAATTCTCTCAGATGCCAACATGAATATGATGCAATCCCCATCTATATAAATTGTACAGCTGTTGGGCAGGTGTTTAATTTTCTTCACTTAATCATTGCTTAGGCATCTACAACACTCTATATTATTTTATTCAGAATGTAAAATGTGTAAAATAAAATATATTCCTTGACCTCCAGGAGCTCACAATCTAATGAGAAATAAAGAAACCTATGATCATGGTCTGACGCAGTCAGTAATATTGAAATATGTAAGAGTGATGTCAGGAACACAGAGGAAGAACACATGACCCATTTTGGGAAAAGTAGGCCAAGAAAAGGAAGAGAAGGTGATACATGAGTCTAATTTTAAAGCAATCATAAGAGTAAGCCCAACTAAGTTCGATAAAGGTGGGATATTTCACAGGCTGAGAGATAGGCTGGCCTTTGGTTTTCAGGTCCTCTCCCCAACCTTAAGAGATATTAAGCTCTCAATGAAGAGAGAGCTTTATAATGGTCTATCTCATATGGTAGCACAATGTAAGTCTTACTGGTAAGTACTCAATTACTATTTTCTGAGTGACTGCTTTAACTGATTAATAAAAGTGCTATTTAGGTAAGGGAAAACTATGTACTAGCCTTAGCTTTTTGAAGACACAACTAACAAAACTAAAGCTATCCTTCCAGGCCCTATCTGGGTCCCTTAGGGAAAAATAGAAAGGAGAACTTGTTCTTCTTTTGTGCTAACATATATTCTGGAAAGACTGAGAGAAGAAACTAATAAGTCAATATGATACTTGTTGTCTAAGTTTCTGACTATTTAAAAAATTCTTCCAACCTTGATTTAAAGTTTTGTTTTCTCTATTTAGTGACCCCATATGTGAGCTGATTTCTTTGCAATGATGCTTTCCTGTCACCTGTGGGTTTTTCCTAGTAGGGTCAATTGCAGTGTAACCTTCTGAGGATACATGGGGACAGGGAAATGAATCTATTCCCAAACACATTTGGCAGCACAAAGCCTTGAAAAAGATTCCAGGATAAGAACATGTCCCTAAAATACCTCACCATTATGTTATAGTCCTTTTACTTTTTCTGTATGGCTTCAGTTCCTGCCACATGCTGTGGAGTTAGGAGGCAGAAAGTCTTGTTCTGGCTAAGGAGCTAATTAGTTGTGTAGCCCTTAGCAAGTCACTTGACCTCCTCAGGTCTCAGCAAATCTTTATCTGTAAAATGAAGAATAAGTTGCTGAGATTCTGACTATAAAATTATATAAAATTTTCTTTAGAAGATATTCCTAGTCTTCTCATTTCCTTGTGTTCTCAGCCTGTCTCCTTTGCTTATGTGTTAGTTGTGGCAAGAATCTCAGTGAGAAGAATGCCATTTACTTCTTTCAGACTCCTTTCAAGTGTCTTTTCCTTCAGAAAGCCTTCAGGACTCTCTGTCTATCTAATTTCCCTCCTTGGTGTCTCCTTTAGGACATTTTATGTGCAGCTATCCTTGTGTTGTAATGATGTGTCTGTCTCTATATGGTATCCTCACCTCTGTTGTAAATGCCTTCACATGGGAACTCTGACTCTTCATCACACCCTGTATATGTATAACACAGTAACTTAGTAAATATTTCATGGATGAACAAATGAACGAACAAAAGGATGATATGGTATTTCCTACACATTGAACATATATTACATGTACTGTAATATCTCTCCAATACATTAAAGAAGAAATATTTTATTACATTTCCAGTTAGTCCCATTTTCAACTTCAGTATTCTAATACTGTGTTATTGCTGTGTCAGGTACTTATTTTTTCTCCCCAGATATGTTTAACATGGGGGATTGGTCATTAATCAGTATAAATGTGCCTATTATCAAATTTCGTATCAAAACTATGCCAGTTGAGCTGAGTTCTGTGGATTTTTAAAGAATATACATGTTCTATTGGTTTCTACTTTTTTTTCCCCCCAGAAGACTCTATGGTTGATGAGAGAGAAGCAACAAAGCTCTTCTTTAACCAACTCTCTGGTATGTCATATACCTACATCTTGTTTTCTGTGTGTGTGTGTGTGTGTGTGTGTGTGTCCCCTACTGGTGTTTGAGTTCCATTAGAACCTGTGTGTTCATTATATATTAAAAAATAACAAAAATAACAATATTAATGTCCAAAAAGAAACCAAATGCTGAGTGTTCTTCATAATGAAATAAATCATATAACTATAGGCCAATCTAATTCATTTTCAGAAATCTAGTTAAGAGAAAAAGTGAACTTGGATTAATTGGCTTAATGGCACAATAGGAATCAGAAGCTCCTATTGGTACCTCACAGATTTATGCTGACAGTATGTTTTAAAATAAAGTGTAATACTAGAAAATTGAGGTATAGTAAGAACAATAGATTGGGAGAGGATTGTCATTAAAAAGATAGTTCGCTTACTCACAGATCCCAAGAGGAGGAGTACATATCATGGCATGGAGCAAACAGGGAATCACCAGGATTATAACCAATCACCAGGATTAGTTATAAGGTAGAAGGAAAGGGGAGAACTGTTAGAGCCTTAGTTGTGATTTATACAGTAAAAACAGGTAAGGCAGGGTAAGCAGTCTAGGATTGGCTAATTTGAAAAATTTCTTTTTTTTAAGATTTTTTATTTATTCATTTGAGAGAGAGAGAGAGAGCACAAACAGTGGGAGAGGCAGAGGGAGAGGGAGAAGTAGACTCCTGTCTACTGAGATGGGAGCCAGATGCAGGGTTCCATCCCAGGACCTGGACATCAGGACCTGAGCAGAAGGCAAACTCTCAACCATCTGAGCCACCCAAGGGCCCCTAATTTGAATAAACAAAAGCTGTCTTTTGTTGTCTGGTACCTAGTACAGGTGTATAGTAGCTGGAGTTTGAGAGCCTGATAAAGGAGGTGGTTGGTGTGTGAACTCTAGATTGGTTGGTTTTGTATTTAAAAATTATGCCCTTGTAACAAGGGTTCCTCCTGAGGAGGAAGGGAGCCATAAGGAAGACAGGAGCTAAGAGCAGGTAATTGAGACATATTATCATGTTGTCCCAGACCAAGCGTTTCCAGCATATCCATGTATGGTAGATGTTAAAGCACCATTTTTACAGAAGCTAGAAACATGATCAACATGCCGTTGTCCACTAGAAGTGAATGCAAGTTGGCTGAAGGGCAAAAGACATAATACCCATACTCTCAATCAACCAAGTTTCCCTTTACATTGGCTTGGTGACCATGACAAGCACCTAAAACGTTTCATTTTATAATTTTTTTATTCACAAAACTATATACAGTGAAGAGAAAGGAACATAATTCTGTTTTGATTTCTTACCTTATTTGGTTCTCCCATTACTGAGATATATAGAATAAATTTGGCCAATGAAGACACTAAAGTGCAGAATAATTAAATGATTTACCCCAAATTCATACGGTAAGCAGCTAATAAAACCTAGCTCAAAAGCTTGTTTTTCCATAGCATTCTACCTCCTGCATTCTGCTTTTCCCACCAAAAGGACAACATATGTTCTCTTAGCATGCAGAACATTTTCTGCCTTCCATGAGTAGTGTGTTTAGAGTGCTATTTTAAGTGAAATATAAGATCCAAAGGAGTTTAAAATATGAATATCATTCACAAAGAATATAAAGTCCACCTGGGAGACAAGGTATATATATGACTTTCATTGTTAAATCATCTGTTTACATACGGTAGAAAAGTAGAACTGTATATCATCTTGAAGTTAGCCCCCAGAATTTCTCTTTCTTTTAGAAATATTGAATGTTGCTTGGGGGAGCAGATAAAACTCTAGGAGCCTAAGTTGTCTCTAGACAAAGGCACAAAGATTCATATATGAACAAATCATCTGACTAGAAATGGATACTGGAGCCTGGGGATTAGAAGAGAGGACTAAAACACGGGAGGAGAGGATATGCAATAATCTGTACTCTAAATTTGGGAAATGGCAGTGAAATTTTCATTGAAGTATAATTGATATGTGATATTATATTAGTTTTAAGTTTATAACATAGTGATTTGACAGGTATATACATTACAAAATGACCACCATGGTAAGTCCAGTTACCCTCTGTAACATACAAAATTAATACATAATTATCATCTATATTCCCCATACTACACATTACATCCCCATGAGTAAGGTATTTTATAATTAAGTTTGTACGTCTTGAACCTCTTCACTCATTTCACCCACCCATCGACCTCTTCTCAAGAAACTATCAGTCTGCTTTCTCTGTCAGTGTTTCTGTTCTTGTTTTGTTTGGTTTGGTTGGTTTGTTTTATAATATTCCATATATAAATAAAATCGTGGTATTTGTCATTCTTTGTGTGACTGACTTATTTCACTTAGCACAATACACTCCAAGTCCATCCAAATTGTCACAAATGGCAAGACTTCATTCTTTTTCGTGGCTGAGGAATATAATATTCATTGTTTTCTGGGGTTTTTTTTTTTGGTAGTTCTTTGTTCCTTTATTCTTCTCTTGCCCTCTTCCTTTGCAGTTTAATGATTTTCCTTAGTGCTATGTTTAGATTTCTTTCTTATTTTTTTGTGTGTCTATTATAGGTTTTTGGTTTGTAATTATCAAGAGGTTCATATATAATAGTGCATATATCTATCTATCATCTATCTATCATCTATCTATCTATCATCTATAAAATACAGTCTATTTCAAGTTGGATCACATTATAAAAACATTACTTTTTACTCCCCCCACCCACATTTCATGTTTTTGATGTCATATTTTACATTTCTTTATTTTGTATATCTCTTCCTTAATTACCATAGTTACAGTTGATTTCTCTATATTTAACTTTAGCCTTCATGCTAGCTATGTAAGTGGTTGATCCAATATGTTTACTATATACTTGCTTTATCACTGCGATTCTTTTCTTTCATATATTTTCATATTTTTGGTTATAGCCTTTTCTTTTTAGCTTAAAAAAATCCCTTTAACAGTTCTTATAAGGCTGGTTTAATAGTAATGAATTCTCTTTGCTCGTCTGGGAAACTCTTTATCTCTCCTTCAATACTGAATGATAATATTGCTGGGTATAGTATTTTTGGTTGGATTTCTTTTTTCTTTCAGCACTTTGATTATATCATGCTATTCTCTTCTGGCCTGCAGAGTCCCTACTGGAAAATCTGCTGATAGTCTTGCAAGGTTTCCTTTGTATTAGTTATCTTTCTCTTGCTTTTAAGGTTTTTTCTTTATCTTTAACTTTTGACATTTTAATTATAATATATGGTGTGGATCCCTTTGGATTCATCTTACTTAATACTCTCTGCTTTCTGAAGCTATATCCTATTTCCTTCTTTGGGCTAGGAAAGCTTTTAGCCATTATTTCTTCAAATAAGATGTCTGCCCATTTTTCTCTTTCTTCTCCTTCTGAGAATTCTATAAAGTAAATGTTAATATACTTGATGTCCCATCAATCCCTTAAGATATTGTTATTAT
Source organism: Ailuropoda melanoleuca (assembly GCF_002007445.2). Lineage (NCBI taxonomy): Eukaryota > Metazoa > Chordata > Mammalia > Carnivora > Ursidae > Ailuropoda > Ailuropoda melanoleuca. Next base: position 96,163,497 of record NC_048219.1, read on the forward strand.
TATTAATTATTATTATACTTTTTTTTTCCTATTCTGTTTGGGTGATTTCCATTCCCCTGTCTTCTAAGTCACTCACCCATTCTATTGTATCACTTAGAAACTATTGAGAACACATTTTTCTATTTCTTAATTTTGCTTGATTCTCTGTTTCTATGTCTTATGTGAAACAGCTATCTCTCCTTGTCTTGAAGGAATGGCTCTGTGTAAAAGATGTTCCTTATCATTTAACTTCTCCATAGTACTTGGTTGTCTCTTGTGTTCACTCTGCTTGTTTCAGACTTGTGTGGTCCAGCAACACAATTCTTCCTGGTGGCTTTAGTCTGGTGCTCAAGGGGAGTCCTCTATGTGGGCTGGTGTACTTGGCTCCGTTAAGATTGCATGAGCAGCACTGGGAGGCAGGACTTCTCACCGGCTGCATCTATTTATTGGGGCTGCATGAGTGGTGTGTGGTGGGGGAGGCACATTCTCCTGCTGTGCCTGTTGGAGCAGCATAAGCAGAAAGGGGTGTGGATTTGTTCACTTTTCATGCTTGGAACTACTGCATGAGTGGTGGGGTAGCAGGAGGATTTACCTGCTGCTCTTAGGTCATTAGAAGGAAGGTGCAAAAATGGTGCCCACCAGCCTCAGTGCTGGTAATGTAGAAGGGACCCAGAAAAATGTCATCTGCCCACTATCTGCTGGAGAGAGTCCCAACAGACTTCTGCCCTTTTGGCAGATGCTTTAAGTTTAGCAAGTTAATCTTCTTTACTTACAGTCTAGGCTCTTTTCAAACTGCTGCTTTTTGTGTGAGGTCCCAAGGGAAATGGATCTGCACACAAGCCCTTAAAGACCAGAATCTTCATTCTCCATAGCTCTATATTTACCTTGAATGTAATCTTAATAGTTTTTCAAAGCCAGATGTTTTGGTGGCTTGTTTCTCATGTAGGAATTGAAGGTTGGAGTGTCTGGCATGGCATTACCCTGTAGAAGAAATTCCATTTATATTTCTGTTTGTTTTTTCAGATTCCTACAAATTGTGGGTTGCTACCCCAGGGGTGGAGTTTTGGGCTCAAGTGTTTCGGTTTCTCCTCCCTATCTCAGTGTGGTCATTCCATCTTTCATTGTAGAACAGGTGTTCAGCAAGTTCTCAAGTTCTTTTTGGAGTAAATTATTCTACATGTAGCTTTATATTTATTGGAGGAGCTGAGTTCAGAATTTTCCTGCTCCATCACCTTAAACCACCTCTAAGACAGATTTTTTTAATCATAGAAATGTCTAATATTGAATTTAAAGTTGTTTGCATTGCTGCAATATAATCTCTTCACATCACTAAGTTTCAAGTAGCAGTGGCAGTCAAAAGAAAGAGCTTAACAGCAGGGCTGATTGAAAGGGGGCCACTGGGAATATAACCTTGAGCTGACAACATTAGTAATGGATTCAGCAGGACAAAACAAACAAACAACAAACAAACAAACAAAAAAACCAAAAAGCCACCTCAGAACCAGAGTAAACATGAAACTATAACATTGCTGGGAATATATAGAAATTAGGAACATTTCTACAGGGGATGAAATTAGAGTGTGAAGAATGTTCTATAGGCTAAAACGATGGGGGACATTGACATCAGAGTTAACCTATTTCACTATAACTATAGCAATACGTTACACAAATTCTATAATGAATTTTGAATGTTTATCAGATAAATTAAGTTCTTCAGGTGTGTTCTGCCCTGCCAAGTTTCTCCAATACCTAAACATTAGATGAAAGGAAATATTCAGAGTACAATATGGAATTCTAGATCATCTCAGCATCCCATCCTGGTTTCAGAACTGATCTGCAAATATCTTTATCCTTCTGTAGTGGAGCAAATATCAATTGCAAGGAATATGTTCATGCTCATCTCTACCAGACTAGAGGGTTTGCGAGAACAGGCTGTCTGTGCAGTCACTGTTGAACCCTCACTGCCAAGCAGAATGGCAGATACCTGACAAAAGAGTCAACGCCAAATGGTGATTGAACTGAATTATGTTGGGTTTGGGTAGACTTGACAAAGCGACCAAATTAAAGGTGGCAGTCAGGGGTAGAATTAAATTCTTTCTGAGTTAGCTAAATATAAACACCCAACACTTGTTCTTCTTCTGTGGAACCCTTATTCAAAGGACCACTCTGAAGTTTATTCAAAATCAGGCCAGGGGTGCCTGGGTGGCTCAGTCGGGTGAGCATCTGACTCTTGGTTTCAGTTCAGGTCATGATCTCAGGGTCATAGGATCAAGCCCCATGTCTGGCTCTATGTTCAGTGGAGAGTTTGCTGGGATTCTCTCTCCCTTTCCTTCTGCCTCCCAAATAATAAGTAAATAAATATTTAAACAAATCAAAAACAGAACAGGTCAGACTCTGTTCCTCAAAGCTTTAAGTTTTTAAGTTTAATTTAATTCAAATATTACATAATATTTGATAATATTTTAATTACAATTGATAATTTAATTTAATAAAATAATTGATAATTTAATTACAATTATTACCAATATCACTTATGACTGAATTTTAACATTTTACAACCTAACCCTTTTTAGTGCATGAAGGAGAATTGCCAGTAATTTATATATGATTCACTCCTTTAATAAGTCTCAGCATTAGAAAGAAACAGACACTAAATGCATGCCAGTTTGTTCTCTAAGCCCTAGACATTTCAAACAGTGGAGAAGACAGTCCAGGAATCTCTTTTAAATGTTCAACAGGTGTGATTTTCTTTGAGTTAGACTTCACTGTATAATATCCACCCAGTCTGTTTGCTTAAAGAAAGCTGGCTCTTCCATAGATAACTACCAGCCCAGGGTGGTTCTATAATCCTTTCTCAGTCATCATTTCTTTAAAGAGGCTCATTTGCTTCCTAGATATTCTGCTTGTGTTTCAGAATGGAATTAGTTTTCTATTTTTGTTTTTAATAGTCTCAATATTTAGGAATGATTTATAGAAAGAGCTCTGAAAATGAATACCAAATTCATAAAACTTAAGTCTATAATATTTAAAGAGACCACTTACTTTAAGACAGGCGTCACAAAAAAAGCGTGGTCACTTCTGCTTTCAAAGTCAATTTCTGCCTTGTATTATCTGTGATGTCTGTGCATGGCTTGGTTCATTGTGTGAGCCATGGTTTATCCATCAGAGAAGCAAGAGTGATAATTATATAATAATGGGTTCTAAAACTCTTCAGAGCACCAAGATGATGTGTGAAGCAGTAAAAGGACAAACAGTAAATGGTGACTATTATAGTCATTAATTTCAAACATGGGTTGATTTTGAAGTACAAAATATCTTAGCTAATTTGGGTCAATTAATTTGTTTTTCCTTCTATCTGCCACGTTTTTTACATAGACTGAAGGCATTGACAAAGTGGGAGGTTAGAATATTAGAGACAGAAAACTAATATTTATTCCTTACTGACTTCATACTAACCTCTTATTTTAAATACATTATCATCATGTTTATCAAGTTATTTAATATTGGATTTCCACCATTTTAATGATTTTTATGTACATTGTCTCAGTGACTGCCTATCTATCCTTTTGTCTGTGTTTTGTAGATGAGTAAACTAAAGTTCTTGCAGTTAAGTTAGGAAGTAGGTTTGGAATTTGAACCAAGTCAGCCTGATACCAAAATAGGTATGAATCCTGCAGTTAGAAATTTACTGAGCCCTTCTTTTCTGTCAAACATCCTCTTTTTAAGTATTTTACATGAACTACTCATTGGCCCCTTGTAAGAAAAGATTTGATTTAATTACTATTATTATAGCTTAATTTGTAGATGAGGAAAATAAGACACTGGAGAAGGCAAGCAACGTTCCCAAGGTCACACAGTTAGAAATGTTAACTCAGTGAGTTAATCTCAACCAATCTTACTCTAAAACTAATATTGAAGCCACACTGACTTCTGGGGAAAAAAGGCTAGCTTTAGCATGTCACGTTGTGAAGGCTTCTTTGCCCCTAAATCTCACCGAATATATGCTGTCTATAATCCTAAACCCTCAGTGATTAGGTTCCTATATACTTTTTCTTCTTAAATTTGGACATATTTTCAAGAGCTATGTATAGGCTAAAGTATATTTCTATGAATTAACAGATTAGATCTCCAAGAACACAGAAAGGATGGCATGTAATAGTATAAAGCTTGTCAAGGAACTCAGTGCAAAGCAGTGTCTACAAGCTCAAAATTCCTCTTATTTTCATTCAAGTATTGACACATATGATGGGAGTAAGCAAGTGCAGGGTTGAGGGAAGAGGGACTCTCCCTAGGAATGAGTCATGCAAAAGACCCCAAAGAGATGCAGGTCTAATCAAGAAATACATTCTATATTAATTCTGATGGACAAGGTGGGATGGGAAAGATTCATGGGTCATGGGCATGCTGTTCCTCTAAAGGTTTTTCTCAAATGAAGATAAAGAGTCAGAGGCAGAAAGCTCCTAAGTGTATCTTGGACATCATTTCTAATAGTCACACTGATAGCCTTGACTTTTTTTTTCCTATGAAGCAGACAGGAGGCAAGATTGCTAAGGTACTTTCTATAATGGCCTAAACAGTACATTTCAAGTGTCATTAGAGTGAGGAAACAACTATAGAAGGAGTCCTATAATTTTCTTTATTAACAGACAAAGAAATAGGAAGGGTAAGTTTAAAATCTCTGCTTAAAGGGTGGTAGAACTGAAAGAATAATGGTACAGCTCTGTTCATGCCTGAATTGTACCTCTGGGAGTTTAATTTTACTGCTTTTACACAGTGACCCTTTAAACTATAAACACTGAAAAAAATGTCTCTTTATGTCACATCATTAACCCTAGAGAGCTGCCCCTATGAGCCCAGAATGGAATACAAGAGAGCAGCGTTTATGTTGAAATTTTTTCACATTAAAAGATTTCAGGCTGATTTGGGAAATTGTCAATTTAGAGCTTAAGTCTTTAGCTGCTGGGAAGCAGGATGAGCTGTCAAGGAATTGAATCAGGAATGGAAGCCAAGAATGATTGTACAGATGGAATTAAATATATACAATATAATACATATTACTTGGCCATCTAGCAAGAGTCTAATCTGCACTGCATCAGATACAGAAGGCAACAGAATTGGACACTCTAGTAGGACAGAGTAGTGGAACCCAGCCCGGCAGGAAAACCTGGCTCTCCTGTGCCCCTCCCAACCCCCCGCAGCCCCCTTCCCTGCCATGGAGAGATCTCCATTCTCTTTCAATGCATTCAGCATTGTATCACTACAGTTTTTCTTCTGCAACTAATTACCTACATACCTTTCACAACTTGTGTGTGTGTGTGTGTTTTAAAAAATGTTAAGTCTAGACTAAAGGGCTTAAATTTAAGGCTTGTGAGTTATATATAATCTACTGGCTTATTTTCTTTATGTGTCTGCTTGTTTACATTTGAATGCTGTTAGGTGGGAAACCCATTGTTTCGTCATAACATCATCGTTACTATTCTATTGTTTTACATTGTCCAGTGCTGAGAGTGTGTGAGTTTGCAATTCCCAATAGATTATAAGTTCCTTTATAGGAGTTATATTTTTGGACTGTGATTTTAGGTTTTCCATTTTTAAATGTTCACAGGCATTAAGTACATTCACATTGTTGTGCAACCATCACCACCATACAACTCCAAATTTTTTTTATCTTCTCAAACTGAAACTCTGTGCCCATTAAACATTAACAACTCATCGCTCCTTTCTCTTACCCAGGCAGCCATCATTCTACTTTTTTTCTATATGGTTTTTATTACTTTAGATATCTCAAATAAGAGGAATTATTGTACCATTGTAATTGATTGATTTCACTTAGCGTGATATACTTAAGGTTCATTGATGTTGTAGAATGTATTAGAATTTTTTTTTTTTACATTTTAAGGCTAAATAAAATTCCATTGTTTTATATATCACATTTTGTTTAGCCATCATATGTTGATGGATAGGTGGGTTGTTTCTACCTTTCGAGTATTGAGAATAATGCTGCTATAAACATGAATGTACAACTATCTCTTAGAATCCATACTCGTAACTATTTTAGGTACATGCCCCAAAATGAAATTACTGGGCAATATGTTAATTCTATGTTGAATTTTATGAAAAACCACCACACAGTTTTCCATAGCAGCTGCACCATTTTACATTCCTACCAGCTGTAGGCAAGATTTCCAATTACTGCACAGACTCAACAAAACTTATTTTCTCTTGTTTTTTGTTCTTATAATAGGCATCCATCCCAGTGGGTGTGAAGTGCTATCTTGCTGCAGTTTTCATTTATATTTCCCTAACGATTAGTGATATTGAGCATCTTCTCATGTGCTTATCAGCCATTAATAGATCTTCTTTGGAGGATCCAAAGCTTTGTGCAGTTTTGAATCTTTTCATTGTTGTTGTTGTTGTTGTTGTTGTTGTTGAGTTTTAGAAGTTCTCCATGTATGCTGGATATTGATTCCTAAAAGACATGTGATTTTTAAATGTTTTCTCAAATTTTACGAGTTGCCTTTTTAATTGGTTTATAGTGTCTTTTGATGTGCAGAAGTTTTACATTTTGATGAAGTCCAATTTCTCTATTTTTTTCTTTTGTTGCCTGTGCCTTTATTGTCATATCCAAGACATCATTACCAAATCCAGTGTCATGAAGATTTCCCTGTGTTTCAGTCTAATGGCTTTAGAGTTTTAGTTTTTACATCTATGTCTTTAATCCATTTTGTGTATAGTGTAACGTAAAGGCTCAACTTTTATTATTATTATTATTTAAATTATTATTATTATTTTGCATGTGGATATCCAGTTTTCCCCACACCATTTATTAAAAAGATGTTCTCTCCCCATTGAATGGTCTTGGAACTCTTGATAAGAATCATTTGTCCATAAATGTAGGGTTTTATTTCTAGGCAATCTATTCTTTTCTGTTAGTCTATATGTCTTTTTTACTCCAGCACTGCACACTTTTGATGACCACAGCTTTGTAGTAAGTATACAAATCAGGAGTGTAAGGCCTCCGCTTTGCTCTTTTTCAAGATTGTTTGGTTATCCAGGATTTCTTGAGACTTTATATGAATTTTAAGATGGATATTTCTATACCTGCAAAAAAAGTTTAATTTTTGATAGGTTTAGTATTGAATCTGTGATCATTTGGCTACTATTGACATCTTAACAATATTAAGTATTTCAATGCATGAACATAAGATGTCTTTTCACTTATTAGTGTTTACCTTGAATTTTTTTCTATAACATTTTGTAGTTTTCAGTGTATAAATATGCTACTTGGTTAAGTTTACTTCTAAGTATTTTATTCCTGTTGAAAGTTTAATGAATGTAATTGTTTTCTTTACTTCATTTTCAGATTGTTCACTGTTAGTGTATAGAAATGCAACTGAATTTTGTGTGTTGAATTCACAGAATTCATTTATTATTTTTTCCAGTTATGTATGAATATTCAGAATTTTCTGTATATAAGATTATGTAGTTTGCAAACCAAGATAATTTTACTTCTTCCTTTTCAATTTGAATTTTTTTAATTTATTTTTTTGCCCAAATTATCTGGCTAGAATTTCTAGTACTATATGAAATAGAACTCAAAAGTAGTCACACTTACATTGTTCTTGATCTTAGGGAAAACATCTTTCAACTCTGATGACTGTGGGATTTTACAAAAATTCCCCATATCCTGTTAGGGAAGTTTCCTTTTATTCATGGTCTGTTGAGTGTTTTTGTTTGTTTGTTTGTTTGTTTTAATTAGGGTAGGATTTTGAATTTTGTCAAATGCTATTAGTTTTAATTGGTTGTAGTGTTCAAGTCCTCTATATCCTTATTTTTTTAACATAAATTTTGCTCATTTCATAAATAGTATACACTGACTTCAGAAAACTTGCAAAACAGAAATTTGTGTAGTATAGTCATTGCTAATACTTAGGTGGATATTTTTTTCTGATCACAGATAAACATGGCATTATGCTATACACAGTATCGTGTCACATGTTTTTATTGATTGTCTGGTTGGTCTATCCATTATTGAAAGTAGGGTATTGAAGTCCTTTTCTATTATTGTAGAGCTGTCTATTTATCTCTTCAGTTCTGTCAGGGTTTACATCATATATTTTGGAACTCTTATGTTTAGTGTAAGTATGATTTTAATTGCTATATTTTCTTGGTTAATTTACACTTTTATAATTATATAATGTCTTTTTCTGTCTCTTGCTACAGTTTTTGACTAAAAGTCTCTTTTGTTTGATGTTAGTATAGCCATCCCCACTCTCTTTTAATTAATATTTGCATGGGACTTTTTTCCCTTCATTTTTTCAACTTCAACCTATGCATGTTCTTAGATCAAAAGTTAGACGTCACAGACAGCTTGTAGTTGAATCCTATTTTTTTATTCATTCATCCAGTTACATCTTTTGATTAGAGAATTTAATCTATTTACATTTAAAGTGATTACTGCTAGGAAATGATTTACTTTTGATATTTGTTATTTGCTCTGTGTGTCTTTTAACTTCTTGTCCTATGTTCCCTCTATTACTGCTTTCCTATTTGCTTAAAATTTTTTTTGTAGTGATATATTTTGATTCCCTTTTCATTCCTTTTGCATATAGTCTATAGATATATTCTTTATATCATAAAGATTAGCATAGAGATTTCATATAACATCCTAAAGTCTTTAATCTTTATTTAAATTGATACTAAATGAATTTAATTGCATATGAAAACTCTACTCACAGTTCAAACTCTCCTGCACTTTATGATGTTGATGCCACAAATTACATCATTATACATATGTATCAACTAACATAGATTTTTACAGTATTTTATATGCATTTGTTTTTAAAATTCTGTATAAAATAGAAAGTGGAGTTACAAATCAAAATTACGATTATATTGGTTTTATATTTGTCCATGTATGTATACCTTTCACAAAGAACTCATATTTTCATGTGACTAACAGTCTAGTTTCATTTCATTTCAACTTGAAGGACTACATTTAGCACTTCTTGTAGTGCAGTTGTAGTGGTAATGAAACCCCTCAACCTTTGTTTATTTTGAAATGCTTTAATTTCTCTCTGATGTTTGGAGGACAGTTTTGGCAGATACAGAATTCCAGGTTTATAGTTTTTCCTTTAACCCACTTAACATAGATCATCTCACTGCCTTCTGGCCCCCAAGGATTTTGCTGAGAAATCTGCTTATAAGCTTCTTAAAGATCACTTTTTTTAAGTGACAAGTTACTATTTGTGTATTGCTTTCAAGATTCTCTTTTCATTTTGTCTTTCAAATTATTTGATTTTAGTGTGTTTCTATGTGAGTCTCTTGGGTTTATCCTACTTGAATTTCATTGGACTTCTTGGATTTGCAGATTCATGTATTCCTTCAAATTTGGGATGTTTCTAGCTATTACTTCTTCAAATAGTCTCTGCCTCTTTCTGTCTCTTTTCTCCTGCTACCACAATATATGTATTGGTTGACTTGATCATATCTCATAATCACTTTGGCCCATATTATTGTTATTTTCCTTTTTTTCTGTTCTGAGGCTCAGTAATTTTAATTGTCCTATCCCCAGTTTTACTGATTCTTTCTTCAGCCTGTTTGATTCCTCCTTCATGGATTTTTAAATTCAGTTACTGTATTTTTGAGTTCCAGAATTTCTATTCATCTCCTTTTTTCAAATAATATATATCTTTTTGTTGATATTTGTATTTTCTTCATATGTCATTTTCATGATTTTTTTTAGTTCCTTATCAATGCTTTCCTTTAGCTATTTAAGCATATTAAAACAGTCCTTTTAGAGTATTTGTCCAGCAAGTGTGATGCCTGTATTTCTTTGGAGATGGTTTCTGGAGATTTATTTTGTTTTTTTTTTTTTTAATGATTTCTATTTTCCTGCTTCTTTGTTTGCCTGAAGATGTTCTGTTTCAAATTTGGGAAAACAGCCACCTCTCAGAGTCTTAGCAGATTGGCATCAAATAACTTCATTAATTAATAGGGCATTTTGTGAACTTGGGATCAACTCTAAGTGAAAGCTTAAGATCGTCTCATGTCTCTTTTCCAGAAACGTCTTGTGTGGACTGTGTGTGTGCTTTAAAACAACAACAACAACAACAACAACAACAACAACAACAAAAGCCTCATATACACAGTGACTTTTAAAAATCTTAATTTCCCAAAGACTAACTTCAGTTCTTTCTCAGGGCCTTAGGGGTTTGATTGTATTTTTCTAGCCACAATCTCTTGTTCCAGGTTCCTTTAGGTGTTTAGTCCTCCTAAAGCTGTCACAAATGGTGGGGTCAACTTTTCCTTTCTGTGGCCTTTCCCAGCCTGAAATTGGAGCTATGCTGCCTTTCCTCATCTGAGTTCCCAGTCAGGCAAAACAAACCAGTCCCTGAGGCACACCATGGAAAATTTAGACTTTTGCAAATAAATTCTGCTTTGCTCCTTCCTGTCTAAAAGAAGGAACCAGGAACTGGGCTGCTGCTTCTTCATCATGCTGTAGGAGGGAGAGCATGTGGTAAGGGTGAATAAGATTGTCATATCATTTGTATGTACCTTTTATTCTTTTTTAAAAGTATTTTATTTATTTATTTTTAGTGAGACAGAGGGAAAGTGCATGAGCAGGGGGAGGGGAAGGGGGAGAGAGAGAATCTTAAAAAGACTTGCACTGAGCTTGGAGCCCTACGTGGAACTTGATTTCAAGACCCTGAGATCATGACCTGAGGTGAAATCAAGATTCAGGTACTTAATTGACTGAGTTATCCAGGCTCAGTCTTTTTTTAATTTTTTTTAATTTAGTTTCCTTTGGAGATTTAGGAACTGGAGATTCCTAGTCTTCCATCTTCCTGATGTCCCAGTGTAGTTAGTTTTAAGACAGGTAATGGATACTAAGGAGGTCACATGTTGTGATGAGCACTGGGTGTTATATGCAACTAATGAATTGTTGAACACTGCACCAAACACTAAAGATGTACTATATGTTGGCTAACTGAACATAAGAAAAAATTGAAAAAAAAGTTATTTATCTATGTAAAAAAAGTATAGTGTCTGAAAAAAAGGTAGGTTTCAATTAATTAGGAACTATTTTTTAAATAAGTCAATAAATGAAGAGCAAGAACAATGCTATAAGAAAGCCATGCATCAGTGAAGTCTTTTTTTTTAAGATTTTAATTATTTATTTGACAGAGAGAGAGAGACAGCCAGCGAGAGAGGGAACACAAGCAGGGGGAGTGGGAATGGGAGAAGCAGGCTTCCAGTGGAGGAGCCTGATGTGGGGCTCGATCCCAGAATGCAGGGATCACGCCCTGAGTAGAAGGCAGATGCTTAATGACTGAGCCACCCATGCACCCCACATCAGTGAAGTAAAAGAAACTAGGATTGTCAGGTAGATGAGGACCTCAATAAGGGAGAAGGAAAGGCTTCAGGAAGAAGTTTGAAGAGTGAAAATAATTTTGATTGGCAGATTTGTCAGAGGGGCTTTCTTTCAGTTAAAAAATACAAAAAAAATGAAGATGGGAAATCTATTTTTAAAGGAAGAATTTGCATAAAATTGTAAGTATATTATGAATTAGCATATATGAACATTATTGTGTGCTTTAGGAGACTTTGAAATTGTAAACTCATTTAATCCTTAGAAGAAGCCTCTGAAGTAGGTACTATCCTAATTTTAGAGTTAAGAATCTGAGGCACAGAGAGGCTAAGTGACTGGTCAAAATTACACAGTAAGTATGGAGTGGCTGGGATTTGAACCCAGAGAGCTAGGCACTTTATATATAGCAGGTGATCATGTAACACCTTTATAATATAGGTACATCTTTTATATGCATTTTTTTCTATGTGAAAGTTGGAAGCACAGAAAACAAACCACATGACCTCAGAGTAGGCTTTTTGTTTGTTTGTTTTGGTCTGTGTCCAGAGGCCACATGTTTTACCACTATTGGTAAGAAATCAAGTAGAAACTCTGGTGGGTAGTTTTATGAGAAAATCTATTGAATGTGAGGATAAGAAGACTCAGCCCTGTTTTCTACAGAATTAAGGACTTTTAATTTTTGTTTTTTGAATGGGCATGAATTGATCTGTGCTTTAGGAAGAATAACCTGACGGGATTTTGAGAATGAAGGGATACTTGTTAAAAGGCCAACTCTCTAGGGCTTATGTGGTACAAAGAGACCTAGAAGAGGAGGATAGCAAAAGGATTGGAGGGCAAAGGGGAAAGACATCATAGCATTGAAGAGCCTTGAAGAGTTGGTACATGTTGAGTGCAAAATACAAGGGAGAAATGCAATGGGCAAGATATTGAAGTTTTGCTTTCAGGTTATTTTCAGGTTATTGGCCTATATAAGAAAGATGCTGTGCTAAATATTATGCTGGGCATTACCAGTGTACAAAAAAGTATAAGACCCTGACGATTTTTGCTTTCTTCCTCTCTATCCTTTATTTGTGTCTGTTCCTTTCTCTGTTCAGTTTTCTCTTTTTCCCTTCCTTCTTTCTGTTTCTATTTTCCCTTCTCACTTTAACCTTTCCTTATTCTCTTCCTTTTTTTCTTTCATCCTTCCTGCAAAATATGTATATAATTTTTTTCTACTCTGTGCCAGTCACTGTCCTAGAAACTAGGAGTTTAGTAATAAATGTGACAAAATAAAGCATCCATATGAAGTTTGCCTTCTCAAGGGGGATGAGAAAATAAATTAATTTAGAAACCAAATAAGCAAATTTCAGGTACTGACATATATTTTGAGAAAAAAGAGGGGTAAAAGCAAACATGATGACAGAGAAGGTAAGTGCAGTTTTACAGATAAGACAATTGAGAAAGATTTCTTTGAATTTCAGGAATACTCCCAGCATGGCTAACATACAGTCATATATGTGGTAAGTGTGAATTAGTAGTTCTTGGCCAGATTTCTTTGTTGTTGTTTTGTGTGTGTGTGTGTGTGTGTGTGTGTGTGTGTGTGTTTGTTTCTTATTTTGTTTTCCTTGTTTGTTTGCTTGGCAGCCCTCTTAAAGCTAGGTAAAAGTCTCTGGGTCCATTACTCCCCTCTTCCTATATTTTAGGGAAGTAAGAACTTACTGATGCCAGAGAATTTTAAAAAATCGAAATATTTACAAGATAGCAATTATACTGTAACAGCAATAGGAAATCTAATTCTGCAAAACTATTTTAAAGTTCATTTACATAGAGCTCGAGGAATTAACCTTGACTACCTTAAACCAACATTAACAATGTATATTCTCATAAATTGCAGTCATTTTATTTATAAATGTGTACAAACAAGAAAAGGCATGCAACTTATCAAAAAAATAGGGTTCTCACAAAAATTCGTCATTAAATGCTAGAAATAATACAAACTTCAGTTAATAAATATCAAATTTTAGAAAAACTAGCTTAAGATGTTAATGTTGGTCAAATGTTATAAACTTCCAGCTGTAAAAGAAATTAGTTCTGGATAACTAATATACAGCAGGGTGATTATAGTTAATAATACTGCCCTATATACTTGAAGGTTGCTCAGAGAGCAGCAACTTAAATGTTCTTACCACAAAAAGGAATTTTTAGTTATGGGAGGTGATGGGGGTGTTAACCAACCCTACTGTGGTAATCATTTTGCAATATATAAATGAATGAAATCAACACATTGGACACTTTAAACTTGCACAATGTTATTTGTTAATATATCTCAATGAAGCTGGGGAAAGAAAAAGAAGTTAATGGTATTGCTGTGAAGAGAGTCTCTTCCAAAGGAATCTTCATCCTTGTAGAGGACTGAAAAGGTAAAACTAGGTCTCCATTTCTAGGAAAATACTACCTGCCCAAAAATTTCTCAAATTTGGCATTGAAGATACCACTTTTAAGAGGTGCTAATGAATACTCCCAGGAAATCAGGATGATGGTAATTTTATCAGAGGAAATGCTGTATTCTACACCCCAACTTGCCTATTCACATGGACTGTTATTTGAATATCATAACTGCTAAGAAGCATCTTAAGGAAGAAGTAAAAAACAACTTTATTATATTCAGAGTATTTCAAACTGACATGAATGCTTTTAAATTTTTTTTATAGATGGTTTTAGTATTCTTTTGAATAATATTCCTGGGGACATCAGCTTGGGCTTTAGGTTAATCTTTTTCTCTTTTAGCAGGAATTTTCTCTTCCTTCTAATTGGTATTCTAAGGAATGTATTTGTCTTTATATTCTTCAAGACGACTTTTTCCAAACACAGGTTTTGTTCATCCTGCATTATCACTCAAGTCTATTGTCCCCATGTCCCCGTTATCATTGCCATATCAGACCAATGGAAGAACTCTGGAGGCCAGAAGTGCCAAAAGATTGATACTCTAATCTTTCCCCTATCCATCCCTCAAATACCCAAATAAATAAGAGTAAATCAGATTTAAAAAGTGTTTTTCTCCTGGAAGTTTTAATAACTTTTTTACTTCTGCTCAGCCAGTATCCTAACTGTGTGTTTGGTCTGCCAATCAAAAATGCACACTGCTCTGTATCTCGCATCCTTAGCATCATCCACGTAAGTTCAATGTAAAACAAATGCCAGCTCGTGGGCTTACCCAAGAGGAAATTATTGGGTGGCAATATAGTTGTATGTTGCAATCAGATATTTGCTTTGAACCTAGATTTATATAGCAAAAAACCCTATTATTACTTAACGATTTCATCTTGATAAGAAAGGGTTTGGGAATTATCATAGAAATCTAGGAGGTTCAAAAAAAAAAGAGAGAGAAAGAGAGAAGAAGAAATAAAGAAAACTTTGGGAAGCTAAAGCTCTACTCTCGAAGCAGTTTTAGTTGCTGCTGCTCTGTGTAGGGGAGTGGGGAGGCAGAGAGTTCTGTATGTATATAAATGTCAATATGAATATCAATATTATTAAATATATAAAATATAAAAATGTAAATACACACACATATCAGGCTCGCTGATCTGTTTGCTTCCAGCTGTCCTCTGTCCACATGTGTATATTTTTTTGTAAAATTCAGAATGACCACCAGCTACTCAGTTTGTGCTGTGTGAGTTTCATCTAACTCTCCACTCCATTGCTCTTACCACCAATTCCCCATCCAATTCCACAGTACTAGGCATGATTATGGTCTACTTTCAGACTTATAATGCAATAAGGCCAACAAGGTGTTATGTTATGTGCTTACCTCAGTGATTTCATTTCCTTCCACTTTCTATTTCTGGTACCTAGAATTTTTGTTGTCCCTCAAATGAGCCGAGTATACTTCACCTACAAAATTGTTACAGTTATGGTACTCTCAGTGTTGACTTTCCCTCAGATATTCACATATCTCATTTCCTCACTTTTTGCAAGACTTTGCTCAATATTACCTCCTCAGCAAAATGTTTCCTGATAATCAAAGAAGAATATCATCATTAACTTTTATCCTCTATTCAAAAGAGTTTAAAATGTATACATTTGGGTACTTTGCTTTTTTCTACTTCTGCCTTTCTAACACCTAGAACAGTACCTGAAATGTGGTAGCCACTTAATAAAGACTTTTTGAATAAATGAGTGAATCTTCTTAAATTCAGCACAGATTACCTTCTCAATGCTGTTTTCTTGTCTGCAGATCCCATATCAATTCTCTGAAAAAAATAGTGATTTATATTTCAAACTTGATTGAGGTATTGCTTTTCTGGGACTCTTTCCTGACATTACCAAAACATTTAATGACTTCCTCCTTATCCCCTCATGCCCACCTCCTGGATACTTTTCTTATGTGGCATCTCTCAAACTATAATAAAATGTGTTCACCTGCCTGTGAAATTTTCAGATGTTAATTTTAATCTACGCAACACTTCAGACATTATTTTTATCCTATTTCCCTTTATATACTTTTTTAAATTGTATTATTTGTTTCAGGGGTACAGGTTTGGGATTCATCAGTCTTACACAATACCCAGTGCTCACCACAACACATACCTTCCCCAATGTCCATCACCCAGCCACCCCATCCCTCCCATCCCCTCCACTCCAGAAACCTTTAGTTTGTTTCCTGAGATTAAGAGTTTCTTATGGTTTATCTCCCTCTCTGGTTTTGTCTCGTTTCATTTTTTCCCTCTCTTCCCCTATAATCCTCTGCCTTGTTTCTCAAATCCCACATATCAGTGAGATATGTGATATGATAATTGTCTTTCTCTGATTGACTTATTTCACTTAGCATAATACCCTCTAGTTCCATCCACATCATTGCAAATGGCAAGATTTCATTTTTTTGAATAACTACATTACATCCCATTGTATACATATACCACATCTTCATTATCCATTTATCTGTCAATGGACATCTAGGCTCTTTCCATATTTTGGTTATTGTGAACATTGCTGCTATAATCATTGGAGTGCAGGTGTCCATTTGTATCTTTAGGGTAGATGTTAATTTTATCCTATCTCCCCTTATATACTTTGTTCAAAGCACAATGCCTGGTCACTTCTCTGGTACTTAAAAAAAATGGCACTTGAACATTGCAACAAGAAGAAGCACAGCAAAAGATCACACCTTTCCATTCATAGATGTATTTTGTTGCAACTCCACATGGGCTTTGCTAGAAATATAGACACGTGCATACACACACACACACACACGCAGGAGTAGCAGCATGTTTTGGCAAATGCCTTCCTCATAATTATTTCAGTAACAAGACACATGTTTAGGCTAATTGGGAAAGTGATAGCAAAATGACAGACAAGGAAGCTCTAAAGCTTCATTCTCCGATGAAAATGTGACAAAACAATAAGAGACTGGTTGAAGTAACCTGATAGAAGTTCTCGCAAATAGTGAAATATGTATAACAACCAGTGGAATACCCTATAAAGAAAAGGCTACCTTAAAAATAACAGGAAAAATTGTGCCATCTTTATTCACCTTTGCTCCACAACTTCTCAGTGTGGTAAGGCATATCCTTGCTCTGGAGAAGGTGATAACCCAGTTCCTTTCAACAGCAGTTCAACAATCAGATTATTTGCAAAAATTTAACATGTCTAGGTGCTTCCTGAAAGACAAGTCTCTGGCATACTTAACTCAAATCTCAGGCAGAGAAAAACAGACACCCCCCTGTCATGAAAGCCGTAGAAGCACTGCAGACACCTGAAACAAAAGATGGAGAGATAATTGTTAGAGGAATACAGTTGACCATCTGATGCCATCAAGATATATGTTCAAAACACATCTGGGAATGTTTCAAACTCTCATTTTGAGTAGATCCCTAGGCTTAGAGCAGGCCCAGCCAATCAAAGATAGACTGCCTTGGCATGGAATCAGTCTGCAGAAACTGGGAATTGTGGCTACTGTTATCTCAAATCAACAATTTTCACTAAACACACGCACACACACGCTATAAAGAAACAGGGAGGCATGATTCATTCAAAGGGACAAAATAAATTTGTAAAAATCATGTCTGAGGAAGTATAGAAATTAAACTTACTAGAAAAAGACTTTTAAAAAAGTATCTTAACTTTATTTAAAAAGCTAAAGGAAACATAGAAAAGAACTACAGGAAATCAGGAATATAACATATGAACAAAATGGGAACATCAACAAAGAAATAGAAATGATAAAATGAACTGAACAGAAAATCTGGATCTAAAATAGCATAATAACTGAATATTTTGAGTAGTCAGAAAAAAAATTAGTAAACTTGAGGACAGGAAAATTAAAATTATTGAGGCTAAGGACAGAAAGGAAAAAGAGTGAAGAAAAGAAAACAAAGGGACTTATGGGATACTACAAAACAGATCAATATATGCATTATGGAGGTTTCACAAGGAGATGAGTGAAAGGAGGACAGACAGATTATTTGAAAAAAAAAATAATGGCAGAAAACATCCTCAAATTAAGGGAAGATACTGATCTAAAAATCCAAGACACTCAATGAAATCCAACTGGGATAAATCCAAAGCTTCTCACACTGGGATACATTATAATCCAGCTTTCAAAAGATAAAGACAAAGAGAGGATCTTGAAGGCAGCAAGAGATTAGTGATTTGTCACTTAAAAGGGAATCTTCAAGAAGATCAATAGTAGATTTCTTAGCAAACCTTGAAGGCCTGAGGGCAGTGTGATGTTATGTTTAAAGTATTGGGGGAAAAATTATCTATCCAGGGAAACTACCTTAAAAAATGATGAATAATTTAAGACATTCCTTGAGAAACAAAAGCCTTGTCACTAAGAAAAAAAACCATACACAAAAGAAGGCAGTAATAAGGAAAATGAGGGGCAAAAAAAAAAAAAGGTAAGACAAAATATAATGATGGCAAAAGTAACTTTTCTTTATTAGTAATTACTTTAAAAGTAAATGGATTAAAATCCTCAGTCAAAAGGCTTAAATTGATGACATGTGTTAAAAAACATCCAATTCTATGATGCTCACATAAGGGACTAATTTTATATCTGAAGGCACAAGTAGGTTAAAACTGAAACAATGGAAAAATCACATCACGTAAATTGTAAAAGAGAGAGCACACAGGAGAACTGGGGCTCTACACTACTCTTAGACAAAATAGACTTTAAGTCAAAAACTACTGCAAGAGACAAAGGAAGATATTGTATATTGATCAAAGGGACAGTAATCAATAAGTTAAGAATTATAAAAATATATACACCCAACATTAGAATATAAAAAACTGTGAGGCGAAGCTGAACAGAATTGAAAAGAGAAATAGACATTTCTGCATAACCATTAAATATCCCACTTTCAATAGTGGATAGAATTACCAGATAGAAGATCAATAGGGAAACAGAAGGCTTGAATCACACTGTGTGTCTAATAGACATGTACAGACTACTCTACCAAACAATAGCAGCAAGCATTTTTTTTCTCATGTGTACGTTGATCATTTTTTAATAGACCATGTGTTATGCCACAAATCAGTCTTAATACATTTGAAAAGATTGATATTTTTCAAAGTATTTTTCCATATCACAATGGCATAAAATGAGAGATCCAAAAGGAGGAATACTGGAAAATTCACAAATATGTGGAAGTTAAACAACACACTCAAACAACAAATGAATCAAAGAAAAAAATTATATGAAGAATTAAAAAATACCTTGAGACAAGTGAAAATAAAACACAACATACCAATTTATTGAAGCCAGTGAAAGTAGTGCTAAGAAGGAAATGTGTAAGAAATATCTCAATTTAGAAACCTAAATTTATACCTTCAGGAAGTAGAAAACTAAAACCAAAGTAGCAGAATGGAGGGAATAACAGATTAGAGGTAGATAAAATAGAGAACAGAAAAACAGTAGAGAAAATCAAGGAAACCAAAGATTGGTTCTTTGAAAAGATTAACAAAATTAACAAACTTAAGTTAAATTTACCAAGATAAAAAGAGAGAAGACTCAAATTACCAAAATCAAAAGTGAAATTAGGAACATTACTACCAATTTTACCAAAATAAAAAAAAATAGGACGGCACTATGAGTAATTATTTGCCAATGTATTGGGTAACCTGGATGAAATGGATGCATTTCCAGAATCACAAAACCTGCCAAGAATGAATCATGAAGAAATAGAACAACTGAATGTACCTATATCTGGTAAGGAGAGTCAGTCAGTAAACAAAACCCTGAAGGACATCTTGGTAGCTTCCAGTTTGGGCAATAATAAAAAGAGCTGCTATTAAAATCTATCTATCATCTATCTATCTATCTATCATCTATCTATCTATCTATCTATCTATCTATCTATCTATCTATCTATCATCTATCTATCTATCTATAGATAGATAGATAGATATGCAGATTTTTTTCCTTTTGGACACAAGATTTCAAATCAGAGGAGAACAAATCAAGAGGAAAACAATTGTTAGATCATATAGTATGTCTACATTTAGCTTTGTAAGAGAGTATAAAAATATCTTCCAAAGTGGTTGATCATTTTTCATTTTCACTCCTACCAGCAGTGAATGAGAGTTACTGTTGCTCCTCATCCTTGCTAGCTATTAATATTTCCAGTTTTTGTTTGTTTGCCAATTTTAGCCATTCTAATAGGGTGTATGGTGTCCCATTATTATTTTAATTTGCAATTACTTAATGGCTGACTATATCGAACATCTCTTCCTATATTTATTTCTCATCTATATAACACCTTTAGTGAAGTATCTTTTGCCCATTTTGTAACTGAGTTATTTATGTTCTTATTGTTGAATTATAAGAGTTATTCCTATACTCCTACATTTTGGAAACAAACCCTTTATCAAATATACATTTGCAAATAACTTATCTGATTTGGGGGTTTGTCCTTTCATTCCCTCGATAGTATTTTCTCTTAGAGCAGAAGTTTTAAATTTAACAAAGTTCAAATTATCAATTTTGTTTTGAAGGACCATGTTTTTAGTGTTCTATCTAAAAATTCATGGTGTATATCTACATAAAGGATGGTATCTTTTTTTAAAATTGTCCCTGTGAGAACTTAGTGGGGTGTCTGGAGGTAAAGCATGTGAAAGTGTAGGGGTCCCCTTTAGACTGTAGCCTCAGGAGTTTCTCATTCTCAAACTAATCCCACACTCAGCTTCCAGCAATTTATCAAAATTACGAATCAAATGCTCCAGTTAGTCCATTCCTCAGCAGCTACTGTTCCACCAAAATAGTTTTTAGCTGTAACTCTCTCGAGGTGGAAGTTTGCCCTACAGCTGTAGTTTTCTGGTGGATCCAAGAAATGTCAGAGATTTTCCATTAGTATAACTTTTTCTTACAAGGATATGAGTAATGACTTCCATGCCCTTTACTTGTCAGAGCTGAAATCCTCTATTAGACTTTAAATTTTGTGAGAGCAAAGGTGATGTTTCTTAATTACATTGCATATCTAGTAGCTAGCACAATGCCTGGCACATAGCAGATATTTAGTAAATATCTTAAAAAACAATGTTTTAGGGGGATGGATAGTTACTGTTCGATAGGTATAGAGTTTCCATTTCACAAGGTGGAAAGAGTTATGGGAACAGATGGTGATGATAGTTGTACAATAACATGAATCTATTTAATATTACTGAGCAGTTTACTTAAAAAATGGAAAAGATGGTAATTTTTTATGTGTATTTTACCACAATAAAAAAGAAAACAATGAACATCTTCTCATCTCCCCTTCCATTTATATAAAAATTTTTAAATGCATATATGTACATTGTTAATTATAAAAAATATACATATTTATTATATGAAAATTGAATAACTGCTAATGAAAAAAGTTAACAGATTTTTCAAATCTATGTGATTTTATTTTTTTAAAAGATTTTATTTATTTATTTGAGAGAGAGAGAGAGCAAGAGAAAGCATGAGCAGGGGAGAGGGGCAGGTGGAGAGGAAGAAGTAGGCTCCCCACTGAGCTAGGAGCCTGACATGGGGCTTGGTCCCCAGACCCTGGGATCAAGACCTGAGCTGAAGGCAGATGCTTAACCCACTGAGCCTCCCAGATTCCCCAAATCTATGTGATATTAAAGAGGTGCAAAACCCAATCAGTTTTAAAACATTCTAAAATTGATTGTTAAAACCTGTATGAAAGATTTTTTCTTGTACTGCTATCAACATTGAGCATCACCCTTTGAATAAATGCTCATATGACAAAGAGAATGAGAAGCCCATTGTTATTTAATTTGCATTCCTTCTATTTCTAGTGAGGTTTTATGGTTTTTCATGTTTTAGGCCTCCTTTACTTTGTGTCTGTGCGTGTGTCACACACTAATATCTTTTTCACACTTAATTTAGGAATGTATCTCTTCCTGATGTGTAAAATTTTGTTAAGAATATTAGTTTTATTACATGTTAACAAACATTTTTCCTAATTCCCTTTGTTTATAGTGCATTTTGACATAAAGAAGCTTTCCATTCTTACATGAAAAAAAAAACATAATTCATTGTTTAAAAAGTAGTAATAATGGGCAGTGAATGAAAAGGAACATCTTAGTCTATTTAAATATATAAAGACCATCCATTTATTAACAGAAGAGCACAATTCCTGAAGTCATCTGCATTTGGATAGGACAATATCCAATCATGCACAAAATACATTATTAATAGCAGGGAGATTGGTAGGGGAAGGAAGGGAAAAATGAAGAGGGTAAACAGAGGGGAAATGAACCATGAGAGATTATGGACTCTAGGAAACAAACTAAGGGCTTCAGAGGGGAGGGGGTGGGGGGTAGGTTAGCCAGTGATGGGTATTAAGGAGGGTACATATTGCATGGAGCACTGGGTGTTATAAGCAAACAATGAATCATGGAGCACTTCATCAAAACCTAAGGATGTACTATATGGTGACTAGCATATCATAAAAAAATACATTATTAAATATTAACATGAGAACAACAAATAAATGAGAGACTGGAAATAAATGCTTTTGTTTTTTGAAACTTTTTTTTTAATTGAAAGACCAGCACAGCTGGTTAATTAAATTGGACCAGCACAATCCCGGGGTAGGGGAAATCTCCCTACAAACAATGTAGCCTTCCTGAGCCCCTGGACCTGATGCCCTCACCAGTTTAGAAGGCAGTTATGCGTATTTGTTGAATGTTAATGCAGGAGTGAGTGTGAAGCCAAGACATGCCAGCAATCGCTTTACCTCTGATGAATTATTTTGCCTATTTTGTAACTAAAACTCCTATTTTGGAAATCTACAGGACAAAACTGGGTTAAGAACATCAACCCAAACATAATATTTTTGAATAATTTGCATGAAAACATCATGATGTGGCCTTTTCCTGTGGCATACTTTTATATATATTGGTGAATTTAGCTGTGCTTATTATAAGGCAAACAAAAGGAAATCTAAGAATCTACATAGTGTCTTTTTTTCCCTAACTGCATAAGTATTTTGTATATTACTAACCTAGTTCTGCAGAACCAAGAAAGAAAGAAATGGAGCTAACCAAAAGGCTAGCATTAAGCTAAGTTACTCATATGCATTAAATTAGAGAAAATAGTGAGTGGAAATCCCATGTTCCCTGGGGAGCTAAGAGACACTCTGGGAAACCATGGATTTTGGAGTTAGTGGATGTTTCCAGTCATAGTTGTATGTGACACTAGTCAAGTTTATTTTTCCCCTTATCTAGAAAATAAGAAATGTAACAAAAATGCTTTAAAAATTAAAAGGCATATGTATTATTAAAATACTCAATAGGCACATAATAGGCCCTCCGTGGTTGATAGTTGAATAGTAACCCCATTCAAATTCAGGGTGGGACTGGATCAGAGAAGGAAAGCAGATTATGAGCAAAGTAAGAAGGGTCCAGGACAAATACCTGTATGGAGTTATGTCCTCTTAAGCTTTATTGTCCTTCAATTATATTCCCTGTGGATGGTAAGGCAGAATTAATGGTGGGCATCAATCCCAAGTTATTAACACTAATGTGGTCCTAGAGAGTTAAGTATGTTTCAGTGGAACCAAGTACACATAAGAAGCTTTTATGTCAGGGGTGCCTGGGTAGCTTAGTCGTTAAGCGTCTGCCTTCGGCTCAGGGCGTGATCCCCGCGTTATGGGATCAAGCCCCACATCAGGCTCTTCCGCTGGGGGCCTGCTTCACCCTCTCCCACTCCCCCTGCTTGCGTTCCCTATCTGGCTGGCTGTCTCTCTGTCAAATAAATAAATAAAATCTTTTAAAAAAAAGAAGCTTTTATTTCAGCAAATATTTAATGAACACTTTTATAAAATGAGTACTTGTCCCCATTATTGCTTAGCTTCTTTGGATGGTTACAGAGTGGGGTTTTATCAAGAAAGGGACACAGGCAATGTGCACATGAATACACACGTGTGTGGACACAAATGTATGCATATTTAGACTTAGTAATCAGATCCTGAAAAATATCGTTTTTTACCTGTTTCTTCAGAAGCTTTGAGCTAATTTTTATCAAATTTATGTTTTCTATCACCAGAAATGTTCAATGATTCAAAAGAATAATTTTAAATAACTTACCTTGCATCTGACTCAGCTACTTTCCCTTAAACTTGGAGAAAACATTACGAAAAACTTGGCTCACATCTTACAGATATCATATGAAACAATGCCACACATGGAGTCTATAATCCTAGTTGTGGGCTAATGGTGTGCTGAAATCACTCTGACTGGCTGCTGGAAGATGGGGTTTCCCACATTGAGGTATCGTCTTGAAAGGAGAAAATTATCATTTCTGGATTTAGAACAAGGTTTATTCACAGTCAGAATACATTTGAAGCTTCTAAATTCATTCTTTTAAATCACTTAGAGGAATGCCTCCCGCCTGAGTTCATTTCCAGAACAATTTCAGAAAGCTAGAGCTGAAAGGGCAACATATGGTTATTGGGCATTTACAGTAGAAGCTCTTTGAACTGACTTCCACTTAATAATGCACTGCATTAATCTACACTCCATAAACCTTATAGACTGATGTTAATGGAATCCTGAATACTCCCTGCTAGTAAGTCCTTGTCTAATATGGTTGTACCATTCTCCTCCTACTGGATGTGGTTGTTTCCAAAATTTTCTGTGCTTTACATAATTTAAATTAATATTACATGAACAAATTCTAAATGAGAGCAATAGAAAACAGCTTTCTTTCCTTCTGTATTCCCCTCTCTCTCTCTCTTTCTATTTCTCTGTCTCGCTCTCTCTCTCTCTCCCTCCTTCTTTTCCTCCCCATTTGTACTCTTTTATGTTAGAAAAACTAACTTGAATTATTTGGAAAGACTTGATGACATGGATTTGACAGAATGTTGGTGTCTGACTTTCATTCTAGGGTGGACCATATCTCAGTCTTATTCTTTTGTGTTCTTCTGGTGTCTTTTCATATAGCATAGTAGATCTTCAATACAGGTTTCTGGAGTGAATCATGTCTTAAGGAATGATGCCTGAATCTTTATATCCTATGCATTATTTTAACAACAACTGATAATGGATTTACTTAATTTTGATTCCAATTTTTTTCTCTATTTTCATCTTATTTTCAATCTTATTTTCCCTTCTTCTTCATGCCCTCTTCTCTCCTTCTCCTTCTCCTTCTCCTTCTCCTTCTCCTTCTCCTTCTCTCCTTCTCTGTCCATTCCTTTGCTTCATGTAAAACTTCCTTCTTTTTCCCCTACTTTGTCAATGGTTTCTGGAATTCACATTTCATTACAATATACTAGTATGGTTCAATTAAAAAAGCCCTGGATTGTGACAGAAAATATTCTGGACACGGTATCATGTTTGCCAATTTGCTATGAATCTAGGCAAGTCAGGTAACTTCTACTGCATGTAAGTGTCCCCATCTCTAAAATACAGAAGATAATTTATTAATCTTTGCAGAAATTGCATAGCTCTGATATGCTAGTACTTTGAAAAATACTTAACTAAAAAAGAGTTACTGTGAGCAACTACTTTTCCAGCCATAGAGTAGCAGTTTTGGTTAAAAACTGAGTTTAAGAGACAGATAGCACTTCTAGACTAGATCTTTTGAAATAAATGAAAAATCTGTGTATTCAGTTCTCTCAAGAGATGTAGAGTTTTGAACTTGCCTTTGGTGATTGGCAAAATGAACAGGTGCTGTCCACAGCAATGGTGTTCTGAGGCTCCCTGCTTCCCGCTTTGCATGGATTTTTAGATTTATTGAGCTTAAATTCCTCTGCGGTTGCCTGCCACACACCTACCTGATGATTCAAGTAGTATTTTCCTTGGCTAGTAAGGTCTGCATTTCATTGTTCCATCAACACTGAACAGACTGAAATAGAGTCAGAATCCAAATTTAAGGCCTACAAAAAACATTTCCAGAGATGACAGGATCAGGCTGCTTCTATCTATGTTTTATTATCTTTTGCTGTTTTTCACAATTATGACATTTCTGGCAACAAAATGAAAGTACTAAATTCAATAAATACACGTAGGGAGAGCTATTGGTAGTCAATCTTGCAACTACACTGTAAAAGACCTTAGAGAAAAAAAAATCACATTTAACAGAGACAGAAGAATTCTAGTTTTTCCAAAATGATCAAAAGCTTCTTTTTCAATTGCTGCATATCTAGGGGAAACATCATTCCTTTGTTGTTTTATATCCACAATTTATTTGGAAATAAATATCAGCAGGCCTCAAGCAATAGTAAGATGAGAGATACAGGTTAAAGAGGAAATACTTTGAAGTTCTGTCTCATCAACACCTTAAAACAATAAGTAATAAATAAACAATATATTTTTTTAAGTCTCTAATCTTAAATTCATGAATATTCACACAAACACACATATATATTCTCATAGACAAATCTGGATTTCATATGGAAATTTCTTATAAAATTCAAGGATATAGGCAAGCATGATCTTAGTATATACTCATCTACAGTATTTAATAATCATAGTAATCAAAAGTGATTTAAAGTCTGTTTGTAGAGCACAGACTTTTCAGAAAATGTTACCCCTCTGCTCTTTTTATTATACCAACTTTTTTAGGAACTATTTTTCTGCTAGTTCGAGATAACCTCTGTCCTTTCCAAATGTGCAGGACATGCCTATCATTAGATGATATTATTTTATAATTATGGAACTTTTTCATTTTTATTACAGAATGAATATATACTTCTGTTAAGAACAATACAGAAAAATGTGGAGCAAAAGTAATAATTTCCCATCAGCTCTCTTCCTACTTGCCCAAGCCCATTTCCTCTCTTCAGACACTAATTTTAAAGATATCTACTGTTAATAGGACTACATTTTCCCAAACTTTTGTTCTAAGCACACATGAATCTTGGCATTTGTATTGCACTATCATTCTGCTTTTAACATAAAGCTTACCTAACTTTCTGTTTCAATATATACAGACTTCATACATCCTTTTGAATAACTCCTTATTATTCCTAACAATAGCTATATTATTATTATTTATTTTACTATGCTCAGTTTGTTCTCTCATACCTGCATACATATTTCTCTGGATGAATTCTGAAAAATACGATTTCTATGTCAAAGGCTGTGCATATTGAAAATCCAAAGATGCTGAACTATTTTTTTTCTCTGTATCTACAGTTTATGAAATAGCCACTCTATCTCCACATTCCCATGACAACCCTCAGTATTACCAAACTTCGACAGATTTTACCAATCTGTGTAGACATTGTTATTTTAATTTGCTTTTCTTTAATTACTAGTAAAGTAGGACATCTTTTCACATATTCAGGCCTTATGTATGTTTTATTTTGTGGAATTGCCAGTTTTTATCCTTTGTTAATTTATCTTTTGGTTTATTTGTTTCCTTCCTTTTTTATTTGAAGAACTCATAAATTTTAGATATTAATTCTAGTATGTGTTATCTTTACCAGAAGAAAGTATTTTCTTCCAATATATAACTTTGTTTGTTTGTTTGTTTATTTCTCCTTTTGCTGTTCAACTCTTTTAGTTTTTTCTATAGTCAAATCATAGCTTCTGAGTTTTTGTCTTGCTCATTAATATCTCACTCATTTACAAGCTCAATGCAATTTACTAAATTTTTCTTGATGTTTTTTATGACTCTGCATTTTACATTAGATTTTTAAACCATCCACTATTTATACTGAACATAAATAACATAGGAACTGATTTTTTTTCTGAATATTTAACCAAGAAGCTTCCATTTCATCCTGATTCATACAACAACTATTAAAACAGCACACCCATGGGAATAGGAAGAATCTGATTCAAATGTCCTATTTTTAACATAAAATCACAATGCATACAAAGAAACAAGAAAGTCTGACCCATTAAAGGAACATAATAAATCTATGGAAAATACACTTGAGAAAACTAAGATACTGGAATTACTAGACAAAGACTTCAAAGCAACCATCTTAAAGATGTTCAAAGAGCTAAAGGATGACATGGACAAAGATGGAAAATATATGAACAAAATGATAGTATCAGTAAAGGGATACAAATTATAAAAAGAAGCCAACAAGTACGTTTGCAACAAAAAAGTCAAATAACTGAGATGGAAATTAGACAAGAGGAATTGAAAGTAAATTAGAGCAATTCAGGAGAAAGAATCAGCAAACATGAAATAGGATGACAACTGGAATTACCAAGTCTGAGCAACAAAAAGAAAAAAAAAATAATAAAGAAGTGAAGAGAGCCTAAGGGACTTGTGGAATTCCATAGTGCAGACCAATATACACATTGTAGGAATCCCAGAAGAAAAAGATGGAGAATAGGTGGCAGAAGAATATTCAAAGAAATAATATATGAATACTTTCCAAATTATATGAAAGACACAATTCTACAAACTCAACAAATCCAAAGTGGAATAAACTCAAAGACACCCACACCAAGATGCATTATAACCCAAATGTCAAATATCAAAGATAAAGAGAAAATCTTGAAAACAGTAAGAGTTAAGCAACTCACATAAAAAGGTTTGCCAATAATGTTTCAGTCAGTTTCTCGCCAGAAACCTTGGAGGCAGAAAGTTGGTGGAATAATATAGTTAAAGCGCTGAAGGGGAAAAAAAAAAAACGAAAACAAAACAAAAACAAAACAAACAAAAATCTGTCACTGAGAATCCTATATCCAGCAAAGTTGTCCTTCAGAACTGAAAGATAAATTAAGGTAATCCCAAATAAACAAAAGCTGTGAGTTCATTATCACTAGACCTGCCTTATAAGAAGGCTAAGGAAATCTTTCAGTTTCAAATAAAAGGATATTAGGCATTAATTCAAACTCATATAAAGATAAAAAGATCTATGGTAAAAGTAAATACATAGGGAAATAAAAAAGTGTATATTATTACAGTCCCAGGGTCCCAGGATTGAGCCCCGTGTCAGGCTCCCTGTTCCACGGGAAGGCTACTTCTCCCTTTCACACTCCCCTTGCTTGTTTGTGTTCCCTCTCTTGCTGTCTCTCTCTGTCAAATAAATAAATAAAATCTTTAAAAAAATGTAATTTGTGACACCAATAACACAAATGAGTAAGGGACATAGTTGAATAGGATTACAGTTTTGTATGCAATTGAAGTTAAATTAGCATCAATTTGAAATAGATTGATATAATTTCAGGATGTTATTTGTAATACTCATATTAGTAAGAAAGTAAATATCTATAGAATATCCACAGAATAAAATGATAAGGGAATCTAGATGTATCACTGTTAAAACAACAACAACAAAAACAACAACAACAACTAAACAGGGAAAGCAGTAATGGAGTTAATGAAGGACAAAAATCATAAAGTATACACAAAACAAACAGCAAAATGACAGAATTAATTCCTTCCATATTGATAATTGCTTGAAATGTAAAAGCGTATTTTTTTTTCACAGTAAATATGCAAAGACTGGTAGAATAGACAAATGCTCATGATCCAACTCTCTGCTATCTATAAGAAACTGCTGTAGATATAAATAGGTCAAAATGATCTAAATAGATAAAATACATTGAAAGTGAGAGGATTAAAAAGATATTCTATGCAAATAGTAACCAAACGACAGCTGCGTTGGCTAAACTAATATCAGACAAAATAGACCTTATATCAAATATTTTTAAGAGACAAAGGATATTTTATATTAAAAAATTGTCACTTCACCAAGGAGACATAATAATAAGTATATATGCATCAGACATCAGAGAACAAAAAAATACATAAAGCAAAACAGAATTGAGAGAAGAATGAATTCTACAGTAATACATACAAAACTTCCATACACTACTTTCAAAAATGGATAGAATATCGATTGAGAAGATCAATAAGAAAATAGAGGACCTAAGAAGACTGTGAACAAAGTAGACCTAGTAGGTGTATGTAAAACATTCCGTCTAACAACACACTTTTTTTTTTCAAGTACACAATAAACATTCTCCAGGAAGACCAAAACACAAGCTAGACTACAAAGAAGTTTAACTTTTGTTAGGCTACAAAATGCATCTCAAAAAGTTTATGGACATTGAAATCTTGCATGGTATCTTTTCTGACCATGATGGAATTAAACTAAATTCAACAACAGAAAAAAACTGGACAATTCACAAATATATGAAAACTAAATAACACATCTTAAACAACCAATTGGTCAAATTAGAACATATCTGGAGACATATAATGTGAAAACACAATACACAACATGCCAAAATTTATGGAATGCAGTGAGAAAACACAATACACAACATGCCAAAATTTATGGAATGCACAATACACAACATGCCAAAATTTATGGAATTTAGTGATAAGAAGGAAATTTATACCTGTAAAAACTTACATTAAACTTAAATTTACTAGGAATTTAATTTTTACTAGGAAAAAAAAAGAGCCAACTAAAACCAAAGCTTGCAGAAGAAAGGAAGTAATAAAGCTTACACCAAAGATAAATATAATTGATTTAGAAAAACAATAGAGACTAGGGATGTACTGAATGGTGACTAACATAGTATAATAAAAATATTATTAAATAAAATTTAAAAAAATAAAAACTTGACAACAAAAACAAAAATAAATAAATTTTTTCACACCCCCCCAAAAAAATAGAGAAAAATCAATACAACCAAAGTTGTCTTATTGAAGAGATCAGCAATATTTTTTAAAATCCATTATATATATTGACTAATAAAAAGGAGAGAAGACTCAAATTTATAAAATCAGAAATAAAAGTGAGTACTTCATTGCTGAACTTAGATAGTTAACAGGGATTTTAAGAATATACCATAAATGAATTTACCCCAAGAAATTGGATAACAAAGATGAAATGAACATTTTCCTAGAATAATACAAAGAATACAATGTACCAAAACTAAATTATGAAAAAATAGAAAATTTTAATAGATGTACAAATAGTAAGGGGATTAAATCAGTAATCAAAACCCCTCAATAAAGAAACTCTTTGGGCCAAATAGTCTCACTTCATTTAAAGAATTAACACCAATCCTCCTTAAACTCTTCTGAGGTATTGAATGGAATGGAACACTTTTTCATTCATTCTATGAAGCCAACATTACACTGATCCCAAAGTTACACAAAGGTATTTCGTGAGAAACAAATAAACAAAAAAACCCCACAGAAGTATGAAGTATGAAGTATTTACCCAAAGGGAACAAAAATGCTAATTCAAAGGGATACATGTACTCTGATGTGCATTATCTACAATAGCCAAATTACAGAAACAGCCCAAGTGTCCATCAACTAATGAATGGAAACAGATTATCTATCATCTACCTACCTACCTATCTATCATCTATCTATCTATCTATCTATCTATCATCTATCTATCTATCATCTATCTATCATCTATCTATCTATCATCTATCTATCATCTATCTATCTATCATCTATCTATCATCTATCTATCTATCAATCTATCATCTATCTATCATCTATCTATCTACCTATCATCTATCTATATATAGAGAGGGTCTAGATAGATACATTAGATAGATAGATAGATAGATAGATAGATAGATAGATAGATAATCACAATGGAATATTCCTTAGTCATAAAATGAATGAAATCTTGCCATTTGCAAGGACATGGTTGGAGCTAGAGAGTATTATGCTAAGCAAAATAAGGCAGCCAGAGAAAGACAAATACCTTATCATTTCACTCACATGTGGAGTTTAAGAAACAAAACACATGAGCAAAGGGAAAAAAAGAGAAAGGCAAACCAAGAAACAGACTTTTACCTATAGGGAAAAAGCTGATAGTTACCAGAATGGAGGGGGTAGGGGTGGGGGGTTGGGTTAAATAGGTGATGGGGATTAAGGAATGCATTTGCTGTGATGAGAACTGGGTGCTGTATGGGTGTTGAATTACTATATTGTACATCTGAAACTAATGTTACACTGTATGTTAGCTAACTGAAACTTAAATAAAAACTTAAAAAAGAATATTGATTTGAAAATTAATAAAAATTTCAGCACTATGTTAAAAGGATTATAATCATGGCCAAGTTCTATTTATTCCTATAACACAGAGATGGTTCAACAATGGAATTCAGTAAAGGTGATATAGTACATTAATGGATTAAACATAAAAATCCTACATTAAACTCTAAATTGATACCTTTGTTGTGATGAGCACTGGGTGTTATACACAACTAATGAATTGTTGAACACTATATCAAAAACTAAAAATGTATTATATGTTGGCTAATTGAACATAATTTAAAAAAAAAAGAAAAGAAGAAAAAAAAAGACCTTTGACAAAAATTCAATACCTTTTTTTTTATAAAACTTTTCAACAAACCGGGAATAGAAGAAAACTACCTAAATGTGATAAAGATCATATATGAAAAACTGACAGGTAATGTCATCCACAGTGGTGAAAGAATGAAAGCTATTCTCAAGTTAGGAATAAGACAAAGATGTCCACTTCCACCATTTCTGTTCAACACAGTATTGGAATTTTTAGCCAGAGCACTTAGCTGAAAAAAAGAAAAGAGAAGAGAAAAAATTAAAAGAAAAACAAAATAAAGAAATTTCCAAACTGGAATTTAGTAATTAAAATTATGTTTGCAGATGACCAGCTTTCATTTGGGGAAAACCTTAAAGATTCCATTAGAAAAATGTGGGAGTTAATAAATAAATTCAGCAAGTTTGCAGGATACAAAATATGAACAGAAAAGTCAGTTCTGTTTCTAAACACTTAACAACAAATCACCTGAAAAGTAAATTAAGAAAGCAATTCCATTTACGATAGTACCAAAAAGAATAAAATCTGTAGGAATAAATTTAAGGAATTGAAAGGCATACACTGAAATCTATAAACCACTGCTGAAAGAAATTAAAGGGGACATAAATAAATGAGAAGATATCCCATGCTCATATATTAGAAGATTTAATAGTGTTACAATGGTATTACTGCCCCAAGTGATCTACAGTTTAGCTTCAATTTTTATCAAAATCTCATTGGCATTTTTTAAATAGAAATTGAAAAAAAAATCCTAAAACTCACTCTCAAGGGACTTAGAGTAGCTAAAAAAAATCTAGAATAAAGAAGAAATTTGGAGGACTTACACTTTCTAAATTTCAAAACTTACTAGAAAGCTGCACTAGTTAATTCAGTTTGGTACTGTTATAAGAAAACATATTTACCAAAGAAATAGAATAGGAAAACCAGAAATAAACCTCACATACATGGTCAAATAATTTTCAACCAGGGTACCAAAATCATTCAATAGGAAAAGACAGTCTTCGACAAACAGTGCTTAGAAAGTTGGATATCCACATGCAAAAGCATGCATTTGAACCCTTACGTGATGTCACACACAAAACCTAGATGAAAATAGAATAAAAATTAAAAGGTAAAACTCATAAATACACAGGGGAAAATGTTCCCAAAATTGAATTTGGCAATGATTTCTTGGCTTTGACACCAAAAGCCCAGGCAACAAAAGAAAAAGAAAAAAAAAAAGATAAAGTGGACCACATTGAAATTAAAAAGTTTGTGCATCAAAGGGCATTAAAGGGCATTGTCAACATTGGGAAAAGAACAATCAATGGAATGGGAGAAAATATTTCCACTCTATATATAATGAACATTATTATCCAGGCTACATATAAACTACTTAAATTCAACAGCAAAAACAAAGAAACCAAATTAAAAACGGGCAAAGAATTTAAACAGATATTTCTCCAAATATGATATGCAAATGACCAATAAGCTCACGAAAAGATGTTCAACATCACTAGTCATTAAGGAAATGAAAATAAAAACCATGATATGATACCATCTCATCCTTATTGGAATGACTATTATCTTTTTTTTGAAAAAAAGATTTATTTATTTATTTTAGAGAGAGAGTGAATATGGGTGGGGGGAGGCACAGAGGGAGGGGGAGAGAGAGAATCCCAAGCAGACTCCCCACTGACCATGGACCCCAACTCAGGTAAGGCTCGATCTCACAACCCTGAGATCATGACCTCAGCTGAAATCAAGAGTCCGATGCTACCTGAATGTGCCACCCAGGTGCCCCTAGGATGACTATTATCAACAAAATAGAAAATATCAAACATTAGAAAAGATGAGGAGAAATTGGAATGCTTGGGGTGTCACAGTTTTGCTATTTCTCAAAAAATTCAACATTTAATTACCATGTAATTCAGCTTCTGGTATATACCCGAAGGAATTGAAAGCAGGAACTTGATCAGATGCTTGTATACCAATGTTCACAGAAGCATTACTCACAATAGCTCAAAGTTGAAAACAATCCAAATGCCCAACAACAGATACATAGATAAGCAAAATGTGAAATATGTATACAAGGAAATGTTATTCAGCCTTAAAAGGGTATAAAATTCTGATACCTGCAATCACATATACAAACCCTGAAAACGTTTGCTAAGTGAAATAAGCTAGACAGAAGAGGACAAATACTGTATAAGCCCATTTGTATGGGGTAAATTCAAAGAGGCATAAAGTAGAGTAGAGGTTACGAGGTCCTGGAGGGAAGGGGATATTGTATAATTGGTATTGAATTTCTGCTTGGAATGATGAAAACCGTCTGGAAATAAATAGTTAAACAACACTGTGAATGTGCAGATTACCCTTGTAGCAAAGTCCCAGTAGAGAAAATCAAATACAAACAAGCACTAAGGTGGGAGACAGCCTGTGGTAAGAATCCCATCTGAATAGGGTGGCAAAGAAAAGTTAAGGCCACGTTAGTGAAGACAGAAAGGTAGGCAGGGGCCAGGTCATTTAGAGTCTTTTCCACCACAATGGGGTTTTTGTGTTTATTTTAAATGAAATCAAAGTTCTTAAGGGCTTTTAAGCAAAAGGTTACCATAATATAATACACTGTTTAATATTTTAAAAGAATAGTGCTAGGTCCCATACCTTGAGAAAGAGTATATGGCGGCCATGTTGGGAACAGAGATAAGTTTAGATGGTATTGCCAACATTCCAGGCAAACGATGACTGAGGCTCCAGTTAGCCTGGTAGCAGAGAATGTAGGAAGTAGTGGGCAGACAGGAACACAATCTAAGGCAAAGCTCATGGTATTTGCTGATGGCTTTGATGCATAGCAGAAGTAAAGGAAAAGAATCAAAATAATTCCGGGTGTTTGGCTTTAAACAGCTGGTGAACTAAAGTTTTCATTTATCAAAATGGGGAATACCAGTAAAGGAGAACTTTTGAAGAACCCCTGTACTTATAAAACATTGTCTACTGGTGCTTATGGATTCCAAAAAATCCTCTTTGTCGCAGTTCCTTTAGTCATGAAGCTTGGCAAGATAGTCATTATTTTCATCGTGATTAGTCTCTGTAGTTTACAATGAGCTCCACAGCTTTGCAATTCTGGATAAACCTCAGGAACTTGTAAAAGCTGTCTAGTTAGGAAAAAGAAAAAAAAAAGTAAATATAAGTATCCTCACATAAGAAAGGAATCCAATGTTGCTCCCATTATCACTTAGCCTCATTGCTCAGGAAAAAGTTCATGAAACTCTATGATTAAATAAACCTGATAGTTAACCTAAGAGCAGAAACATGAGATGTGTGTCCACAGAAAGAGAAATCATAGTTGTCTTTGGCTGAAGGAGAGTGCAAGGGAGATCTTAGGAATGGAGAAGGAGGGAGCAGAGTAATCCCTATTTCTCCTAGAAGCAAGGGATTCAACGATGCAGAGATGGCTTTGTGTATTAATCCATTCTTATGTGTTTTATATTTGCCTAAGAATAATTTTGGTGATAAATCACTGGCTTTTTATCTATTTGACCCATTGATATAGGTAAGTCCCTTCTTAAATATTCATTGCCATTTACGCTTCTCAATTATCATGGTTAATGCTTTGTGCCTTTGTATGTATGGTGTGCATGTGATCTGACTACCTTCATTTGTTTTATTTATGTTTTATTTATAATTGGATGTTTATATTCTTATCTGTAGAATGCAGATGGTGTGTGCAGAGCTAGTGAACTCCCTCCACTGCAGACAAATCTTAACACCTTTCCCTAGAAAAAACAGCATGGTATTATTATGTGTCAACAGCATGCATTTGCCATTCCTGTGTGGATCCCAGTGTTTATGGGAAAGAGTGCTATCTTGCAGTGGCTGATGAAGCTTCAGACCAGGGTCGCCATGCAACTAGCCCCAGGGAAGCCTGGCATGTCAAATGTCAGCATGTTTATGAAAATGCCATAGCTGATCTTTCTAAGGACACAGGAAATAAGCCAGTGGGCACAGCAGTTAAGGGTAGATAGCTGCTTCTGATATTACATGGCTTTGAACTGTTGCCTCTCATCTGATGCCTGGCTGTGTCCCTGTGTTAACTAATGAAAAGATCAACTGATTCAATTTTGCATATCGCACAACTGGGTTTGTTTCCACCTCAACTGCCTCAACAATATTTCTCTTTCCACCAGGCATGAAGTTAGTGCCATTTATTGAGTTTCCACAGTATGTATAGACACTTGAAGTGATGTATGAGTATTAATCACAGCAAGCTGCTTTGAAGGAGGTACTGAATAAATTATTATTTAATTAAAGCTCAAATCAAGGCTGATAATAAAATGAATGTCTAAGCAGTTGGACGGTCCCTGCCTGATCCAATTGGACTATAATTATATACGGCTATGGACAAATCACTTCACTGGAACATGGATGCCTGTAAAAGTGACTTGCCCCAACTAATGGCTATTGTAAATCAGGGGATGGTAATAGCTAATCAGAAGGAGACCTTCTCATAGTGGGGGCTTGAAGTTTTGTGAAAACAATTCCTAACATAGGACAAAGTGAAGGTATATTGTCTTCTTTCTAAAGGCCTCATGAATGAAGTCTTGAGAAATGTCACCTTGAGCTTCCTCATTGTTACTATGAAGATACTGGCTTATGAATGGATGAACGTTCCATGTGGAAAAGGACGTGAACTTGGAGTCACACAGATATGGATTGGAATCCAGGCTTTTCTTTTTAATTGCAATATGATCTTGGGCAAGTTACTTAAGTTTTCCAACCCTTAGTTATCATATTTATAAAGATACATAGCAACGTATATTGGCATGAGGTACTGAAATTGGAGATAGAATATGTAGAGTACTTATAATATGTTAGGCTCTAAATATATGATGGTGTTGGTTGCTACCTGTCTTACAAATACATTATTTATTCCTAAAAATAGTCTAAAATTACTGCAGTGTTCTATTACGTTTAAACTCTAGGGCTTGGGGGCTTATTTGGAACAGTATCTGGAGTTATTACTTAAACTAATGTGCTTTAACAAAATCCATATTAACATTTTTAAATTAAATTGTTGGTTTTTTTTTTTAAAGATTTTATTTATTTATTCTACAGAGAGACAGAGACAGCCAGCGAGAGAGGGAACACAAGCAGGGGGAGTGGGAGAGGAAGAAGCAGGCTCATAGCTGAGGAGCCTGATGTGGGGCCTCGATCCCACAACGCCGGGATCACGCCCTGAGCCGAAGGCAGACGCTTAACCGCTGTGCCACCCAGGCGCCCCTAAATTGTTGGGTTTTTAGAGCAGTTTCAGGTTCACAGCAAAATTAGAGGGATGATATAAAGCGTTCTCATATACGCCCTGCCTTCACGCATGCATAGCCTCCCTCATTATCAACATTCCCCACTAGAGTAGTACATTTGCTACAATTGATGGATTTACAGTGACATATCAAAATTACTCAAAGTCCATAATTTACATGGCAGTTCACTGTTGCTGTTATACATTCTATGGGTTTGGACAAATATATAATGGCATGGCTCCATTGTTATTATATAATGCAGAGTCGTTTCTGTGCCCTGAGAACCCACTGTGCTTGGTCTATCCATCCTTCCCTTCCTAATCTTTGTCCCCAAACCCCCACAACCACTGATCTTCTTACTGTCTCCATAGTTTAGCTTTTTTTAGAATGTCATATAGTTGGAATCATACAGCATCTAGCTTGTTCAGACTGGTTTCTTTTATTTAATAATATACATTCAATGTGTTATGTTGTTTATATTGCTACTACACATTTTATTAAATATTTGTTAACATAACTAAGTATCCTCAAACCAAAAAGGATCATAATTTGATATCCAAACACAACCACTTTTGCTTTATAATTATGCATCATAATTATTTTCATATGTAACTATTATCAGATATGAACAATCACTTGAATCAACAGTCTGATAGTTCACTGAGTATATATGCTATAATATATTTTTATTGTTAGACATTTAGATTCTTTTTAATTTTAAACTATTACCAAAAATCTTTTCAATACTCACAGGATTTTAAAAAATAACACATATTTGTTGATATGAATAAGTATATATAGCTGTATGAAAATAAAACATAATTTGGGACGCCTGGGTGGCTCAGTTGTTAAGCATCTGCCTTGGCTCAGGTCATGATCTCAGGGTCCTGGGATCAAGCCCGGCATCCGGCTCCCTGCTCAGCTGGAAGCCTGCTTCTCTCACAAAAAATTAGAAAATGTAATTCAAAAAAAAATAAAATTTATAATGGCAACAAATATTATCAAATAAGAATAAGTCTGATAAAATATATGTAAAAACTTGAAAAAAAAAGAAAACATAATTAAAGCACCTTTTACTGGGGTTATGTTAGCTTAGGCTGCAGACTCTCACTGGTGGAACCAGTGAAAATGATTAGGATGGGACTCCTCTGTCCTTCAGAATTATTTCCTTGCTGCTTCTGCCATTCTCTCCACACCTTCTCCATACCTGTAAGAAAAGTCTACTCAGTGGGGCGCCTGGGTGGCTCAGTTGTTAAGTGTCTGCCTTTGGCTCAGGGCGTGATCCCAGAGTCCTGGGGTCGAGCCCCACATTGCCCCAATCGGGCTCCTCCGCTGGGAGCCTGCTTCTTCTTCTCCCACTCCCCCTGCCTGTGTTCCCTCTCTTGCTGGCTGTCTCTCTCTCTCTGTCAAATAAATAAATAAAATCTTTAAAAAAATAAAAAGAAAAAAAAAGAAAAGTCCACTCAGAAATTCCTGATATTTTACCCATTCTTCACATCTAGCCCATAGCTATGTTTCCAGTGATGTGTCTAACTTAATGGTTATGTTTGACCCCAAAGACATTTCAACTTTGATTTTTCAATGTTAAGTATTTTAGCAACGGTTTTGATTATTTTCTGTATTTAATAATTGTTTTCAACATTTGATATGTTAAATATTTTATCTAGATCCTCAAGTTTTTATTACTTACGTGCTAAATTCAGGTAGTTTGGAAGATCAAGAACATATATTCCTACTTATTCTCTTTTTGAAAGAAGGATCTAGTAACCTAAGAAAGCACATACATTTTCCTAAATATTTTGGTATGTTTAATTTTCTACAAGAAAGAAAAAGTGAAATAAGCCTCACTCCCTCGTGTATTTCACCACACCACTGTCTTAGTTTGGGAACTTTGCAGAAAGCAGGACAAGCATGAACTGGTTTTAAATTGCACCAGAAATGTTTAATACTAGGTAGCCTGTGTATTGTGGCTGCTCACGGCTATGCCTACCTGAGGGTTTGCTTTCACTGAAAATAAAATAAAAACAAGTTTCCAAAAAGCACACTCCACAAAATGTAGTGAAGTTTGCCTGTAGTTTATATTTTGCCTCATATTAATTTACTGGCCAATTTAAAATGAAACTAATAACCAACCAACTAAGTAATGTATAAAGTTATGTTTCCTTAAAGTCTTAGAAATGACACCTTTGTTAAATGGCCTTCTCCAGCCATCCTATTTCTCTTCCTTCTTCCCACTGTGGCCTAGAATTAAACACAGATTTTTTTCAAAAGATTAATTCTTCACAGTGAACCTACTCATGGGAGAAGCTTTCTGCCAAATTAGAAATGGTGACTTGGGTCTTAGGGACAAGGGGTTATTAGAATAAGAGCATCTTGTACATTTTCTAAAATGTCAAACATGAGAGACTATGGACTATGAGAAACAAACTGAGGACTTTAGAGGGGAGGGGGGTGGGGGAATGGGATAGACTGGTGATGGGGTGAGGAGGGCACGTATTGCATGGTGCACTGGGTGTTATACACAACTAATGGAGCATCGAACTTTACATCGGAATCCGGGGATGTACTGTAAGGTGACTAACATAATATAATAATAAAATAAAAAAAAACCAGAAAACAAAAAAAAATAAAATAAAAAATAAAATGTCAAAAGATTCTAAACTAATCTTTCATTATACAATTATATTCAGAATGATCAGGTCAAATTTTGGAATCACTGGAATTTACTCCATTTTACCATGAAAAACAACTACTGAATTTGCTTCTTCATCAGTATTGTGTTCTATCAAGAAAAAAAAAGTGTTTGTTTCTAGGTGAGGTAACTTCTGCTCAGAGAAGATTTTGTTCAATTAAAAAACAACCAATCCCTGGCACTTACATAATCTAGACAAATTAGAATGTAGAAACAATAGAGTTCTAGACAAATTATTGATACAGCTTTTTTATGCACACTAATAACAGAAAGTTAAACTCACTAAGGAAAATCATAGAGTCATTAATTTTTTTTCCTTTGTGATGAGATACCTTACTTTACATTAGGGAGATGGAAAAAGGGTTTTTATGACGTGGCCTGCACTTTTGTCATTGTCACTTTTATATTTAGTACTTTCATCAAGAAGCTAGAAAGATGTACAGAAAGCCTGAAATGCAAATGCAAGGGTAGAGGTTGTTGTGGATCCAGTGAATAAAAACCACAGAATTGTTTGGGTGTGGAGCCAAGGGAATGATTTTCCACAGAGTAGACATGTGCTGCACTGGTAAACAGGCAGTACACTTGGACAAATGACAGTCAGAATTGAGGGGGGTGATACCTTGGAGGTCCAAGGAATGGGATCACCTAAAAGAAGGGTATCAACTGTGGCTCGATGTAGAAAAAGTTAGATGTTCTTGTCCTTTAGATGGCAGCAGGGGGCAGTTTCAAGAATGGAGCTGGAGGGGCGCCTGGGTGGCACAGCTGTTAAGCGTCTGCCTTCGGCTCAGGGCGTGATCCCGGCGTTATGGGATCGAGCCCCACATCAGGCTCCTCTGCTGTGAGCCTGCTTCTTCCTCTCCCACTCCCCCTGCTTGTGTTCCCTCTCTCTCTGGCTGTCTCTATCTCTGTCAAATAAATAAATAAAATCTTTAAAAAAAAAAAAAGAATGGAGCTGGAAAATGTGTGCAAAATAATCCAATAAACCCAGGATTCAGTAAGTCATGAATCCATGAACGATGGAATGGCCCCCTGTGGCATCTTTGGAGACATGAGTGTTCTTTTCTGTTGAGACAGGTGTTAGCACAGGGAGGAAGCCACCAAACAAACTTGATGGGGGGTTGGAGAAATGACAGGAGTTTCTTCAGAAAGACTATATGCTATTCCTTGCTACTAAAGATGATAGTAGCAAGAAAGCATATAAGCCTCATGAGATTTGGTGCTTGGCAGGGGTCAGGAATTTCCCCTGCTCAATTCCCTGTGACTCCCGCCCTTTGTACATATTCTGGGGTGCTGAATCAGCTCACCAGCCACAGATACAAGAGGAAACATATAAATGTAAATGTGACATATCAAAGACAATTATCCTTACTTTATTTTAGGAGCAGACACTAAATCTTAAAAGTTATCTCATTTTAAAAGGATGAATAAAGATGGAAAAAATAATATTAAACCAAAGGAAATCTTCTATTATGTCAAAGAGACAAAACATAACAATAAAAGGCAGAAGTACATATTTTTCAAGAGCTTCACTGTAGGGAAGAGGAGTAAACTTTAAACAGCATCTGCTGTTATCTTAGTCAAATTTATGGAGCATGGATTCTACAAAATGAGAGATAAGATAGGATAACAGTGTGAGGTGAAAAGTTAATTGAAAGGCAAGCAGAAATCTAAAACAAATAAGCGAGATAATATAAAGAATGCTATAAAATCAAATATGCATCAACATAATTACAAACAATTCACATTACACATATTCTTAAAAAAGATAATTCAAAAAGCAAATTAGTGATTTAATGGACTTTGCTGTGTGTGTCTTTGGTTGCCTCGTCAAAAAGCATCCCTTAAATTGGGGGGGGGATCTCAAAATGAGAAAGAAACAAAGCCCTGCTCCCCTTAAAGAAGAGTCCATATTTCCCCCTTTGTGTCTCTGCCACATAGTGAGGTCATGTGGCCAAAGTTAGCCAGGTTGATAGCACAGCTCAGGAATTTGAATGGGATACTGCTCCATAGAAAAATTAGGGAATTTTTGGAGAGATTGGTAGTAGATCAAGGATACAGCAGTGTGGCAGCAAAAGTCATGGAGAGCAGAGCACCAGAGGACACTCTTGCATGTCCAGGAGCACTGGCAACAGTGACCCAGGTGAGTGTCCAGTGGCCATGATGGCCATGCAGTGTCTATGTCCTGTGATGTCACTACCATCACCAGAGATGCTCTCATCTGTGCTTTGCCACCATCTGTTCCTGCAAACTATTTGCATGTAGTTCTTCAGCCCACTCACTGCTTCAGGGAGCAATTTCAGTATTTAAATATGTTTTCTACAAGTACCCTTTCTGCTGAATTTTGTGAAAATTTCATTTCTGTTGTCTAGAACCAAGAAATTTGACTGATCCATGTGATTTTGGAGGTAAATTTCAGAAAGTTGTGGAAACACACAAAGAGGAAATAATGTTGTAAATACAGGAGAGGAGAAGGATGTCAAATGTTGCTGAAGAGATAAGAAAAACCAAAATAGAAACAATAATTTTTAATGCAGTATAACAAAGCTTTTCCACTGAAGCATAATATGGGGATATATATATTGAAAAAGCTCACAAGGTGTCAAAAATTACTTAAAGGTACTAATATTTATAAACCATTTCTTAAGAGAATGATTGGTTCATGGATGTGGCTAAAGTGATAGGAAACAAGTGTTTGACTGTTTAAAAGTTTGGAGAAATCAGTTAGAGCCAGGATTCAGCAGGTTTCCCAACTGCAAGATTTCTCACAGTTTGGCAAGTTACTATGTACCATAGTTCTTCAGGAAGGATGATACAGTATAATCCATTCATCAAATTATGAGATCATGAAAACTTTTTTCAAGTATATCTCCTTGGAATATTTTTCACTGCACACATCAGCAAATGTGAAAACATAGATCCTGGTGAAAGCCATGAACTTCAGGGTTAAGTAATGTGTTCTTTAAGCATGAGGCACAAAACAGAAGGTCAGAGAGGAAATATTGCCGTGATGTTAGACTTCTCTACAGTGTTATTTCCAGGAAAACAGTGAATCCATTTACAAATTTTGAGAGCAAATTGATGTCTCAAAAATGTTCTATCTATCCAGCCAGTTGTCATTCATATGAGAAAGTTACATAAGGAGATTCCTAGATTTGACTGATCTCTGATAGCATAATAAACATGTCATCCCATATTTTTGTTT
This sequence comes from Ailuropoda melanoleuca, assembly GCF_002007445.2. Lineage (NCBI taxonomy): Eukaryota > Metazoa > Chordata > Mammalia > Carnivora > Ursidae > Ailuropoda > Ailuropoda melanoleuca. The sequence goes on from NC_048219.1 coordinate 96,206,740, forward strand.
GTCTATGAAGAATATGTTCAGTTAATTCTAGATAGCCAAAGAATTTTTTTTATTATTTTTGTATTATGATATTTTATTCGCCATACAGTACATCATTAGTTTTTGTTGTAGTGTTCTATGATTCATTGTTTGCATATAACACCCAGTGCTCCATGCAATACGTGCCCTCCTTAATACCCATCACTGACCAAAGAAATTTTTTAAAGATTTATTCATTTATTTTAGAGGTGGGGTGGGGCAGAGGGAGAGAGAATCTCAAGCAGACTCACCACTGAGTGTGGAGCCAAATGTGGGGCTCAATCTCATGACCCTGAGATCATGACCTGAACTGAAACTAAGAGTCGGATGCTTAACCGACTGAGCCACCAAGGTGCCCCACCAAAGAAAAGTTTTATGTGATGGAATAAAACTATAATATGTTATGGGACTCAATATATGCTACTGTAATAGGGAAATTTGAAATGTTTTGGTACATCAAGAGAAGGATCACGAACACCTTAAATTTCATGTACACTTAGAAAAACTGGACAGTGTGCTCACATGGTCATGGCTGACCAAAATGAATATGGTGAACATCACGTATTATTAATAGCTAATAGCCTATGTGTGACTTCATCGATACCTCAAAATCTAGAAGAAAATCAAAAATTAATGCAACCGGTAAGGGTGTGCTGATGCCAAACCTGCAAGTCATACTGTACTGGGAGCTATGAAAAATATAACACAGGTTGAGGGCAATTCAGGTCCATTCTCCTGAGACCTTTTAAATTTCAGAAGAGTCAGGGGCTCCTGGGTGGCTCAGTTGGTTAAGTGTCTGCCTTCAGCTCATGTCATGATCTCAGGTCCTGGGATTGAACCCCCATGTCTGGTTCTGCACTCAGTGGGGAGTCTGCTTCTCCCTCTCCCTCTGCCCCTGCTCCACTTATGCTTGCTCTTTCTCAAATAAATAAATAAATAAAATCTTTAAATAAATAAATAAATTTTGGAAGACTCAGAGGCTGCGTACAATCATTATAAATGCTTCCCTGCATTAATGACATCTTAACTATTTTAAATGATATGAAAATACATAGGGATCTTTTAAAATTTATAAAATAATGATCTTGCAAGCACTGAAGTGCCAGTTTGTAAGCAGATGGTTTGAGAACAACGCTGTGGGCTCTTCTTCTGGTTTCTAGTTAGTACTTGCTTTTACAATCTCCTGACCATATGCAGTGGTCTCCCCCAGCTCTGTGTTTTTATCTCCTTTTAACAAGATATGACAGTCATAACACACTTATTTATTCAAACTGCTTCACTGGAGTCATGATTGAATGTAACAAGGTTAGGCAGAATTTGGTGTTGTCAGCCAGATTGGAAGTTAACAGTATCTGGCTCTAGATAATGTAAGGTGTATAGAAATAATTCCTTTTCTCCATTTGAAATGCATTTAATTAGATATTTTGACTGCTTTTCTTGCTCTGACTTGGATAATAACGCTATTAAATTCTTATAATTATATAGCACAGAGACATAATCTTTTATCTAAACTCCTAGGACCAGAAGTATTTCAGAATTCATATATATATATATATATATATATGTATGTATATATATATGTATATAAATACATATATTGTGTTTTAGAATGCTAATATGGTGTATTATATATTTTGCAATATATACACCCCATGTTAAAAAATAAATCGCTTAAGTATAAATATTACTTAAGTGGGAAAACTTGATAAATACTGCATATAGGTCACAGTCAATTTTATCACAAATGTCAAGTAGAGTGAGCTTCTGTTGCCAAAAGTAAGTTTGTTTTTTGAGCTTTATGGCTTTCAGGATTTTGTATAAATGGCTGTAGACCTGTATTACTTTTTGGAAAACTCTTTCATATTCATAAGTGTACATATACACCTCATTTTATACAGCAGCTGTGTTACCAAGAAATAGTATGTATATAGAAATCTTTTCTTATACATTAAAACATCAACACTTTCTTCTCACTTGCAAACAGCACCATCCAACCAGGCACCAGGTTACAGAGATTCTCTCTCCGAGGGTCTTTTAAAACTTTTATCGCTTTGCAGACAGAGTGTTCTTTTAAAATACAAATCTATGCATGAAATTACTCTACATAAGATATATCCATAGCTTCCCATAAATATAAGTAGGGAAGGAAATACCCTATCAAGACCACAGGACCCCACTGACCCTTGCCTTCATCCCTGATCCTCTCCTTCTGTTGAACCATGACCCTGCCCTACTCAGTTTCCCTGCCCTGCATTTCCACAAGCTCCTTTTTCTTCTGGGGTTCCATGGTGCCACTTCTCCTTCCATTTATTCCCACTTATATATTCGAGCAGTGCTCCCAATCTTCTTTGCATGCTCCACTTCTGAACTTCCCTAGGATCTTGCAAATACATTTATCAAAACATTTAAACCCTCAGCTATAATTTTGTTTTCCTACCTCTCATCTACCTCCAGCTATACAATGTATAGCTGATGAAGGTTACCTTATGCCAGAAACTATTCTACAAACTTTTTAATTTCATCTATAAGATAGGTTATAGTTATTAGCGTCCCCATCCCATTGTGAAGATAAAAAAAATTGAGACTCAAAGAGCAATATGCAAAATTATGCAACAACAACTAGCCAACCCAGGATGCTGGGTATTCCTTCTCTAGCCTATGACTTTAACTTAACCATTATGCTATGCTTCTCCACAATTATTTGATTACTTGGTTAATATTCTTAACCATTTTAGGAATTGGTTACAATGGAATTGTCCCTAATTATGTACTCTCTAGAAGGATATTTAAAACTGTATATATATACCTATATATACATCTATATATCTCTTAAAGAGCTGTAAAATGTCCCTTGTTCCAGGATGATGTGATGGATTGTTGTAAAATTATCATCAACGAATCACATCTTGCTAAATTTACCCCCTTTCGCACTGCCCTTCCACAATGAAGCTGGCCTGATCCTTGACTTCTTTCCATAGCAGAATGTTAAAATGTCATTGTGAAAATTCCAATCCTGGGCCCTAAGAGGATTTGCAGCTACTGCTTTTCCTCTCTTACTACTCTGAGATGCCACTTAAAGGAACCTCCTTGAAGATGAAAAGCCACATGGAAAGAGAAGCCCTGGGGAATAAAAAAAACCAAGAATAGAGAAAGGAACAACCAGATCCTAGCATGCCAGTCATGCCAGCTGAAATAGCAGATTTGTGCTCCAGCCAATCACTAGGAATGTATGACTGAGCCAAATGGAACAGAGATAAGGCACCCAGCTAAGCCTAAGACCAAATGGAAAATTATGAAGGCATAAATGGTAGTCATGGTTTTAAGTCACTGAGTTGTGAGGTGTTTTTATATGTTACCATAGTTGGTGTCAGGAAATGTGGTGTTGCCTGAATAGAAACCTCAAATGTGGCATTGGCTGTGGGACCAGAAAGTGCATCAAGGCTGGAAAAGTGGTGAGAAACTTGTTCTCTGAGACTGGAAAAAGGGAAAATGGTGTTCAGTAGTGGCAGAACAATTGGTGAATTGTCTTCTATGATACTGTGGAATATTGGATACATAATTAATGAATATCTGAAACTGGCTATAGAGATTTCCAGGCAGCTACTGAAAGTGGCGGCTGAATATTTTTGGATTGCTATTATAAGGCATGTGAAACAGAAATGAACTTATGAAGGAAATGTTTAGTTCTCAAGCAGAATATAGAAAAAAAATCAAGAAGATTCAGCATATGTTTGAATTGGAAATAAAGCTGTTTCTCATCTCATGTCAGCCCAGAAGAGATTGCTAAAATAAGAATTAACCCTGAGGCAAAAAAGGAAATTTGAAAACAAAGCAGAGAGCTCTTTATTAAGCACTCTGAAAAATTTAAGAAATGTCTAATAAAACTTTGCAGCTAAAAAAAAAGTGTTTATAAAAATGGAAACATGGTGTGTAACCCATGGCAGCATCACACATGACCCAAAGTAGAATGATTGTTTTCAAAACAATTGTGGATGAGTCTATTGAGGCATGAGGAAATGACAATCAGATTTCTAGGAAACCCACATACTTCAAAATAGAGTTGTATTATTGAAACCAGTGTCAGTTTATGTAAAAATAGACTGAGATAGTTTAAAATAAAAAGAGACCTTTTTCACCAAATTTATATGGTCAGAAATACAGGGTTAGAGAATAATGCAGTCATAAATTTAAACTATTTTTCATGCTTAAAAAATTCTCTTTGTTGATTCAAGAAGGAGGAGGCAAGAGGTATTTGGGAAAATGCACTAGAAAAGTATTCCTGGAGGGAAAAAAAAGGTCTTTATCAAGGGTCATACCAACATCTCAGAGTAGAGAAGTGGCAATATGTGTCTGACTGAATTTCCAAATTGCTATAAATTGGGGATTGCTATGTTCTCCTACTCTTGTTTTTTGAATATGAATGTCTGATGGTTATCCTGTCCCATCCCATCATGGTGTATTGGGAAGGGGGGTGAGGTAGATAACTTGTTTTCTTAGTTTATAGGTTTCTGGATGAAGAGGAGCTATACCCAAGAAGTCTCATCTGTATATGACACAGATTCAGGTCATGAGGTACTGGAATTTTGAGCCCAATACCATAATTGGATGAAATTTATGGGTCCTGTGAGTGAATTTTTAATGAAAGAGAAATGTAAATAATTTTGATCACACAAGGTCTAAGATAGATTGCAAAATATGGCCATAAATTCTTTCCAATCATATATGCATGGTCATTTCAATGTAACTTTGCCACTTCTCCAATCCAGAGGTGAAGGATTGGATTTCCCACTCCTTGGATATGGACTAGCTTTGTGATTTACCTTGACTGACCAATACAATTTAACAAAAGTGATGTTAGACAGTTTCTGAGACTAGACCTTAAGTGGCCTTGCATCTTCTATTCTCAATTTCTTGAAATGCTGTCGTAAGACCTTCATGAACAGAAGCCAATCTAACCTATTGAGTATGGGAGGCCGTATGAAGGAGAAACCAACAGCTGGCCAACAGCTGGTGGCAACTTTTGGATATTTGAATGAGGTCGTCTTTCCAAACTGACCCTCTGGTAGCTGCTACGTAAACCAGAAGGAACCTACAGAGGATCCACCTAGCCAGCTGACAGAATCATAAGTTTGTTTTTGTTTTATTTTCTTTTGTTTTGTTTTGTGTAGGATGGGATGACATTATGCAGTAGAAATGATTTCCTGAAAAAAGGTGGCATCATTCCCTGGCTGAGAATCACTGAGGGTTACGCGAGGTATTGCTAGTGAGTCAATGGCAGGCATGTGAGCCAACTGTGGATATTGGCTAAGAAGCTGATGACTACTACACTATGTTGAGTTCAGTGAATGTTGGTATCTGTGTGAAAACAGCATATGTGGTACCCGAGTTAGCACTATTTCAAAGTTACTTTAAAACTTGAATATGGTAATTTCTACCAAGTATTTGGCACAGGGGTGCCCACCAAACTCAATGTTATTACCACGAGTCCTATATTATTTTTTCAGGACACAGCTAATTCTTTTATTCTCACATAGGATTTCATATAGGAAGTATTGTCATCTATAAATATCAAGAATATCAGAAGACTCCTCACATATGAAAAAATCAAGTATGCCTATGTCAGAAGTACTAGTTTTAGTTTCCTAGTTACTTCTCAGGGAAAAAATAGAAAATATCAATATTAAAGAAAAGATATGAGATAATCTCCCAAAGAAATGGGGACAGATGGGGACTTTCAGAGACAGATAATTGCAATGTCATGTGATAGAAATTTCTAACAGCAGGTGTTTAGGATGATATTGGGTACAAAGTATATTATAAGTTGACAATATCAATTCAAGTAGAAGGACATTTAAAACGTGTTGGTGCTGGTGATGATTTCATTAAAATGATGTCATAATTCTTGTTAAGATGAAAAATTATCATTACTTTTTTAAAGGATTTATTTATTTATTTGAGAAAGAGAGAGAGAGAGACTGCATGAGAGGGGAGGGGCAGGGGGAGAGGGAGAGAGAGAATTTCAAGTAGACTCCCTGCTAAGTGTGGAGCCAATGCAGGACTTGATCCCATGAGCCTGAGATCATGACCTTAGCCAAAATCAAGAGTTGGATGTTTAACCAACTGAGCCACCCAGGTGCCCCAAGTTGAAAAATTATTTTAGAAAACAATTGTCAATATATACCAAGACCTAAACATTTCATAATTTTTAATTTTGAAATTTGACCTTTGTAAATCTGTTTTTAAATAACTTCAATTTAGAGGAATCATTCTTTGTTTTTGCTTTATTTGTAAACCTGTCTATCACAATTTTAAGCATAATAGAGAAAAATCAGATCCAATACAAATTCCAAATGTAGTAGAGTGACTACTTCAAACATGGCATACTAATATTAGTAAGTTTTAGGCAAACATTACGATCTATGTTTACAAGGATTCAATATTGTATCCTATTTTTAAAAGGATAAACTATATTTTAGCATAAATTAAAATATATTAAACTTGCACAGAAAAAGGAACTATAAAGATGTGCCCCTAAAATTAATAGTAGATCCTTCCGCATTATAAGATCACTGAGGATTACTTTGCTTCTTTATATAAATTTAACAACAATTAATACATGTCTGTCCCAAAATTATCTTTTCATTCAATTAACTTAATTGAAAGTAAGTAAATAATTCCTAGTAATAATGCATTAATTAAACTGATTTTTAAAACAGGAAACCCCCAAGAATCTGAATATGTGACCAAACTTAAGGAAAAATAAGACCAAAACTTTATTAGGAATATAGTTCTTCTTCTTAAGAGGGGGCATATTATTCAGGAAGTCAGTGAAGAGAAATGATTAATATCCCCGGTATGAGAGTATAAAAACTAGCATCAAGAATGGTACATGGCGGCGGGGCGGAGCTCCAGTGTCAGCGGGGAGATCTTGTATACCTAGAAAATATTTTAGTGGAAACCACTTTCACAACTGTAGACTGAAAACAGCAAAGAGAACTACATGCTAGATAATATATACCGTCCTCAAATCCGAAAAGACAGAGGTTCTGATTTTTTCCTTTCTCAACTTCTCACTAAAGAGATTGGCTCACATCAAAGCAGGAAATAAATACCAGTGGGATTCTGAAACTCCTTAATATCAGCAAGTTGAGCCCACAGTTGATTTATCATAAATTTCAATTGAATGAACATAAATAAAAACCTCTAAGTCTCATATTCTCTCGATTCCCAACAAGCTGATGAATGCATGGATAACTTGAATTGTACCACAAATGGTTGCTTCCATGAAAATTCCATTTTTCAGTCCCAGGACATGGTATTTATTGAGAAAAGCCTGCCCTTCAGGAAGTACATTTTCTCAGCCCCTTCCTATCTGAATGTTACTGTATGACTGACGCACTGTGAACAAGCGTGATGTGTTACTGCCAGCTGTGCCACTTATCAATGTAGTATCTCTCAACCATAAATGGATGCTTTTGCCTGCTTTGTTGTCATGCAGCTGGGTCCTGCAAATATTTCTTTTTGCCGGTGGCACAATGCCAAGCGTTGCAATAGGAAGCACAGGGGGAACAGAGGAAGAAGAAAGGATTGTCTCTTCATGGTTCTAGAGCGCTAGGCTGCTGCAGAGCACATTTTCTCCCCTGGATGACTCCTTGTGGTTCTAGCTTCCTGTAGGCCACAGCTTTCATAGGTTTATTTTTTTAAAGATTTTATTTATTTATTTATTATTTATTATTTATTTATTTATTTATTTATTTAAAAGAGAGTGAGAGAGAGAACGAGACAGGGCGAGTGGCAGAGAGAAAGGGGGGAGCAGACTCCCCACTGAGTGGGGAGCCTGATGCGGGACTTGATCCCAGGAGCCTGGGATCATGACCTGAGCTGTAGTCAGATGCTTAACCAATTGAAGCACCCAGGCACCCTAGCATTCTTTGGTTTTTAGACACTACACATTTTTTCTAGCTCCTACCCCAGGCAGTGACAGCATAGCCAGGAACCCCAGGTATTGGAGGTGTATGCCACACAGTCCCTGTTCCTCATACCCTCTCCTCAGGTAGAGAAAGAAAAAAAATCATGAATGTTAAAGTTAGAGGCCTGTGATAATAAATACGCAAAATATTTGGTAAAATATTTTCCCACTATAACTTGGAAGGCCAGATTAGATTAAGGGTATTGCCTCCTCATTATAGCCTATTTCTTTTAGATGATCCAATGGTAGTACCTCTTAACTTATTTTAGCCCCATAAATAAGGCAAGGAAGCACAAAAACATTTATGAGCTTTGTTTAGGTCTAAGTGATAACTTTTAATGTGGTTCCTGGGATTTTGAACAGGGAGGATGCAAGTAGATCAGGAGACTACATTGTTCCTGAAAGAAGTAGATTACCAAAAAGAACATGAGGCTGGTAGAAAATCCTGTGATTTAATGGGAGCATTCTACCATCTTCTAAGAATGGCCATTCCAAGTATATATTCAATAAGTGGGGAAATAAACCACAAGAGGGATATGTAAACCTAATAGGTGCACAGCACATTCTTATTTGAACTTGGTCAAAACCCCACCATAACTGCCATTTCAAACCATGGACCACAGTGGTTAGGACTCAGTACCCAGGGTGACACAGGACTAGTATCTAGTAATCTCTGAAAAACTACATATCCCTCTTCCCTAAGACACAGTTACTCAAGTAATTAGTTATAAATTTCTCAGAAGACTGCTTGGAGGATGATTTACAGTGACAGAAGTGCAGAGGTTTTATTCAAGGGAAATCAGCCTCTCCTTCAATCATGAAAACTGCAAACTGGGTTAAATTTGAAAGTAGAGTGAAAAGGTGGGACTCTTCATTGTGGTGATCATTTCATGTTTCTGGCCACCAGACAGAATTTTTTCCTGTTACAGGAGGAAACACCCATCTATTTCATTCCTAGGAACTCAGGCATAAATGAGCTGCTGAGGAAGATTCTGCAGTTAAACATTCTGATAACTATTTTGTACCTGCTGACCATTCAGATAAACGCACCTGCCACATCTTTAATAATCAAACATCATTTGGCCTCTGCTACTCTGGGATTTTATAGTTCCCATTGAATTCAGGCAGCTTAATGGTGGCCTTTGCCATCATTATTCCTGGCCAAGACAGGACAGCACCATAGAGCTTTCCCCTCACGAGTAGATTTTTCAATGCCTTACTGAGGAGAGTGGTCTCTGAGCTCTCTTAGGAGGTGAGGTAAGGGAATGCATATGATAAATCCTCTCCAACATTTCTATCTTCCTAAGCTGTTAGATCTTCCTCCATGTTTGCAAAGGAAATTCTGACACCTCAACCTCATTGAATATCAGTCATTGCTAAGCCAAGTTCAGTCGATTAGCCAAATGAAATGGAGGACACATTCTTAGAATCTCTAGCAAGTGTACGTATATAAAAATCCAAAACTAAAACCAAAACAAATAAACAACAACAAAACTAAACATTTGATCCAGTGTTGTATTCTGTACTCCTTGGTCTAATGTTTTTGAATCACAATATACATATTCTTCAAGTTTCTGCTTAATCGAATCAATAAAATCTTGCAATACTTTGGATGTGTAAGTTACTTCTTACTGGATCAGATTTTGTAATTGACTCCTGGAACATGCTAATATGTTACCATAGTTGTGGGGCCAATAGCAGCAAAGATTGGTTAGGGTGGGCTCTTGGGTATAATTGGTATGTCTATATGAATCATCTGCCCTGGATATATTTACTATAAGGTTTTAAAGAAAAATATTAGTTTTCACAGACTTGGTAGGGAAAGGTGCTTCTATGCCAAAGGAAACTCACAGTGACATGGACTTCCAAGATTCTTAGCTTCATCTGAATCGACCCAGAAGTCCCTGCTCTAAGTTTCAGACATGCTTTAAGGTTTCTACATTAAAGACTGGTGAGGCTGTGAATTCAGATTACATTGTAACTCCATGACCCACACAATTAAATTTTGGTTTTATTTTCAGAAATACTATTTCTGTGGTTATAAGAAAAAGAGAGAATTTAAGGTTTCCTTAGAAGCACTCTCATTCTCTGTGACTTGAGAGTCTAATGACCTTAGTTTGTAATCTCTGTAGATGCTTCACAATAATCATAAAAATCTGTCATAAAAGCCATGGGTGAATAACAGCCATCTTCAGGTTTCCACTTCTTAGTACCTGTTCTCATACCCATGTCTACATCAGCTCAGGCTGAAATCATGAGGACATTGTCATAAGATAACAAAGATAATGTAATATAAAGAGTTGCTCATCAGATATGAAGTTGTTAACTGGATAACTAAAAAGGCTAAAAAGAGACAAGACTAAGATATTTTTAGAGGCAATCACTTCAGGAGGCAGCTATATCCCTAGAGCTGGAGGAACAAAGTAAAGAGGTTGAAATAATTAAATCTTAGATATTTCAAGAAGGGCTTCCATACCTGTGCGGTCGAGGAACTGCTGGGCTGATGTTTGTGTCTCTGAGGGATGTGCAACCTAGCTATATCTGTAAGTGTTGGACAAATGCCAAACTCTAGGGATTCAGCTGGAAGAAGGAACTACTACAGCTGTGGTGAAGAAATATTTCTGGGATACAGACAGGAAAGAACACATTTCTTCTCACTACCTCTGCCTCACAGTTTTCCTTCAGTGCCCCTATTGGCAGAAATTAATAGGGAGCCAGCTGGCAAAGCAGAACTGTGGCTTGCATAGTGCCAGCATCAGTATCACAAAACAGAAGGTAAAAGGGTGTGTTTGGAGCTGAAAACAGTTGCATAATAACTGGCACAAGGAGGGGGCTGTATGTCCTCCAAAGAATGCATACTCCCCAGTGACTGCTTTGGAAAGCGCTACAGGAAAGACAAGGAATTTCAACTCAGAAGTCAGTGCCAAGGGCACTTGGAGAAACCTGGACAAAATAGTTTTTCCCAGGCAGAGAAGCAGCATCCAAACAAGAAACTGCCCCCATTGCCAGGGCAGGGGTTTTCATAACACCTGCCTCACAGGTATTTATCTCACTATGGACACATTCTTCCCTTCTTTGAATGGGGGTTTTTATTGTAGTTCATCTTGTCTTTTTCCTACCTTGATAGTGAGGGATAAAATGACATGTCAAGCCACATCCAGAACTGAATGAGAGGACTGCACATCACCCAGAGAGCCTGAACTTTGAGCTAGTTCTTGTGACTGGACTAGGCTTTGGCTTGTCTGCTTTGGAGAAGTATGAATGTGTACCACATGTGAGAAGGATGTTCATTGATAATGGTCAGAGGGGTGGATTACACAGAGGTAGAAGCTGTATACCAACATGCATAACCCTCCCTTCCATTATATTGCTATATAGACATACAAAGAAGCTGCCCAGGAAGATATCACATACCAGCCCCTCTCTTCCATTTCTAAGTGTGACTAAGGGGGTAGATTGGACAATTAAATACTACCAAATGCTAAGAGTGTTACTCTCCCCAGGGCATTTTCTCCACATTGCCTTCCTGTGCTGCTAGCTTGTTGAAAACAAAAAACTTGGAGCCTAGAGAATCCTATGACTACAAAATGGAAGAGGCCAAGATTCCTTAATTACCTCAGACTAAGAACATGAGCACTGGATTGTTCTGTAGGCAGGAAACAAACTTCTCTTATGGCAAGCTACAGAAATGCTGGGTTTCTGGCAGTACAGGTGATAGAGTTGCCTATATAACAGAAATCTGAGGCAATTGCCCTTTACTTTTATTCCCACCAGGGGGACTGAAGTAATGTGATGGTAAACAAAGTTGCCAAGAAGAATCTTTTCAGAGAAAAAGGAAGACTTGGTTAAATATGTTTCTACTCAGAGATGAAAAAACAATATAAACAATCTGCAGGAGTTGTTAAAATCACTTCAAAAAAGAAAAATTTTTTAAAAATGTGTATTTTTTCAGAGAACCATACAGAGTTTGGGACAATTCGGTTCTAGAAAAGAATATGACTTTAGGCAGAAAGTATGTTACTCTCTAAAAGAAAACAACAAAAGTGTTAATACTGTGAAACAATAGAAAAAAATTACGATGTTAAGAATGTAGACTAAAAATGTGTCCATTTGAGGGTCACCTGGGTGGCTCAGTTTGTTAAGTGTCTGATTCTTGGTTTCAGCTCAGGTCATGATCTCAGGGTCATGGGATTGAGTCCCACATCTGGCTCAGTGTTCACTGGGGAGTCTGCTTGAAGTTCTCTCCCTCTTCCCCTCCCCCATTTTGTGTGTGCTCTCTCTCTCTAAAATAAATAAATAAATATTTTTAAAAAAACATATCTATGTGAGCAAATAGAACAATTCACATATTCAGATTATATGGTCACAGAATTTAATATGTCATCAGTACTAATGATCTCAAGGAAAGTATCTCAAAGAAAACAGATAATAGAAAGTTAAATTTATGAAGTTGAGATTCTCCAGCAGAGAACATAGTAATGAACAGAGAAATTTTCCCAAATAAAATAGGAGAAAAATTCATGTGCTAACAGAATTTGTTCATAAATGTTGTGTAGTAATTCTCTAGGATAAGTTGGAGTAGTATGTATGAAGTTATATTTTAAGAAAGTATTTAATTTTAAGCATAATGATTTAAAAAATCCTACAAACATTGAGACTGGATTAAAGTACAAAAGGAAAAAAAATAGGCTGTTCCCAGACTTCTATTCAATTACATCATATTCATATTCCAGAATGAAATAGAATAGAATATACAGCTTTGAAGAGATATTTGTGTTGAACTGAGATTTCCACAGGGATATAAGTTATTGTACACATGTGAATCCCAAGCAAAGACATACTCAAATATGAGAAGATCCAATAGCTTTGTTACCATTGTTTTTTTTTTAATTTAAATTCAATTAGTCAACATATCGTACCTCATTAGTTTCAGATGTAGAGTTCAATAACTCATCAGTTGCATATCACACCCAGTACTCATTACATCATATGCCCTCCTTAAGGCCCATCACCCAGTTACCCCATCTCCCACCCACCTCCCCTCCAGCAACCCTCAGTTTGTTTCCTATAGTTAAGAGTCTCTCATGCTTTTTCTCCCTCCCTGATGACTTCCCATTCAGTTTTCCCTCCCTTCCCCTATGATCCTCTGCCCTGTTTCTTATATTACACATATGAGTGAAACCAAATGATAATTGTCTTTCTCAGATTGACTTATTTTGCTCAGCATAACACCCTCCAGTTCCACCCATGTTGCTGTAAATGGTAAGTATTCATCCTTCCTGATGGCTGGGTAATATTCATATATATATATATATATATATATATATATATATATATATATATGTATAAATAATCTTCTTTATCCATCTTCTTTATCCATTCATCTGTTGAGGGACATCTCAGCTCTTTACACAGTTTGGCTATTGTGAACATCACTGCTATAAACATTGGGATGTAAGTGCCCCTTCAGATCACTACATTTGTATCTTTGGGGTAAATACCTAGTAGTGCAATTGCTGGGTCATACGGTAGCTCTATTTTTAGTTTCTTGAGGAACCTCCATTCTGTTTTCCAGAGTGGCTGCACCAGCTTGCATTCCCACCAACAGCGTAAGAGGATTCCCCTTTCTCTGCATCCTTGCCAAGATTTGTTGCTTCCTGACTTGTTAAATTCAGCCATTCTGTCTGGTATGAAGTGGTATCTCATCATGGTTTTCATTTATATTTCCCTGATGCCAAGTGATGTGGAGCACTTTTTTATGTGTCTGTTGAGTGTTTGTATGTCTTCTTTGGAGAAATGTCTGTTCATGTCTTCTACTCATTTTTTGATGGATTGTTTGTTTTTTGGGTGTTGAGTTTCATAAGTTCTTTGTAGATCTTATATACTAGCCTGTTATCTGATATAATATTTGCAAATATTTTGTCCCATTCTTTAGGTTGCCTTTTCGTTTTGTCGTGTGTTTCCTTTGCTGTGCAGAAGCTTTTTATCTTGATAAAGTCCCAATAGTTCATTTTCGCTTTTATTTCCTTTGCCTTTGGAGATATATCTAACAAGAAGTTGCTGTTGCCAAGGTCACAGAGGTTGCTACCTGTGTTCTCTAGAATTTTGGTGTATTCCTGTCTCACATTGGGTCTTTCATCCATTTTGAGTTTATCTTTGTGTATGGTGTAAGAAAATGGTCCAGTTTCATTCTTCTATACATGGCTGTCTAATTTTCCCAGCACCATTTATTGAAGAGACTGTCCTTTTTCCATTGGACATTGTTTCCTGCTTTGTCCAAGATTAGTTGACCATGGAGTTGAGGGTCCATTTATGGATTCTTTACTCTGTTCCATTGATCTATGTGACTGTTTTTGTGCCAGTACCATACTGTTTTAATGATTACAGCTTTGTGTAAAGCTTGAATTCCAGAATTGTGATGCCACCAGCTTTGGATTTCTTTTTCAATATTCTTCTGGCTATCTGGGGTCTTTTCTGGTTCCATACAAATTTTAAGATGATTTATTCCAGCTCTGTGAAAAATGACGATGTTATTTTGATAGGGACTGCAGTGAACGTGTAGGTTTCTATGGATAGCACAGACATTTTAACATTATTTTTCTTCCAATCCATGATCATGGAATGTTTTTCCATTTCTTTGTATCTTCCTCAATTTCATTCATGAAGGTTATGTAGTTTGTGAAGTACATATCCTTTACCACTTTGGTTAGGTTTATTCCTAGGTATCTTATTCTTTTAGCTTCTATTTGAAGCTCTTTATGTCTCTCTCCATTCTGAATGACAGCCTTGCAGGGTAAAGTATTCTTGGCTGCATATTTAATCATTTAGTATATCATGACAGCACTTTCTGGCCTGCCAAGTTTCTGTGGATATCTCTGCTGCCAGTCTAATGTCTGTACACTTGAATGTTAAGGACCTCTTGTCTTAAGCTGCTTTCAAGATTTTCTCTTTATCTCTGAAATTTGAAAGCTTCACTATTAAATGTCCAGGTGTCAATCTATTTTTATTGATTTTCAGGGGGGTTCTCTATACCTCCTGAAATTGAATGCCTGTTTTCTTCACCAGATTAAGGAAGTTCTCACCTATGATTTGCTCAAATATACCTTCTGTCCCCTCTCTCTTTCTTCTTCCTTTCGGTCCCCAATAATTCTAAAATTATTTTGCTTTATGGTATCCCTGACTTCTCAAAAATCCCTCCTCATGGTCCATTAGTTGTTTTTCTCTCTTTTCCTCGCTTCTTTCCTTTCCATCATTTTGTCTTCTGTGTCACTGACTCTCTTTTGTCTCATTTACCCTAGCTGCTAGAGCATCCATTTTAGATTTTATCTCAATTAAGCGTTTTTAACTTTGGACTGATTAGATTTTATTTCTGCCTTAAGAGATTCTCTAGTGTCTTTTATGCTTTTTTCAAGCCCAGCTAATAACTTTATAATTGTTATTCTGAATTCTATTTCTGATATTTTACTTATATCCATATTGATTATATCTATGGCAGAAAGCATTACCTCTGGTTCTTTCTTTTGCTGTTAATTTCTCCTTCTAGACATTTTGTCAAGAGAAGAAAACATAAACAAGAAAACAAAATCAAAAATACCAACCACAACCCCAGCAAAATACACACTAGGCAAGTCCAAGGAAGTCAAAAACCAAAAAAGAAAAGAAAAAAATAAGGGGGTGGGGGAAGAGAGAATATACTCTCAAGGGGGACAAAACAGGATGATCCACTTGATCCTGGGTATATTTTGGTCTGCTTGTTAGAAGACACTAAATCCCAAAATTGTAAAAAAAAATATATATATACACAAAAATAAAATTGAATAGATTGAAAGGAAGCCAAAAATGAAGACTATATCTAGACAATGTAAATGTAAAAATGAAAATTTAAAAAGACTTAAAAACAAAGAGTTGATAAAATAAGAAACTTGTTGAAAAGAAGAAAAAAGAAAAAAAGGAAAAGAAAATTTTAAACTGAAAGACTAAAGACCCATGAGAAAAAAACCTCAAATTCTATTTCCTATCTGAGTGATCCATAAACTTGATATTCCCTTGATGTTCCTGTTGGTCTTCTGGAGGAGGCGCCTGTTGCACTGATCTCAGGTGTCTTTGTGTGGGTGGGGTTACACCACCCCTTGCCAGGGGGCCAGGCTCAGTGTAAGCTGCTTCAGATTGCTCTATGTGGCTTTTGTTCCCTGCTTGCAAAAAAAGTAGTCACTTTTCTATTTGTAGAATGGCAGCAATTATTTTTTTTTATATCTGTTTGAATTCATAGGTGTTTAGAATGATTTGATAGACAAACTAGCTGAATTCAAGGGGCCAGATCAAATGCGGGTCCCCTTCTCTTCCTCCTTCTTCCCTCTTCTCTTTATTACCATTGGTTTTTAACGGACAAAAATGAACATACAAGCACTTCAAGCTTGATCATGAAATCTATTTAGAGGAAGCAGGAATTTGCATGTGAAATGTCTTATAGAGAATATGTTGTACATTTGAAAATGAAATTGAGTTTATATCTATGGTATATTATAATATGTAATACACATTATAATTCTTAAAATATAGCCATATGTCATAAAAATAATTTAAAAATTATTCCTTTGGGGAAAAACAATCCCATTGGATGCCCATGAAACCAACAAGTATGGGGGGTGGACAGGGTGCAAGGAATGCTAATATGCTAATGTCTTTATCTTTCATGATGGCAAGTAAACCACTCTTGTTCCACTTCTGAGACTGATACATGTAGAAAGATAAATGTGAAACCTCTTCATCACAAAAACATATCTATTTTAATTTTGAAAAAATAATACTTTGGCTATATACTTGGCAGATATGTTGAATTATCTTCTTGTAGAATTCAGTTTTGATAAATGGCATGACAAAAATTCGTATTTTATTTGTTTATTTAATTTAATTTAGATGAGGTCAGTTGATTATAATAAAATGCATTATAATCTGAATTTTCCCTTTGATTTCCACTTAAGGCCCTTTTCATCTCCTTGAACAATACTGCTGTAGCAAAGATGATATCACTGGCAAGTATTTAGGAAATTATAATTTTTAGTGGCTCTTTTCCATCTCTTGATGAATTGCATTAATTTCATGAGTTTTTTGCACCTGGCCTCACTCAAATACAGTCTCATAACATAGCAACTAGAAAGATTTTAAACAAAAGTATGAACATTAAAGGCATGCCTTGCCTGCACCATTAAAATTGGCTCTTGGAGTTTTAAGCCATTCAGCACACCCTAAGATCACATTCTTGTTAATTCTTCAAAGTTTCAGAAAGTGCTTAGGCTTTGATTTTTCAGTTTTATTTTTTGACTGATAAACAGTCCACTATCCTCTTTCTCTACATTTGTCCTGATTGCTCTCATTCTTTCTTGGTAACCTCTGAATATTTTGCATCAGTTTAGGCTCTGTGTGACTTTGTAGTGCTGGGGAGTACACTTTCATCAGCCTAGACTAGAGCAGTTCTTCTGAAGAACTCCTCCCTCACCGAAAACAAAGGAAGAGAGAGAGACAAAGATGGAGATAGTAACAGATTGAGAGAAAGAGAGAAAAAGAGAGGAGGGAGGAGAGGAGGGAGGAAATGTGAGGATGGAAGGAGGGGAAGGCTGGAGAGATGGAGAGAGGGAAGAAGGAAGGAATGAAGGAACAAAGGAACAAAGGGAAGGAGGAACTTGGTGACTAAACACCACCATTAATGTGAATTTTTTTTTCTGCAGGGTTCCAATGTTTATTTTCTCTTAAAATTACATAGGTACACATGAGTGACTACCCGTTTTTCAGTCCTCTTTAATTATTTCTTGCTAGAGGTTAGATTAGTAATTGTATCCCATGATTTGGTTTCAGAAAGATAAGGATATAAATACTAGTTCTGACACAGTATAGATTTATAAACATTGTATAATATTTTTAAATCTCAATTTTGGGGGCGCCTGGGTGGCTCAGTCTTTAAGCATCTGCCTTCGGCTCAGGGCGTGATCCCAGCATTCTGGGATTGAGCCCCACATCAGGCTCCTCCACTGGAAGCCTGCTTCTTCCTCTCCCACTCCCCCTGCTTGTGTTCCCTCTCTCTCTGGCTGTCTCTATTCTCTGTCAAATAATAAAAAAAAAATCTTTAAAAAATCTCAATTTTGTAAGTTATAATGTAGGAAAAATGTTAACTATAATGTGTCCAAAAATAAACAACTATCAGATTGAGAATTAGATCTTGCCCACAAATATGTTTTGCTGGACTGTAAGGTTTGTATTCTTTCAATACTTAATGTAAACAAAATTATTACATAAAAGATGGCCATCCTAATGAATCTATCTGGGCTTTTAATAATATATCTTATTTCTTATCATAATTTTCAGCTGGTTTACTTTGATTTTTCTCTATTATCATGTTACCAGAAAAGAAATAGATTGTTGTTCTTGTTTTCCTGTTCTGTAAATAAACTTTCATTTTCTTTTCTTATTATGTCAATGGAGAAAATATGTTCTTATTCTGAATTGTTAATGCAATTATTTTTTACTTCCCATGATAAAGTATATTGTTGTATTTTGGAGTGTGTTAAACTGATTAATTATTTTCAAAAGTTTTCCTATATTTTCAGTAATTTCTCAAAGCAATCTCACTTGGTCATAGACTAATATATTTTTAATATACAGATGGACTCTGTAGGTTAATTCTGGATTTATTTTATAGTATTAGTATTCACAAGTTAGATTGGCTTGCAGTTTTCTTATTGCACTCTTTCTTTCTTTCTTTCTTTCTTTCTTTCTTTCTTTCTTTCTTTCTTTCNGGTTAATTCTGGATTTATTTTATAGTATTAGTATTCACAAGTTAGATTGGCTTGCAGTTTTCTTATTGCACTTTTTCTTTCTTTCTTTCTTTCTTTCTTTCTTTCTTTCTTTCTTTCTTTCTTTCTTTATTTCAACAATCTATTCAGACTGTCTCCTCAAAAAATTAAACTGCATTAGAAATATATATTTTTTGGTATGTTCCATATAAATCTTTAAAAAAATTATTAAGTTGAAATACATGTAACATAAAATTAAGCCTTTTAAAGTGAACAATTCAGTGTTCTTTAGTACGTTTACAATGTTGTGTAACCATCAGCTATATTTATTACCAGACTTTTTATTACACTGAAAGGAAGCACCACAGTCAGCAAGCACATGCTCGCCACTCCACCCTCTCCCAACCATCTGGCAATCACTAATGTGGATTATATCTCTACAGATTTACTTATTCTGAATGTCATAAAAATGGAATTATGCTATATGTGACCTTTGTGTCTGGCTTCATTCACTTAGCATGTTTTCAAGATTCATTCATGTTGTTGCATGCCTCAGTACTTTATTACTTTTCATGGCTGAATAATCTCATTGAATGAATACAATAAGATATGAATAATCTCATTGTATGAATCAGGACAATTTACTGATACATCCATAAAATTGATGTCCATTTGCTCCATTTACACTTTTTAGTTATTGTGAACAGTACTGCTATGAATACACGTGTACATGGATTTACTTGCATAAATGTTTTTAATTCCTTCAGTTATATAGCTAGGGATGGAATTGCTAGGCCATATTAATTCTGTGTCTAACTTTCTCAGGAACCACCAAACTGTTTACCATAACAGCTGAACTAGTTAACAACCCCATCAGCAGGGCACAGAGTTACAATTTCTCCAGGTTCTAACCAAAATTTGTTATTTTCTGTTTTTATTTTTTTTGAATATTATTATAACTACTTTGGTGGGTGTGAAGTGTTAACATATTGCAATTTTGACTTGCATTTCCATACTGATTAATAATGCTGAACGTCTTTTCATGAGCTTGTTGGCTATTTTTATAGCTTCTTTGGAGCAATGTCTTATTTAACTCCTATGCTAATTGTTCAATTTCTTAATTTTCTTTTTTCTTGTTGGGCTGTACAATTTTTGTATATAGTCTAGGTACTAGAGCTGTCTTAGTTGCATTTTATTGAGCTACAATAACAAAATGCTATAGATTGGGTGACTTAAACAACATGCATTTATTTCTCACAGTTCTGGAGTCCAAGATGTCCAAATTCAAGGCACCAGCAGGTTCTGTGTCTGGGAGGAGCCCTTTTTCTGGTTTGCAGATGGCTGCCTTCTTTCTGTATTTTTACATGAAGAAGAGAGATGGTTCTGGTCTCTTCCTCTTCTGATAAGTACACTAACCCTATCACAGGAGTCTGCCCATCTTCATGGCTTCATTTAAACCTAAATATCTCCTAAAGGCTGTATCTGTAAATACCATGTAATGGGTACTGGAACACAACACTCAGTCCGGTGTAAGATGTTTGTCAAATACGTGATTTGCAAATTATCTTCACCCATTTTTTAAGCTGTCTTTTCACTTTCTTGAAATGTCCTTTGATGCATGTATGTTTTTAAATTTCATGAAGTCTAAGTTATCTTTTTTTTTTCTTTTATCATTCATACTTTTGGTCAAGTCTAAGATTCCATTGCCAATTGTGAGGTCATGAAGATGCTTTCCAATGCTTTCTAATAGTTTCCTAATATTAGCTCCTGTATTCAGTTGTTGATCCATGTTGAGTTGTTAGTTTGTATATGGTATAAGAGAAGGTCCAACTTCATTCTTTTGCATGTGGATATCGAGTTGTCCCAGCACCATTTGTTGAATAGACTGGCTTTCTTCACTGAATGGTCTTAGCACACTTATATGAACACTTAATTACAGCCCACTGTTCTGTATGTCTGTCCTTACATCACTGCCACACTATTGTGTTTCCTAAAGATTCCCTTCTTTAGCCAAACTCATTACCCTTCTGCTACCACCCCTACTTAAGACCTGACAACCACTAACCAATTCTCTTTTTCTGTAATTTCATTATTTCAAGAATGTTATATCCCCCCTTTGCAGAGGGGAGAGAGGTTGTGGGGGAGGGTGAAATAGGTGAAGGGGACGAAGAGTACACATACCATGGTAACCACTGAGTAATGTATAGAACTGTTGAATCATATATTGTACACTTAAAACTAATATAACACTAAGTTAATTATACTTGAATTAAGAAATAAATAAATAATTTAAAAGAATATTGCATAAATGCAATAATATATGATATTTTGGTGTTGATTTTTTCACTCAACATAACTTTCTGTCCATTTATCCAGATCATTGTGTGTATCAATAATTTATTCCCTTTTATTTCTTAGTAGTATTATAAGGTATGGCTGTACTACAGTCTTAAAGAATAATTTAAATAGCATTCATATATTGAAAAACTGGGTTGTTTCCTGTTTAGAGTAATTATGATTAACGCTCCTATAGATATTTGTGTACAAGTTTATGAAAAAGTTTTCATTTCTCTGGGATGAATACCAATTATGTATTTTATAAGAAACTGTCAGATGTGTTCCAGAGTGGCCATAACATTTTGCATTCCAATAAGCAATGTATGAGGATGTGGTTTTTCTACATCTTTGGAGTTTTTGTTGTTGTTACTATTTTATTTTAGCCTTGCTAAAGGTGTATAGTGTTATCAGATTACAGTTTAATTTGCAAACCCTGTCAGCCAATGTCACTGATACTCTTTTCATGTGCTTAATTAACAACAGCGTATTCTCTTCATTCAAATATTCCGTTCATCCTTTTTTCATGTTTTTCTATTTGGACTTTTTTTTTTAATTTTAGGTTTTAATTTTTAGATTTTGATAGTTATTTTTATATTTTAAATACTAGCCCTTTAAGAGATATGCAGTTTTCAAATATTTTCTCTATTCCTAGCTTTTTTTTTTAATGCTCTTAACAGGGTCTCTCTCATGGAGAAAAATTTTAAACTTTGAAGTCTTATACATTTTCCTTTTACAGATTATTCTTTTGGAACCTAGTCAAAGAATGCTTTGCCCAGCCTTAGATCCTAAAGATTTTCTCTCATTTTTTCCTAAAGGTTGCATAGTTTTACATTTTACAGTTAGGAACATGATCCATTTTGAGTTAATGTTTGTATCATGCATGAGACAGGTTGAAGTTTTGTTTTGTTTTGTCTATGTATGTCCAAATGATCCAGCACTATTTAATTAAGAAGTTATCTTTCTTTTATTATATTGCTTTCATACTTTTGTCAACAACTAGTTGCAACAACTAGTCGTGTAAGTTCATTTTTAAGTTTGTTCTCTTCTGTTGCACAAGTCTATATATCTGTCCCTCTGCCAATATCACAGTTTTGATTATCTTCGGTTTTGTATAATTTTTCTGCAGCTGCTGTAACAAATTACCAGATTTTATATAAAGTTTAAAATAATAGATATTTATTCTCTCACAGTTCTGGAGACCAAGGTCCGAAAACCCTAGTTTCAAGCTTAAATCAAGGTTAGGTAGGATTATTCTCTGCCTTTAGAGGAGAATCCATTGCTTCCCTCTTTTACATTCTGGTGGCTGCCAGCACTCCTGAACCTACAGCTGTGTCACTCTGCTCTCTGTTTCCGTAGTTACACTGCCCCAGAATTGCATTGTGTCTACAATGTCTCCGCCTGTCTCAAAAAGACACTGGTGGTGGCATTTATCAACCACCCAAATAACCCAGGATAATCTCTTCCTTTTACAATCCATTCCTTTATCACACCTGGAAAGACCTTTTTTCCAGTTAAGGTAAGACTGACAGATTGCAAGGATTAGAATATATCCATGTTGGGGAGGAAGGCTTTTTCACCCTAAAACAGCTTTGTTAGAAGTCTTGACACTTGAGGGTATTTTCACTGAATATAGAATTGGAGGCTGGCAGTCCTTTTCTTTCATCAGTTGAATGATGGATGAATCCACTTCACCCCAACCTCCACAGTTTTTGTTCAAAAATCTGCTGTCATTCAAATAGATTCTTCTATACTAATGTGTTATTTATCTGGCTGTTTTCAAATTTTATTTCAATCTTTAGTTTTTGTGAATTTGACTAGGAAATATCCTTGTTAATATTTCTTTTCTTATTATGTTTTAGAGTTTCAGCAACTCCTTATATCTGTAGGTTTATGCCTTTTGCCAAAGTGGAGAAGTTTTCAGCCATTATTTCTTTATGTTCTTGTATAGACTTGCCCCCTTTCTTCTTTACTTCTAGGACTCTGAGGACTAAAATGTGGCATCTTTTCTTGTAGTTTCATAGGTCCCTGGGGCTTTGTTAATTTGTCCCAGTCTACTTTCTTCTTGTATTTCAGAATGTGTAATTTCCATTGTTCTATCTTCAAGTTCACTGAGTCTTTTCTCTGTGCCCTCCAATTTGCTGTTAAACTTATTTAGCTTTTTTATTTTGGTGATTTTAACTTTTAATCCTAAAACTTCCACTTGTTATATATCTTCTATGTATTTCCTGAAATTTTCTATTTATTTGCTGACACTTAAAACGTTGTCATTTGTATCAAACATGTTTGGAACATCTCACTAGAACATTTGACGATGGCCACTTAAAATATTGTCAGATAATCCTAGTGTTTATGTTATTTCAGTGATGGCATTTTAAGTTTCTCTTTTCTCCTCAGTTTAAGAACTTCCTGGTTTTTGTATAATATGTGATATTTTATTGAAGCCTGAACATTAGGGTGATTACTGTTTAAAACTGAATCTTTAAAAATATTATGTTTTAGGAAGAGTCCTCTGTTGGCATTCAAATATGTTTAGGGGAGTTTCCAT
Organism: Ailuropoda melanoleuca; assembly: GCF_002007445.2. NCBI lineage: Eukaryota > Metazoa > Chordata > Mammalia > Carnivora > Ursidae > Ailuropoda > Ailuropoda melanoleuca. Next base: position 96,230,396 of record NC_048219.1, read on the forward strand.
CTCATTATTTCCAGATGAGTGGCAAATTTCCAGATTCTATAATTAGCTTCCATTGACATCAGGAAGTGAGCTCTTTACTACTGCTGATGAAGAGCAGAGGCTCAGACATCTCACTTTGTCTGCATCCTGGCTTGGAAGGGCAGGGCTCCTTGTTACTGCCCACCAAATGATTTCCCCTGCTGCCACTGAGGTGTGGACTTGTTACCACTGACAGATGGCATAAATGCTTATTTTTCTCAGGCCTCCCCACACAACACCAAAGAATCTAGGCTCCCCACTTGACTTATGTATGTGTATAGAATTTGAGTAGAATGCTTATCATCTAAAAGTTTTCTTCCCCTTCCTGGTCCTTTGGCTATAGAGAACAGACTTTAGGAGGGGGGCTTCCTTTTTTTNCTTTTTTTTTTTTTTTTTTTTTGATCATCTGTGCCATCTGGTTTCTGGATTGTCAGCTTCTCCAGTATCCAGTGTGGGATATATAAAGCTAAAAGATGAATGAGAAAACTCATTGTTATGTGGTTACTTGGTTCCCACGATTTCTGGATAATTAGCCTTCTCTATACTTACTTGTTTCATGTGTAATGCCATGGGTTTTTGTTGTACTTAATGGGGAGAAGAGAGAATGTACATCTACTGTATGTACCCAGAAGTGGAAGTCCCCTAATTTAAAAGAAAAATTAAACTAACAGTAATTTTTTTGGAGGGTGTTTACTGTTATTAAGTACATTTCTATAATTTGCGATGTATAATGTTCTAATTTAGGTTCTATATATCCTGCAGCTGTGGTTTTGATTCCCTATGTGCTTAAAATAAATTACTTAGGATTTTTCATTTGTTTATTTTTTCAAAATAGTTGGGAGTTTTGGGCCATTGACACTCCACCAATTAAACAAACACTGTTAATCCAAATGACATACTATTATGCCCCTTAAGAGAAAAAAATAAGTAAGATCTAGCAGTTCTAATCTGAAATAAGCTTGTGATATTCATATGTGGATATAATAACTTGTGTTATAATACCATTCTTAAAATAATTTCTTAAACTAATATAGGCCAGGTTATTTGCACTAAATCTCATCAAAAGCAAACAATTATATATATGTCTTATGTACAGCATCAAAGAATTTAAAGATAGTTTAGCTAGTTTATTCAGAGTTAAAGGGAAAATTGGAATCCAGAGTGCGAAGTCTTGAGTAGCTTTTGCTTTGAGGGCATTTGCTGATCTAACATGTCTGATCTAACAGACATGAACTTTGTTTATGATTTCACAAAACTTATAAGAATCAGAAATTAAACACCTCAGTCCAAGGAAGTTAGCCAACTGGAGACCCAGACACAGGAGGCTGAAGACACAAAGAGACAGTAATATAAGGGTAAAGATATAAACTTTCCTCCACCACATCGCAAGGATTAGAAAGCATACATACTGAGGCCCAGAATCCAATAGGAGAGAAATAGCCATTCTGAGTTGTTTTAAGTGCAATCTGACCCTATGTGCTCCGAAAAGAAAAAAACAATAAAAATCCAAAACGAAAACAAAGCCCAAATATTCAATCCATGTATTCAATTCAAAATATTTCAAGTAGTAGTCCTACTATATGCATCTTAGGAGAATAACTCAAATTGTCAACTTCCTTTCAGGGGCTTCGGATATTATATAGGTTTTGGATAATTTTTTAGAGGAGAGAATTTCATCTTAGGCCTCAACCCACAGAAATAATCTTTTGATAATGAGGACACATGGGGAAAAAAAATCTAGGCAGACACAGGGAAGAAACTATGAGAGAGCTAAGAACAAAATAACACAGACATATAGACATATAGTATAATGACAGTAGCATGAGTATTGCAGACACATGGGTTATACAACAGGCATGCTTACTGTGTTTAGAGAAATGAAAGAAAGAATTCTATCTTGAAAATTTCCCCAGGGACTGGGAAACTAAAAAATGTGACCAGGTAAATCTGAAAATTAAAAACAAATTGATCTTTGGAAAATATAATTACTAATATTTGAAACTCAGTGGCTGGGTTGAATAGCAGAATAGATAATGCTCAAGAGAGAATTTTTGAAGGTAAATCAGAAGAATCTTCTAGAATGAAGCACAGAGATAAAAAGTTGGGATGAAGATTAAAAAACATAGAGGAGGAAGTATAAGATGATTTGAGTGGAGAAGGAACAAAATTGAGGCAATATCTGAAGATACAATGGGAGAAAAATTTCTAAAAATAATACAAGAAATTAATCTAAATTAGCACAACAGACTTCAACCAGGAGAGATATAAAGAAAATTGCAATGAGGCACATCGGGGGGAGAACAAACAAACAAACAAACAGTAAAGACAGAGAAAATTGTAAAAGGAGCTGGAGATTAAACAACAACAAAAACACATTCATTTTAATGTTACAATAGAATACCAGCATTGATGAGTTGGCAAATGATAGAAAAATATCTTTATTATTTTACAAAGAACTGTCAACATAGGATTTTATGTCCAGGGAAAATTGTCTTTATGATAAGTGACAAATTAAAGACATTTTTTCAACCAACAAAACTAAAAGGTTTGAGAACATTAGATCATTAAAGGAGATTCTCAATAAGAAACTTTATGATGCATGAGATAAAAATAAAAAATGATTTGGGGAAAGCTAAACTTATGATTAAATCTTAACGAATGTTGAGTGGATAAAACAGTAAATATAATGTCATGTAAAGTGTTTTAAAAGAGTTAAATAAAATAATCAAAATACCATGGGTATAATAGCATAATATTGGGAGTGAGAAAAATAAAATTGTTTAAAATCCCTAATCTGTCTGGAAGATGTTTAAAGTATTGGTTAAACCTGACACAGGTAATTTAAGTATGTGTGTTGAATATTCCAAGACAACTGAATATACAGTGTACAATCTCCAAATTAGTAGAGGGGGGAAAAAGAGTGGTAAAACATTTAATGCAAAAAGAAGTCAACAAAGAAAACAGGAAACATGGAAAATTTGAAACAATAGAACAAATGTTATAAAATGTTATGCTCATTGTTAATATTCATCAATAGTGACATTACAGTTGACCTTGAATAATGCAGGGGTTAGGGACAACAACACCCTGCACAGTTAAAAATCTGTGAATAATTTTTTAATTCTTTAAAACTTAACTATTCATAGCCTATTATTGATTGGAAGAATTACCAATAACGTACATAATCATTTAACACATATTATGTATTTTTATGTATTATATACTGTAGTATTACAATAAAGTGAGATAGAAAGAAAGAAAATGTTGTTAAGAAAATCATAGGGAAGGGGCGCCTGGGTGGCCCTATCGTTAAGCTTCTGCCTTCAGCTCAGGGCATGATCCAGGAGTTCTAGGATCAAGCCCCCACACTGGGCTTTTCCGCTGGCAGCCTGCTTCTTCTTCTCCCACTCCCCCTGCTTGTGTTACCTCTCTCTCTGGCTGTCTCTCTCTGTCAAATAAATAAATAAATAAAATCTTTTTTTTAAAAAAAGAAAATCATAGGGAAGAGACCATATACTTACAGTATTGTACTGTAAAAATCCACATATAAGTGCAACCATGCAATTCAAACCCATGTTATTCTAGGGTCAACTATAAATGCAAGTTATGTAGGAAATAACAAAGATTAGATTTTTTAAATGCCGCCTATGTGCTATCTTTTTATCTAAAAAAATAAAGTATACTAAAGGTTTGAAAGGTTTGAAAGAAAAATAAAGTATACTAAAGGTTTGAAAGAAGTATACTAAAGGTTTGAAAGAAAAATACTAAAACCTTTAGTATACTAAAGGTTTGAAAGAATATTTGTGCAAATATGAACCAGGAGAAACCTATATAGCTTTATTAACTCAAATAAAATAGACTTTAAGGTGAAAAAGTAACACTAAACATAAAAAGTGTCCCTTTTTTATAAACATTCACTTAATACAAAAATAATAAAATTTTAATTTCTATGTACTTAATCATATAGTCAGAAATTTTTAATCCAATACTTAACAAAACTGCAAGGGGAAATAGATAAATTTACTACCATACTGGAGGAGTTCATTAAACTCCTTTCAGGGGGCTCCTGGGTGACTCAGTTGTTTAAGTATCTGACTTTGGCCCAGGTCACAATTTCAGGGTCCTGGGATCAAGCCTCATGTCAGGCTCCACACTCAGCAGGGAGTCTATCTCTTCCTCTGCCCCTCCCCTAACTCGTGCTTGCACTCTCTTTCTCACTCTCTCTGAAATAAATAAACAAAATCTTTTTAAAAAAAAACCTCCTTTCAATAACACATAGAATAATTAGAAAACAATCACCTAGCATAAAAAAATTAATATAGAAGGCAAATTTAAAATTGACATATCGTATGTGGATCCATGTGGGTCAATTTGTTCAAAACTGAGTTCTTTAGGCTGGCCTATAGACAATGGATCTTCTGTAGAACTCCATGCAAATATATTTTAGCTGAAGTGCTAAAACAACTGATCCTGGTAGAATTCTAAGGTTGGAGGCTCAAGCCATTGGTTTAACATATCACAGATCTATGAAAGCAAGGCTTGAACTCCAGCTTCCTGATTGTCAGGGATCAGGTAACCATGAATGCTTAAGTGGTGGCACAGAACTGGGAGCCAAAGTTAGCTGTTTTGTACTGAAGGTCTACCAAGTAGGACCCCATCTCTTGATTGTTTATCGGTGATGCAGCCTAAAACTCTCACATAATTAAATATAGTAATAAATACAAATATAAATTTCCCTTCCTATAAACTGACATATGGCCTTGGTAGATCTCTGTGAACTGCTTCTTGAATTGGGTGATCAATATTTACTATCTCTTGCTTCTCTATCTAAATACTTATTGCCCAGAAGAGGTATAGTGGGTGCTGTCTTCCTATTTGTTTTTGCTTCTCAAAAATGTGTAGAAAACACATAATTTTCAAGCACATACTAAACGTTTACAAAAACTGACTATTACACTAGGTCATAAGGCAAGTCTCAGTAAATTTCAACTACTTTAATTCATATAGAACATATTATCTGATTACAATGCAATTAACATAGAAATAAAAAAACTACAAAAATAACTAGGAAGATTCATATATTTGGAAACTTTAAAGAACTTATAAAATTCAACACCCAAAAAACAAATAATCCAATTAAAAAATGGGCAGAAGACATGAACGGATAGTTCTCCAAAGAAGACATCCAGATAGCCAACAGACTCATAAAAAGATTCTCAACATCATTCATCATCAGGGAAATGCAAATCAAAACTACACTGAGATACCACCTCACACCTGTCAGAATGGCTAAAATCAACAACACAAGGAAAAATAGTTGTTGACAAGGATGTGGAGAAAGGAGAATCCTCTCGCACTATTGGTGGGAATGCAAACTGGTGCAACCACACTAGAAAACATATGGAGGTTCCTCAAAAAGTTAAAGAAGAACTAACCTATGATCCAGCAATTGTACTGCTAGGTATTTACCCAAAGAATACAAAAAATACTGGGGCTCCTGGGTAGCGCAGTGGTTAAGTGTCTGCCTTCGGCTCAGGGCGTGATCCCAGCGTTCTGGGATCGAGCCCCACATCAGGCTCCTCCACTAAGAGCCTGCTTCTTCCTCTCCCACTCCCCCTGCTTGTGTTCCCTCTCTCGCTGGCTGTCTCTCTCTGTCAAATAAATAAATAAAAATCTTTTAAAAAAAAGAATACAAAAAATACTGATTCAAAAGGATACATGCACCCTGATGTTTATAGCAGCATTAGCTACAAGAGCCAAATTATGGGAACAGCCTAAGTGTCCATCAATGGATGAATGGATAAAGAAGTATGTGTATACATACACAATGGAATATTACTCGACCATAAAAAAAGAATGAAATCTTTTCATTTACAATGACATGGATGGAACTAGATTATATTATGCTAAGCAAAGCAAGTCAGTCAGAGAAAGACAAATACCATATGATTACACTCATATGTGGCTTTAAGAAATAAAACGAATGAGCAAAGGGAAAAAAAAGAGAGAGAGAAGCCAAGAAAGAGACTCTAGCAATTTCTATATATGAGACCATGTTATTTACAAAAAGATAATTTTATTTTGGCCTTTCCCATTTGGATGCCTTCTATCACCTAAGTGTCTTGGCTGGAGTAATACTGAGCAAAAGAAACAAAATTAAATTGCATACATACAAAATAATTCCATTCATGTAAATTTCAAAAACAAACAAAATTAACTTATATTGTTTAGGAGTGCCTTGACAGATGTGGACATTATAAAGCAAACAAGTAATTTAATACAATATATTTCAGGAATTTGCTTTCTTCTGGTTGGGGTGAGAGAGAGGTTAAGCTAGGTAAGGGTGTCAAGAGTCGGGATTCTAGGGTTCTTACAATGCTCTATTTCTTTATCTGAAGGGTGGCAAATGGGTATTTGCTTTACTGATATCTGCTTAAGTTTACACATTGATTTTATGTCCTTTTCTGTAAGTATATTTCACAATAAAAACAATGTAAAAATATGCTCTGGGTATATGCTGATGTCACCATCTGCTGTTTTGACCTTTTGTACCCATTTGCTTTTCAACAGCTCCCTGCCAACAGGCACCTAAAAGTCCATATGCTCAAATCTTTATTCCTATCCCCCTCTTTATCTTGTCATTCTCTCAGCCTTTCTAATCTCGGTCAATAACAGTATTAATTCAGAGGCTCAAGATCAAATATATGGAATCACCTAGGATTCCTCTTTCATTCGTAGAACACTTTCAACACAGTGGAAAAATCCTTCTGGCTCTGGCTTAAGATTTTGTCTTGATGCTGCCACCACCTATCATTTCACCGTTACCTTCCCTGAATCACACTCACATGTCCTTATGTGACTGCATTCTACCCAGTGAGTTATCAGCACACTATACCTCTTCATTCACTTCTCTGAACCTTGGCATCACTTTCCCTTGAAGAAACCACATCTCCTTTAACCTTCTCAAAAGCTATTTTCATTTTTTTCAGCCTTATGAGATATAGCTAACATTAAACATTGTGTAAATTGTGTAAAAATGGCTGAATGATATCACTGTGTGTGTGTGTGTGTGTGTGTGTGCATATGACATTTTCTTTATTCATTCATCTGTCAATGGACACTTAGGTTGTTTCCATGTCTTGGCTGCATGTACATAATTCTGCAATGAATGTGGGGGAGCACATACCTCTTCAAAACAGTGATTTCAGCTCCTCAGATATAAACCCAGGATTTCTGGATCATATGGTAGTTCTGCTTTTAGGTTTTTAGGAAACTTCATACTGATTTTTATAATGGCTGTACCAACTTACATTTCCAGGAAAAGTGCACAAGGTTCTTATTTCTCCATATCCTCACCAGAACTTGTTTTCTCTTGTATTTTGATCATAGCAGTTCTAACAGATGTGAGGTGACACTGCCTTGGATTTTGGTTTGCCTTTCACTGATGATGAGTGATGTCAAGCACCTTTTCATGTACTTATTAATCTTTTTTGAGAAGTATCTGTCCATGTATTTTGCTCATTTTTAATTGAGTTATTTGGGTTTTGCTATTGAATTGTATGAGGCTTTTATACATTTTAGATATTAACCTCTTATCAGAAATACAATTTGCAAGTATTTTTCTCATTCTATAAGTTGTCTTTTCATTTCATTGATCATTTCTTTTGCTGTGCAGATGGGTTTTGTTTGATGTAGTCCTTCTTATTTATTTTTGTTTTTGTTACTTGTGTTTTTCGTGTCACATCCAAAAATCATTGCCAAAACCCATGCCGAGGAGTTTTTCCCTATGTTTTCTTCTAGGAGTTTTATGGTTTCAGGTCTTCCATTTAACCTATTTAGAGTGAATTTTTGTAAGTGGTGCACAATAGGGGTTCAGTTTCACTCTTTTGCATGTGGATATCTAGTTTCCCAAACACTATTTACTGAAGAGACTCTTTCCCCTTTGCATATTCTTCAAGACTTTCTTAAGCATTAGTTTATGGTATATTCATGGGTTGATTTCTGGGCTTTATATTTAGTTCTATTGCTAATGTGTCTATATTAATGTCAGCACCACACTATTTTGATTTCTGTAGGTTTGCATGAATTCAGGCAGCATGATGCTTCCAGTTTTGTTTCTCTTTCTTATGATTACTTTTCCTACTTGGCATATTTTGTTGTTCTGAACAGATTCTAGGGTTTTCTTTTTCGATTTCTGTAAAAAACACCATTGAATCATGATAGAGATCACACTGACTCCATAGATGACTTTGTGCAGTAGGACATTTTAGCAGTGTTTATTCTTCTAATCTACGAATGTAAGATATCTTTCCATTTATTTTTGTTCTTCCTTTTATTAGTATCTGTCTTTAATTTCTTCCAATGATATCATATAGGTTTCAGTATATAGGTCTTTTACCTCCTTGGATAAATTTATTTCTAAGTACTTTATTGTTTTTGATGTTATAGTGAGTAAGACTATTTTCATTATTTCTTTTTCAGATAGTTTGTTGTTAGTGTATATAAATATAACTGATTTATGTATGTTGATTCTGTATCCCGCAACTTTACTGAATTTACTTATTAATTCTAACGTTTTATTGTGGAGTTTTTATGGTTTCCTATATATAAGAAGACCATCTCATCTGAAGACAGAGACAATTTTGCATCTTTCTTTCTGATTCAGATTCCTTTTACTTCTTTAAATTTTCAGTAAAATTCATCTGTGGAAGGGTCTAGTTCTGGGCTTTTCTTGGTTTGTAAGTTTTTGTTACTGATTGAACCACCTTACTTGTTATTTGTCTGTTCAGATTAACTGTCTATTCCTCATTCAGTCTTGATTGGTTGTTTATTTCTAGGAAATTATTCATATCTGTAGGCTGTCCAGCACTTCCTCTCACCATCTTTACTCATTGCCATTAACTTTGTCTCTTATTTCAATGAGAAAATAGAAGTAATTGCAAGATAACTATGATACTCCTCTCACACACATATTACCAACATGTATCTTGATCCTTAAAATCTCCATTCCCTCCTGTTCCTGTGGGTAAATGTTCCTTGAGTATTTTTTCATATACTGCTTGGCCAATTGAACAGCCAATTTTATAAAGTATATTTTTAAGTACATTGGCTCCTTTACAATTAGATTTTCTATTTCTCATCAGTATATAGATATTCTTTATACAATCTAGATATGAGTAATTTTTTAGTCTTTCCAGTCTTTTTGCACTATGTATTGAATGAAAGTTTCATTTTTTTCCATACTATATCCAATGGTTGCAAAATCATTTATTGAAAATATTATCCTATTTTTACTGTTTTAAAAATCTACCCATGCATGAATGTTTCTAATCTCTTAATTCTGTTCCATTGCTCTAATTACCTAATTTATGCCAGTGCCATTCTGTCTTAATTACTGTACCTTTGTAAAAAATCATTACATTTGATAGGACAAATCCTTCCAACTAGAAATTCTTGATGAGTGTCTTGGCTATTCTTCTAACTGTTGTTTCCATTTTGTACTGGATCCACGTTCCATCTTTGATCATGCTGTTCTGTATCTTGCTGGGCTGATTTCTATGGATTGTAGCAGAAGCTCCTAGTTCATCCAACTTCTAGTTAGGTTTGACCACTTGGAGACATAGCCAATTAGAGTGCAGGTGGTGAGTGAAATTAGGTTCTTCATTTCCCTGGCTTCCTCATTTTCAGGTTTTCATTATTTGGCGGCATCGTCCTACCTATGGCCTGGGTTTCAAATAAGCCTCTCTCTCATATAATTACCAATTTCAGGGTTGGTTCAATAACAGTTTCCACTCCTTGACCTTTCAAGAAACTATATTGGAGGTATAACAACAGCAGCCAATAAAAAAGGACACAGCTTCAGCCTTCTATTTGGTAGTAGAAATACATATATAAATTAATTAATATGCCATCTTCCTTTCTTTTTATGATTCTTGTTTAAGAAGATGAATTTTGAGAATTATAAGAATGGTTATAACAAAGGTGTTTCGTACAAACTAACAAAAAATGATGAAGTATGGAAGATTGTGAGGGATTTCATTTACAGACTCTGACCAAGTTATCCACTTTTCCTACAGAACAATATAACACATTGGGTTTCTTTTTTGACATGGCAAATAACTAAAGATGTACATATGTGATTTAATTTATATGTAATTTTTTCCTCGTATTTCCTTATTTTTATTCTGTTTTATTCTTACATGCATTCACTTTTTTTAGACTTATCTGAAATTTTATTGTAAAATATCTGGTCCTTTCTTAGATTATATAGGTCAATCAATAATGTAAAAAGAAAAAGAGATATTCAAACATTGTCCCAAAGTTAGTAGATTTTTAAAATCTATTTTACGCTGAAAGAAATGCAGTTTGTAGAAAAGAAATCAACATTTCAACAAGTGAGAATTAGTTTCAAGGTAAAATAACTTAGCAATGTAATCATCTGTCTACCCAGTGTTTACAATGTGAGAGCCTGGCTGATTTGTTTGTGCCGTTATTTCTGAGATGCTAAATATGATTAGAGTGAATTCTCCCTCTGGGTGCCTTTGCACTCCATAAAACAGAGATGCACTGACTACTATTAGAAAGTCAAAATCTATAAATAAATTTAGAGTTACAAAAAATACTGGGCACTGTGAACATATTATTATTCAATATGTTTTTTTGCTGGTGGCATAACTACTTATTCCAAAAGATCCATGTTTCTCTAAACCAGGCAAACATTTAATATCTAATACTTTAAGGCTCCCTTTATATAAGCAAATGCTCTTAGACACTTAACAAATAAAGAACATAGATATTTGCAGAAAGCATAAAAGCATAAGATGTTGGAAAAAATGCTTCCAAGCTCTGGAGGAAACCAGGGAATGCCAGAGTGCAAACATTTCTTCCTTCCATCCTCCCTTCCCTTTCCTTCTCTTCCCTTCCTTTCCACTTACTTCCTTCTTTCCTTCCTTCTTTTCTCCCTTCTTTCCTTCCTTCCTTCCTTCCTTCCTTCCTTCCTTCCTTCCTTCCTCCTTTTTTTTTGGCAAAAGTTTATAAAACTTAAAATATAGCTGTTGAGTCTATAAACATATTGCCAAATGCATGTATACAAAAGAGAATTACAGAGATTACTTCCCAAAGTTACATACGGATTTTTTTTTTGAGTGTTCTGCTTGACCTTCCAAGTTCTGTGCTGTCAGTGATAAGATGAAGAATCAGGTGGGAGAGATTAGTAAATCTTCATTTGTTCTTTCTGTTGCTTCAGTTTAACATCTGTTTTTCCAAGCTTCCAGTACTTCTAATCCACAATTTGCCTTTTCCTAGGAAAAGCAGAGTGGCATTTTTGAAGAGCATGACTCTGAATGAGACAGATACAATTTCTGCATTTTGTAAACTTACATATAACCTTAGGCAAATCACTTAATATTTCCTTTTTTAATTTTATTTACATTCAATTAATTAATATATATGTATTATTAGTTTCAGAGGTAGAGTTCAGTGATTCATCAGTTGTATATAACACCCAGTGCTCATTACATCTCTTAATATTTCTGAGTCCTAGTTTTCTCATGTGTAAGGTGGAAGTTAATGGATCTCTAGTATTTTAATACTGCATTTATTATACATATTTTATAATATTAATATTTTATATATAATAAGGGATTATAAGTATATACTATTTTGTTAAGATTATGTGAAATAACATATACACAAAAGTCCTGTCACATAAGAATTTGTCCTTTTCTGTTTTCTCTATTGTTTTAATATTATTTCTTTAATTTTCCCTTCCCTCCAACAAGGATCAATTAAACATGTCTAGAACACAGATTATATGCTTAATTTACAAGTGTAAACTGTAGTAGATCATCCCGCAGAGCCTAGGGGATAGGTTGCTATGGGCAGGGCATAACTCATTCAGGAAGAGAATAAAAACTGTGTTTAGTGAGTTACTAAAACAGTGAGGAAACTCAGGCCTGACTCACAAAGCAACTCCTGTCCAAGTTCTATACAGGAAATGCAGTGGGTTTGCAACTATAGCCATTCCAAATGGAGCTCTGTATTTACCCACTGCATTAACTCATGCTTCACACATTCAACAGATTCATAAGTGCCTCTCAAGATTAAGGCCTTGGATGACAGTGAATAAGACAGACTTATTATGAGGACTGACAGATGGGTCAGTCCTCATCATGGAGGAAACATTGGCAGAAAGCTATATCCACCTGATTTCTATGATAAGACACATATCATGCAATGGCAGATTTGAGTGTATTAATTAATTAAACTTGCTAATATAATTTTGAAATAATGTTCATTTTAGGTCATCCTTATTGATACTCAATTTTATTATGTACAGGCATTGTGATTTTATTTTTATTTTTTTAAGATTTTATTTATGTATTTGATGGAGAGAGAGACAGCCAGTGAGAGAGGGAACACAAGAAGGGGGAGTGGGAGAGTAAGAAGCAGGCTTCCAGCAGAACAGGGAGCCTGAGGCAAGACTCTTTCCCAGGACCTTGGGATCATGCCCTGAGCCAAAGGCAGAAGCTTAAGGGCTGAGCCACCCAGGCACCCCGTGGGCATTGTGATTTTAAATCTCAAGGATTTAACCTGTAATTATTTGACTTTAAAAATTTTTTTTCTTGCTTTTACAAAGTCAGTAATAGCTACATAGGTTACTAGAAGAGAGCTAGAAAACTCATTCTCATGGCAAATCAGTGCCCAAGATACTGAACACATGAGCACATAACCTTATAAAAGTCAGACACTGAGAGGCATGGATGTGCTTTTTTATTTTTCCTAACTAAAGAAAAAATAATGAGAGATTTTGTCATTTTATAAGCACATTGTAAGGTCTGGAAACTTGAAGGGAAGTACGGGCTAGGATGCCTTTCCTGCTAGTCTCTTAAACAATGGTGCATTTCCCAACCCACATACGCACACTCCCCAGATATTGATGTCAGAGAATTAACCTGCACAAGTTTCTAACATTGAAGATTCATTAGTACATTTCAAAGAAACAGCTTGTCCATTTGTTACTGAGTAATTGACACAGAGATTGTTCTTTGATAATATTATCAAATATGTTAACTAGGATATTTCACAAAACTCAGAATAATAATCATAGATATGAGTTAATGATTCACCAAGGTGTTTCTTTTTCTTACACCTTCCATTCAATTTAGTTATTATTAGACTTATGTAAAGTTGTAGTACTTTGATTTTTTCTAGGACATCCACCTTGATCTTATTCTTATAATGGAGTAATTATGTGTCCTACCTTGCTCAGGAGAGTTCCATTTCACATTAGTTGTCCTGGCATTCCATCTGGCTTAGTATCAGTCTCACCATCTTGCACATCAAAAGTGTGCAATGACATGTAATCCAAATCATAAATTCAGGCACCTAAGATATGAATTAAATCTTCTAAATATAATATGTTAAATAACTACGCTATTTTATTTTATTTTTTTAAATTTCTTATTATGTTACGTTAGTCACCATACAATACATCCTTAGTTTTTGGTGTAGTGTTCCATGATTCATTGTTTGAGTTTAACACCCAGCGCTGCATGCAATATGTGCCTTCCTTAATACCCATCACTGGCCTATCCCAATCCCCCACCCCCCTCCCTTCTGAAGTCCTCAGTTTGTTTCCCAGAGTCCATAGTCTCTCATGGTTCATTCCCCTTCTGTTTACCGCTCCTTCATTCTTCCCTTCCTTCTCCTACCGATCACCCTGCTATTTTTTATGTTCCATAAATGAGTGAAACCATATGATAATTGTCTTTCTATGCTTGACTTATTTCACTTAGCATAATCTCCTCCAGTCCCATCCATGTTGTGGCAATTGGTGGGTAATCGTTCTTTCTGATGACTGAGTAATATTCCATTTATATATGGACCACATCTTTATCCATTCGTCTGTTGAAGGGCATCTCGGCTCCTTTCACAATTTAGCTATTGTGGACAATGCTGCTATGAACATTGGGGTGCATATAGCCCTTCTCTTCACTATGTCTGNGATTTGGCTATTGTGGACAATGCTGCTATGAACATTGGGGTGCATATAGCCCTTCTCTTCACTATGTCTGTATCTTTGGTGTAAATACCCAGTAGTGCAATGGCTGGATCATAGGAGAGCTCTATTTTTAACTTTTTGAGGGACCTCCACACTGTTTTCCAAAGTGGCTGTACCAACTTGCATTCCCACCAACCATGTAAGAGGGATCCCCTTTCTCCACATTNCAATGTAGGAGGGATCCCCTTTCTCCACATTCTCTCCAACATTTGTTGTTTCTTGCCTTGTCAATTTTTGCCATTCTAACTGGCATAAAGTGGTATCTCAAGGTTTTTTTTTTTATTATTCAAATTTCCCTGATGGCTGATGATGTTGAACATTTTTTCACGTGTCTGTTAGCAATTTCTATGTCTTCATTAGAGAAGTGCTTGTTCATATCTTCTGCCTATTTTTTGATTGGATTATTTGTTTCTCGTGTATTGCGTTTGAGAAGTTCATTGTAGATCTTGGATAAAAGTCTTTTATCTGTAGTTTTATTTGCAAGTATCTTCTCCCATTCCCTGGGCTGCCTCTTAGTTTTTTTTGACTGTTTCCTTGGCTGTGCAGAAGTTTTTTATCTTGATGAAGTCCCACAAGTTCATTTTTCCTTGTTTCTCTTGCCTTTGGAGATGTGTCATGAAAAAAGTTGCTGTGGTCGATGTCAAAGAGGTTGTAGCCTATGTTCTCCTCTAGGATCTTGATGGATTCCTGTCTCACATCGTGGTCTTTCAACCATTTGGAGTTTATCAATGTGTATGGTGTAAGAGAGTGGTCAAGTTTCATTCTTTTGCATGTAGCTGTCCAATTTTCCCAGCACCATTTATTGAAGAGACTTTTTTCCACTGGGTGTTTTTACCTGCTTTGTCAAAGATTAGTTGCCCAAAGAGCCAAGGGTCCATTTCTGGGTTCTCTATTTTGTTCCATTGGTCCATCTGTCTGTTTTTGTGCCAGTANTTGCTCTGGCCGATGTCATAGAAGTTGTTGCCTATGTTCTCCTCTAGAATTTTGATGGATTCCTGTCTCACATTGAGGTCTTTCATCCATTTGGAGTTTATTTTTGTGTATGGTGTGAGAGAGTGGTCAAGTTTCATTCTTTTGCATGTAGCTGTCCAATTTTCCCAGCACCATTTATTGAAGAGACTTTTTTCCACTGGGTGTTTTTACCTGCTTTGTCAAAGATTAGTTGCCCAAAGAGCCAAGGGTCCATTTCTGGGTTCTCTATTTTGTTCCATTGGTCCATGTGTCTGTTTTTGTGNAAAGATTAGTTGCCCAAAGAGCCGAGGGTCCATTTCTGGGTTCTCTATTCTGTTCCATTGGTCGATGTGTCTGTTTTTGTGCCAGTACCATGCTGTCTTTGTGATCACAGCTTTGTAGTACAGCTCGAAATCCGGCATTGTGATGCCCCCAGCTTTGTTTTTCCTTTTCAACAATTCCTTGGTGATTCAGCACCTTTTCTGGTTCCACACAAATTTAAGGGCTATTTGTTCCAGTTCTTTAAAAAATGTAATTGGTATTTTGATCGGGATGCCATGAAAGTGTAGATTGCTCTGGGTAGCATAGACATTTTAACTGTGTTTATTCTTCAGATCCATGAGCATGGAATATTTTGCCATCTTTTTGTATCTTCTTCAATGTCTTTCAAGAGTGATTTGTAATTTCTAGAATATAGATCCTTTATGTCTCTGGTTAAGTTAATTCCAAGGTAACGTATGGTTTTTGGTGCTATTGTAAATTGAATGGGTTCCATAATTTCTCTTTCTTCAGTCTCATTTTTCGTGAATAGAATTGCAACTGATTTCTGAGCATTGATTTTGTATCCTGCCAGGTTACTGAATTGCTCTATAAGTTCTGGTAGTTTGGGGGTGGAGTCTTTTGGGTTTTCTCTATAGAGTATCATGTCATCTGCGAAGAGAGTCAGTTTGACTTCTTCTTTCCCAATTTGGATTCCTTTTATCCCTTTTTGTTGTCTGATTGCTGTTGCAAGGACTTCTAGTACTATGCTGAATAATAATGGTGAGAGTGGGCATCCTTGTCGTGTTCCTGATCTTAAGGGAAAGGCTTTCAGCATTTCCCCGTTGAGAATGCTATTCGCTGTAGGCTTTTCAAAGATGGTTTTTATGAAACTGAGGAACATAGCCTCTATCCCTACACTATGAAGGGTTTTAATCAGGAAAGGATGCTGTATTTTGTCAAATGCTTTTTCTGCATCTATTGAGAGGATCATATAGTTCTTGACTCTTTTCTTGCTGATATGATCTATCACACTGATTGATTTGCAAATGTCGAACCACCCCTGCATCCCACCTGGTCTTCATGGCTAATCCTTTTAGTGTATTGTTGGATCCTATTAGCTAGGATCTTGAAGGGAATTTTGGTGTCCATATTCATCAGGGAAATAAGTCTGTAATTCTCCTTTTTGATGGGGTCTTTTCCTGGTTTGGGGATCAAGGTAATACTGGCCTCACAGTATGAGTTTGGTAGTTTTCCTTACGTTTCTATTTTTTGAAACAGTTTCAGGAGAATAGGTATTATTTCTTCTTTGAATGTTTGGTAGAATTCCCCGGGGAATCCGTCAGGCCCTGGACTCTTGTTTTTGGGGAGGTTCTTTATCACTGCTGCAATCTCTTCATAATTAATCGGTCTGTTTAAATAATCAAATTCTTCCTGTTTCAGTCTGGGTAGTTTATAGGTTTCCAGGAAGGCATCCATTTCTTCCAGGTTGTTTAATTTATTGGCATAAAGCTGTTGATAAAAGTTTCTAATGATCCTTCCTATTTCATTGGTGTTGTTTGTGACCTCTCCCTTTTCATTCATAATGTTATTAATTTGGGTCCTTTCTCTATTCTTTTGAATAAGTCTGGTCAGTGGCTTATGGAACTTATTCATTCTTTCAAAGAACCAGCTTCTAGTTCTGTTGATCTGCTCTACTGTGCTCCTTGTTTCTAATTCATTGATCTCTGCTCTAATCTTTATCACCTGCCTTCTCGTGCGTGGGTTAGGCCTGTTATTCTGTTCAGCTCCAGTTTCTTGAGGTGAGAATATAAAAACTGCATTTTAGATTTTTCTATTCTTTTGAGTGGGACTTGGATGGCTATGTATTTTCCCCTTAGGACCGCCTTTGCAGTGTCCCATAGGCTTTGGAACAATGTGCTTTCATTCTCATTGGTCTCCATAAATTGTTTAAATTGATTTTTGGTTTCCTGGTTTACCCAATCATTCTTGAGCAGGATGGTTCTTAGTTTCCAAGTGTTTGAGTTTATTCCCAAATTTTTCCTTGTGATTGAGTTCCAGTTTCAAAGCATTGTGGTCTGAGAATATGAAGGGAATAATCTCAGTCTTTTGGTACCGTTTGAGACCTGTTTTGTGACCCAGTATATGGTCTATTCTGGAGAACATTCCACGTGCATTTGAATAGAATGAGTATTCTTTTGTTCTGGGGTGTAGTGTTCTATATATATCTATGAGGTCCATCTGGTCCTGTATGTCATTCAAAGCTCTTGTTTCTTTGTTGGTTTTCTGCTTAGGTGATCTGTCTATTGCTGAGAGCGGAGTGTTGAGGCCCCTTACTATTAACATATTATTATTTATATGACTTTTTTTTTCTGGTTAAGAGTTTGCTTGTGTATCTAGCTGCTCCCCTTTGGGGGCATAGATATTTATAACTGTCATATCCACTTGTTGGATACACCTTTTAAGAATAATATAGTGTCCTTCTGTATCTCTAACTACAGTCTTTAGCTTAAAATCTAATGTGTCTGATATGAGAATTGCTACCCCAGCTTTCTTTTGAGGTCCATTGGCATGAAAAATGGTTCTCAATCCCTTCACTTTCAGTCTGGATGTATCTTTAGGTTCAAAATGAGTCTCTTGTAGACAGCATATGGATCGGTCATGTCTTTTTGTCTAATCTGCAACCCTGTGGCATTTTACGGGGGCATTTAGGCCATTCACATTGAGAGTCATTATTGAGAGAGATGATTTTCATGATGTCATGTTGCCTGTGAAGTCTTTGTTTCTATAGATTGTAAATTTCTGTTTTGTAACTCTTGGGGTCTTTTTACTTCTATAGAACCTCCCTTAATATTTCTTTTAGGGCTGGCTTGGTAGTCACATATTCTTTTAGTTTCTGCCTGTATTGGAAGGTTCTTGTCTCTCCATCAATTCATAATGATGGCCTTGCTGGATAAAGGATCCTTGTCTTCATGGTCTTCTCACTTAGTGCTCTGAATACGTCTTGCCAGCTTTTCCTGGCTTGCCAGGTCTCTTTAAACAGGTGTGATATTATTCTGATGTTCCTCCCTCTGTAGGTGAGGATTCTCTTCCCCCTGGCCGCTTTCAAGATTGTATCCTTGGATCTAATTTTTGCTAATTGTACTATTATGCGATGTGGTGTAGGTCTGTTCTCATTGATCTTGGGAGGTTCCTCTCTGCCTCTTGGACACGAACGCTTGTTTTTTCTTTGCCAGATTAGGGAAGTTCTCAGCTACAATTTGTTCAAATATCTCTTCTAGACCTCTCTCTTTCTCCACCCCCTCAGGGATGCCAATGATTCTGACATTGGAATGTTTCATTGAGTCAGTAACCTCCCATAATCTACATTCTTGAGATTGCAGTTTTTGAGCCATGTTCCCATTTTTTCCTTCTTTTCTATCATACCCCCCTCCAATTCACTAATTCGTTCTTCTCCCTCATTTACCCTGGCCGTCAGAGCATCCAGTTTAGACTGCATTTGATTCATAGCATTTTTAATTTCTGCCAGATTCGCTCTCATTTCCACCCTTAGAGATTCTATATTCTCGTTAATATTTTCGTTAATATTTTTTTTTCAAGCCTACACATCATCCTGACCATTGTTACTCTGAACTCCATTTCTGACAATTTGGTTATATCCATATCCATCAGTTCTGTGGCAGAGGCCACAGTCTCTGTCTCCTTTCTTTGCTGGGGATTCCTCCTCATCATTCTGATGAGGCAAGGTTGCCAAGATGCACAGAGCCCAAATTATTGACCAGGACCCTGGCAATGTGCACTTGTTTTATAGGGACCTTAGGGATGTGGTCTTCTTGATTTTTCAGCCTGCCTTCTGGGGGGGAGGGACCTGCCTTGCTGATACTCAGGCAACCCTGTTTGGGTAGAGTTGCTCTGTCCCCTGCCAGAAGGGGTGGGGTTGGGCACAATGTGAACTGGTATTTCCGGGTTTTTGTTCTCTGGCGGCCTTCCCTGGTGGTTTTCTGAGACTCTTCTGAGAGTCAGAGCAGGAGTGGCCGTATCCTATCCTCTGTCTCAGAACAGAGAGATCACAGTCTGCTCTCCACTGAGCTTTCCTGGCTACTTTAACTCTGTTTTCTGTTGGTGCTGCTAAAACCCCCCGCAGCGTCCTGGGTTGTGCACCCCACAACCACTCTCCCAGTCCTCACTCCCAGGGCTTGCCTGTCTCTGTCCTTTATGCTTCTAACACTGCCAGCTGCCCCCAGTTCCCGCACATGCTCCCGAGCTCCCTGTTTCAGTGTGGTTCGTGCATGCCCCTGAACTCCGGGTTTTCAGTCTGCTTGCACGTGCATTCCCAGGCTCACAGTCTCAGTCTGCTTTTTCGCGGGTGCCGGTCTGCTCCCCAGTGCAGGTGCCTACGGCCTTCTGGCGCCTGAGCGCGGTGGCTCCCTCCCCCTTCTGTTTATCTTCCGATATCTGTGCGCGGATTCATGGCCCCCCACTTTGTACCTCAATACTCAGCACTAGATGTTCGTTTGTAGAGATCCAGATGTATCTTCCTATGTCTCAGGCTGATTTCATGGGTGTTCAGGATGATGTGGTAGATATCCAGCTTGATTCAGGGGACCAGCTGAAAAAAGGTCCCCTACTCCTCCACCATCTTTTTTCTTCCTCTAATAACTAAGCGATTTTAAAATAAAGGTTCTTTAGGTCAGACTATAAATAAACTTTAATTGGCAGCACAAAAGAGATTGGCCCTCACATGAGGAAAAGATGCAGATTTACATAAATTGAACAGCAAGATATAATCTTATAAAGGAGATTAGATATTGTGTCTCCTGACTTTGTAATTAATAAGCTGTGTGATCTTGACCAAATCATTTTACCTAAACATTGTTCCTTCATCTGTAAAACATAAAATCCACGTTATGAATGGCACTATGCATGTTAGGCATGTTAGAAAATCATGCTTTAATCCTCACAATAGTCTATGAACTAAAGACTAGCATCCCCATTTAACAGATCAGTAAATTGAGGCTTCCACAGCTCTCTTCACAGACACATATCTAATATGTGACATAGCTGGGACTAAAACCTGGTTGATTCTGATTACAAAGTCCTTTTCATCAGGACTTTATAAGGACTAACATATATGAATCCCAATCCAAGGATAAAAATTAAATTATATTGAAGCATATGTTTAGCATGTAGGTTATGTCAATTACTTTGCTTTGTTCTTTGGAGGATACAATGGTGACTGCATTCCCAATTTTGCTTATTCCTTCCCTAGTTAGGGAAATAAGGCATAGTCAAATGAACAAGCAACAGAAATACATGAGAGCTTTGCAAGCACAGAGGGTAGAGTACAACAGAGCCTTGCATTCAGAAGTCCAATGTGTGATTCATATATAAGAAAGGTTAATAGATACAACTGGTAGGATTAAAAGTTCAGATGAGAGTTTAGCACGAAATGCAAGAAGGAGAGCAGAATGCTATGGCTGAATTTGTATAAAATTCTTAATGCCAGGATTATTCTAAGAAGGCCTACTAGTGTTTGTATTGTTTCTGCTTTTGTCAGAAAATTTGAATTTAGCAATAAACTGAGAAAAGTTTTAAATTTATTTATTTGTCACATAAAGTTTAATATGACCCTTGGAAAGGATTTTTCCTTGTCGTGTTATGAAAGGAGCAACATTCGATTTACTTAAATTGGAAGAAGAAGCTATGTGGCTATCTGAGAGAAGTATACATTCAATGATAAAGCTATGTGGGGAAAAAAGGAAAACATTCTGTGTGTGTGTGTGTGTGTGTGTGTGTGCATGTGTGTGTATGTGTGTTCGTAAAGGGAGAGTGGCTGATGCTGTCTGCCATTTTACACATATTTCTCAATGTATTCACTACAACCAGCAGAATATTTCTATCATTAGTTTAAGGGTAAGGAAATGAAACTTTCAGTGTGACTGTCCTCTCATCTATAATAGCCCATGCTGCCCAAGTGCTTTTGTGAGTGTAAATTGTGTGCTAGACATTATGCCAGGCATATTACAAGATGCACTCCTTTAATTTGCACAACGAATTTGCAAAGGAGGTAAACTACTTAGCCAGTTGCATTAAAAACAAACAAAAAGGATTAAAAATGAGTAAGACTAATTTCCAACTCATTTTCTTTCCCTGTTCCACATTTCTCCTTAACTAATAATGGAAATAATGGGATTAAGGCAACTGCTCCAACCTCATTTCGCACAGCTGTTCCACCCCTAAATGCACCTTAAGTGGTGGCTTTAGATTTGTGCTCACTATCTCCATTTCTTTCTGCATGCAACTGTGTCTCTAAGAAACCACGTACACACGTGCACAACATGCACACACACACACACACACAGGCACAGAATATTTTCCTCTTTTCCCACATAGCTCAGGCACTGAATTTGTATATGTCTCCCAGACAGCCTCATAACTGCTTCTTTCAATTTGTGTAAAACAAATAAGCAAAACCAACCAAACAGCAACAAAAATCTTACAATTTATTTGTTGATATGGTAAAATCTCGTGACACAGGTAACAGAATTTTCTCTGATAATACATATTGTTTCATCAAATCACTGGGCATAACTATATAACTGGTAGAGATCCAGTACTTGCTCTTTTGGGGGAAAGACTTTGCTTTAGTCTTTAAGTATGCTTGATTTCCTGTTCTTTCTTCTTTGCTTCCTATATGCATCTGGAGTTCAAGTGTCTGTAATTCCTTGTTCAGGCCTTTCTGACTTTTACATTTTATGTATTTTTATTTGTCTGCAAATGAAATATTCAGCCAAATAGGCTTTTTGCCTTCCTGTGTTTTTAATTTAAATCTAATATGTTTTTCATAAAAAAGAGACGGCAAAATGCAGCTTTTTTTCATTTTGTTGTTTTTTGTTTTCTGGATGGGGGTTATAACTCTAGTATATGAATTCCAATTATATAAGTATCTGGATCCAAATTAATTAAGGAATCTGTAACAGAGATGTTATTTTAAGAAATGGAAGTAGATAAAACAAAACAATAGCACTTCAATTTCCAGTCATGGTGATTCTAGGGGTTGTTTTTTTCCACAAGTACTCATGGGCCCAGAAAATAGTTTTGTGGAATGTGAGCTTTAAATTCAGACAACTCTGAGGTTTAAGGGAATTTACTAAAATGCCCAAAGCACTATAAAAAGTCAGTTTTCTTATTTGCAAAATGGAGATAAAATGCCAATTTAATAGTAAGAAAATATATGATCCATGGCCATGGGAGATGTGTGCTTAATATATTTTGCAATTGCCAAGTCAGGGAAGCTAAGTGGTGCTGCAGAAATGAACAACTATGAAATTTCAGTTTCTTGAAGCAACAAAGTATTATTTCTTACTCATGTATCATGTCCATTGAAAGTGAACTGGGGGCTCTGCTCCTTGTCATCGTCAGCCTAGAACACAGTTTGTGAGGACAGTGTCTCTCTTGAACATTGCTAGCCTGCATGGCATAAGGAAAAGTACTTGACAATCACTATTGACAAATAGTTGAAATATTGTTGGCATTTGTGTTCACATGACATGGGCAGAGCTTTAGAAGAATAAAGGAACGTAATCTTAACACATGCCTGGAAGGGAGAGAACTGGAATACTGGAAGAGCCGTAAATATTTCCATTCTCCTTTCTCCACCATCCCCTGATTTTAGGAGTCTCAGTAGGATGGACACACAGTTACACAGGTGAAAATTACAGCTGCCAGAAAGCTGGACTAAAACCTCAACAACATGTCTGTAGCAACAGCAGCTCACTATTGCTAACACACTAGCTTTTAGCTCGGCACAAAATTCATATTAAAGAATAGATGTGTGTTCATGATTCACTCTATTATGAAATTACAAAGAATACTAGAATTTGCATGATCCTCGTAATCCACATTTTCTGCATACATCTTAAGTTACTTGATGGTCAAAATATAAAACTTTTGCATTCCAAAGTCCAGCAGGAAATAGTGAAAAGTCAATCCACAGACAGGGAGAAAATATTTGGAAATCATTTATAAGGGACTTATATCCTGATTATGAAGAGTGCTTACAACTTAGTAATATGAAATCATATAATTTTAAAAAGTGGCCATATGAATGGCCAATTAGCAAATGAAATGAGAATCCAATATGATTAGTTATTAGAGAACTGAAAATCAAACCCACAATGAGATACCACTTTACACACACCGGAACATCTATAAATTTTAAAATAATAAGAAGAAGAATTGGCAAAATGTGGAGAAATTACAATTCTTAGAATTTGCTGGTACATATGTAAAATGGTACCATTTTTAACGGTACATTGGAGAGCAGTTTGATATTTTCCCAAAATGTTAAACATAGAGTTACAATAAGACCCAGAAATTATACTCTTAAGTATCTATACAAGAGGAGAAAAACATACTCACCCAAAGCACATGTTCACACATTGTATATTCCATTTCTATGAAGTGCCTGCAACAGGCAAATCTATAGAGATGAAAAGTAAATTAATTATTTCCTTGGGGTGGGAGGCATGGAAACTTACTGCAAATGGACATAACATTATTTTTGGAGCATTAAAATGTTCTAAAATTAGATTTTAGTGATGGAGGCCCAAGTCTGTAAATATGTTCTAATCGACTGTATTTTAAAATAGGTAAATCGTATGGCATGTAAATTATATTTTAATAAAATTGCTAAGTCCACAGAAGTTTTCTTTTTGGTGGGATACTCCTTTCTATCATCTATTAGTAAATCTATTCATTAAATATCTATCCTATTGAACTTCTGATATTATTATGTAGATTTTGTTCAACTCAATTATTTGTGCATTTAAAAACTATAATTTAAAAGCCACAAATGAAGTAACTTCTATCTGAATTTGTTGACCCAAAATAATCTGAAAGAAAGGAAGCCGCTTAAATGAAATCTGAATTTATCTACAGAATATTATCAGCTTGCTTTCTGAATGTTAACATATTACTATTGAATTAGATCACTTCATTAGCATGTTAATCAGAAATAATACAGAACTGTGAATGAAAACCCCTGAGGAATTCATGAATCCGTCTTCAATATTTATGGGCACCTGCTGCAAATTTCAGAATCCTAGAGGGGAGAACAGAGGATAATTCTTCTTTAATCAGTCCACAATCATTCAGAGCATTTTTATTATTATTTTGAACCAGCTTCTTTGAGAACATTATTTCTAACTTCTCCCCCAGCATCAGTGACAAATAAATTCTCTTAAAACTGTTCAGCTATGGGTTTTGAAAAAGTAAATCACTTAACTTCCTCCAAATATGGGTTACTTTGAATGCATAACACCTACATTGACAGCCATCAATCTAGGTTAAAAAGGTATATTTGGAGTCTTATAAGATATCAAGAAAGTATTGGCTGTGATTAAAAATGATACTTCACTGAATATATCATTTAGGTAATTTTCCTTTAGCTGTTTTAAAAAATATTTCAAATTTGACCAAAAAAATCTTTGTTTTTGTTATTTATACTGTAGATACATTTACTTTGGCAAAGTGTATTGGAAAATCAATTAAATTTACCTTGACCTAAATCACCCATACACAGTTTTTTTTTAATGTAGTTATTTTTTAACATATTATTTATTTCAGAGGTACAGGTCTGTTATTAATCAGTCTTATATAATACCTAGTGCTCATTACAACACATATCCTCCTCAGTGTCCTTCACCCAGTTACCCCATCCCCCACCCCTCTCCCCTCCAGCTACCCTAGCTTGTTTCCTGTTTAAGAGTGTCTTATGGTTTGTCTCCCTCTCTGGTTTAGTCTTCTTTCATTTTCCTCCTCTTCCTCTATGGCCCTCTGCCTTGTTTCTTAAATTCCACATATCAGTGAGATTATATGGTAATTGTCTTTCACTGATTGACATATTTCGTTTAGCATAATACCCTCTAGTTCCACCCACTTCATAGCAAATGGCAAGATTTCATTTTTTGATGGCTGAGTAATGTTCTATTGTATACATATACCACATCTTCTTTATTCATTCATCTGTTGAAGTACATCTGGGCTCTTTCCATAGTTTGGCTATTGTGAACATTGCTGTTATAAACATTGGGGTGCAGGTGGCCCTTCAGATCACTACATTGGTATCTTTGGGGTAAATACCCATTAGTGTAGTTGCTGGGTCATAGGGTAGCTCTATTTTTTCAACTTTTTGAGAAACCTCCATACTGCTTTCTAGAGTGGCTGCACAAGCTTGCATTCTCACCAATAGTGTAGGAGGATTCCCCTTCCTCCGCTTCCTCACTTGTTAAAGTTAGCCATTATGACTGGTGTGAGGTGGTATCTCATTGTGGTTTTCATTTGTATTTCCCTGATGCCACGTGATGTTGAGCACTTTTTCATGTATATGTTGGCCATTTGGATGTCTTCTTTGGAATATCTGTTCATGTCTTCTGTCCATTTCTTGGTTGGATTATTTGTTCTTTGAGTGTTGAGTTTGATAAGTTCTTTATAGATCTTGGATACCAGCTCTTACCTGGTATGTCATTTGCAAATATCTGCTCCCATTTTGTCAGTTGCTTTTTAGTTCTGTTGACTGTTTCCTTTGCTGTGCAGAAGCTTTTTATCTTGATGAAGTCCCAATAGTTCCTTTTGGGCATTTGTCTCTCTTGCCTTTGGAGACATGACTAGAAAGAAGTTGTTGCTGCCAAGGTCACAGAGGTTGCTGCCTGTGTTCTTCTCTAGGATTTTGATGGATTCCCCTCACACATTTAGGTCTTTCTTCCATTTTGAATTTATTTTTGTGTATGGTGTAAGGAAATGGTCTAGTTTCATTATTCTCCATGTGGCTGTTCAATTTTCCCAACACCATTGTTGAACAGACTGTCTTTTTTTGATTGGCTATTCTTTCTTGCTTCATCAAAGATTAATTGACCATAGAATTGAGGGTCCATTTCTGGGTTCTCTATTCTGTTGCATTGATCTATATGTCTGTGATGGTGCCAGTACCGTACTGTCTTGATGATTACAGCTTTGTAGCACAGCTTGAATTCCAGAATTAAGATGCCACCAGTTTTGGTTTTCTTTTTCAACAGTCCTCTGGATATTCAGGGTCTTTTCTGGTTCCATACAAATTTTAGGATTATTTGCTCCAGCTCTGTGAAAAATGTCAATGGTATTTTGATAGGGATTGCACTGAATATGTAGATTGCTCTAGGTAGCATAAACATTTTAACAATATTTGTTCTTCCAATCCATGATCGTGGAATATTTTTCCATTTCTTTTTGTCTTTCTTAATTTCTTTCATGAGTATTCTATAGTTTTCTGAGTACAAATCCTTTTCCTCTTTGATTAGGCTTATTCCTAGGTATCTTATGGTTTTGGGTGCAATTATAAATGGGATCAACTCCTTAATTTCTCTGTATTCTGTTTCATTGTTGCTGTATAGAAATGCAGCTGATTTCTGTGCATTGATTTTATATCCTGCCACTTTACTGAATTCCTGTATGAGTTCTAGCAATTTGGGGGTGAACTATTGGGTTTTCCACATACAGTATCATGTCATCTACAAAGAGTGAGAGTTTGTTTTCTTCTTTGCTGATTTAGATGCTTTTTATTTATTTTTTTGTTGTCTGATTGCTGAAGCTAAGACTTCTAGCACTATGTTGAACAACAGTGGTGAAAAAAATGTAGTTATTTTTTGATTACAGCTTTTAAATTATTTTATGGTAAAATGGAATTTTTGATATACTTTGACAAATTTCAGCACACCTATAGATTCTTGTAGCCACCAGAACAGTCAGGTCTCAAAACATTTACATCAACCCAAAATCCTTCCTCGTGTTATCCCTTTATAGCTGCACTATCCTTCCCACTCATAACCCCTGAAAATTACTGATGTGTTTTCTTTTTTTTTTTAAAGATTTTATTTATTTATTCTACAGAGATAGAGACAGCCAGCGAGAGAGGGAACACAAGCAGGGGGAGTGGGAGAGGAAGAAGCAGGCTCATAGCGGAGGAGCCTGATCTGGGGCTCGATCCCATAAGGCCGGAATCACACCGTGAGCCGAAGGCAGACGCTTAACCACTGTGCCACCCAGGAGCCCCACTTTTTCTACTTCTTATATGGTGGTTTGTGGAGGTGAATTAGAAACAAAGGAATTTGAAAAATAATGAAGTATGCATATGAAATATTGTTTTATAAAAATATTTTTTGGTAACTATCAATTTGTATTTTAAGGCAGAGAAAATATCAGTGATGAACCTTTAAACATGTCTAATGAAATTATGTGATTTTGTGGAGATGGATAGTAGGAGATTTGGCATGCTTTATCATATTATATCAGGTTTTTATTTAATCCACAATAGATTCACATTCTTAACATGCACCAGCATCTAAACTGGAAGGTGTTAGATATATCTGTGAGGGGTTTGCAAGTTTTAGGAATTGGAAATCAAAATAATAAATCTGTTTAAACAGTACACAAATACATGAATAATTGCATCTTAATAGATCAGAGTTATCTCATATATACATATTGCCAGTGTTGTTCCATTAGGTTTCAGGGGAAAATATATACACTCTTCTG
This sequence comes from Ailuropoda melanoleuca, assembly GCF_002007445.2. NCBI lineage: Eukaryota > Metazoa > Chordata > Mammalia > Carnivora > Ursidae > Ailuropoda > Ailuropoda melanoleuca. Next base: position 96,258,255 of record NC_048219.1, read on the forward strand.
TAAAACTTTGACTTTTTTTCTCTTCGGCTTCTTTTCTTTTCTCTCCTTAGGGAAAATTTCTAACTGGTGGACTGAGGCATTTAACATCAGTAGCTCCATATTTTATTTTATTTTGAGGGGATGATGGAGAGAAAAAACTCAAGAACACAACATTGCCATTTGACCTGCAGAGCTAGTCCTAAATTGTAATAAAGGAAATAAGAGCATTAAAAATAGTATATGCTATAAATATGTATTTGAGTCAAATAGGAGACCAGATTCTGCATATAAATATTTTATTGATTACAATGGACTATATCTGCTAAATATTTTACTCTGGCTTTTTAAGCATCGCTTTTCTTTATGTTTATGTAGTTTTGTCATTTACAGAGAAAATGCTATTACAAGAAATTTGTCACTTTCCAAACTAGATTACAAAATCTACTGCCACTTTTGCTTAGGCACCACAATTTCATGCAATATGCCATTTATATCATTACAGAGTTTAATTTCATATTTTATGAGAAATGACACATATCTTAGTTATGAAATGTTTAAATTCTGATCAAAATATTAGTTTAATTTTTCTTTAACTTACCCAGCTCACTATCCTCCCCTATTTTTGCTTATGGCAAAAAGCTTTCCTACTCAAAACCCATAAAATGATGGCAGGGACACAGAACAGGATTTTTTAAGGGAAATCTTTGATTATTATAGCCAGTTTCCAACATTTTATGGGTAAACCTTCCATTTCAAATTGTCTCTATAACGTCTTTTGTCAGGAACCTATGTTGTTTTGGAAAACAAAATCTGAATTTAGATTAAAAGTTATGGTTTAAGTCCTGCCTGTGTGATTTATTACCTGCTAAACCTTGATCAGATACATAAATTCATTAATCTTAATTATAAATGAAAATAACAAAAACATTAGTAGCATATATTCCACAAGGCTATTATGAAGTTGTAAATGATATGATATATATCAAAATGTGTTATAAACTGAAAATTATTTCAAAATGTGGATATACTCATTAGTATAACATTATTGAAGGGGTCTATCATAAGCCTCAGTTGCCCATCTGTTCACACCCATCTGTACTTCGACCAAAAATTAGTATTTATGAAACACATGCTAGATTTATAGTATGTTGTAGTCTAATCAATAAGTAATACGAGAGACTATTTTGTTGAGTTGTTTAAAATCTAGCTCTTGGTGGTTTGGTGGTGGTTCTGGAGAGGGGCATGCTGGTGACAGAGAATTTCTCATAGGTACATGAGATAAATAAAAGTATAAGTGAGCACATGTTTACATGATTAAGACAGTTACAATAATACTTTCAGAACATTTATGTCTGATCAGCATGAATTCAGTATCTTTCAACTGCCCCACTCCTCCTTGTTCCCCCAGTTTCCAAAACTCTTGGTGTATATGGTCAGTAGGTCTGACCAGCACTAATTTGATAAGAGCGTTCTGACTCTGTCCCTCCTTTTTATAAAATCTTCTGATTCAAGAAGATTTTGAAGCCACATAATTTCAAATTCCTGAGGATCTTGAAAATGCCCCCCCCAGTTTAATCTAAATAGTGGAAGAAATTGGTTCTGTAAAGATGTAATCATACGAGCATCATCTGAATGAATTAAAATATTTGGAGTTGCAGTTTCAAAATCCCTTAACTCAATAGGTCAGGATGTCAGAAAGAGTAATCAGATCAGGAAGCCAGTATGCTGGGCAGCAAACTTGGCCCAGAACTGTTCTGAGCAATGTGTTGTCAGTCTTGGCAAGAGCCTATGCTGCTTGCATGAAAGAAATCTATCCATTTGTAATGAATGGAGAGGAGAAAACAATAAACATGCAAATGTACTTCCACTCTTTACAAATAGATTTGTATACTCCTTCAGTGGAAGAGTGGAGGAATTAGGAACAGAGAGACCAAAGTGAAGTCTAATATTTGCAAGGATGAGAAAAGAAAACTTGAAAACCTATATATTATAGTCTGAAAGTATTGCCTGAAAAGATAGACTTTTAGGATAACAAATTTCTGCTAAGTTATAATCAATCATTAATCATATGTGCCATAACATAAATTTTAGACGATAAAACTACACTTATTCCTAAAAGTTTAAAACAATAAGAAAAACATACTAAGAATGACTAATATTTTACCCTGTAAAATATAGCCAAATTTAATTTAAAAAATAATATATAAAGTGGCAAATTCAATAAACAAAATACTTTTAAAATGAAAAATATACCTCCTTCATAAAGTCATGAAATGTGGAGTATCACTGACCGTCAAAAAGTAATAATTTAGACATGTTATTATCCACCAAACTAAACATATAGAAAAAATAGATGGAGACAATGTGGGAGTGATTCAGAAAAAAAACAGCAGACTAAAAATCAGCTCTTGTTTTCCCACAGAAACATCAAAGGGACAACAAGAAGCTGTCTGAACCAACATTGTTAGAGGTCTGGAAAATAGTCAGAACTTCACAGCATCCAAGCAAATGCCCAATTAAGAAAAAGCAGTTTTCAAAACAGAAAGGTTTATGGTATTTTTACTCACCCTTGCCCTACTCCCTCCTGGTGCACTGACAATGTTGGTCTTTAGCAGCAACAGCTGGCTCCCATTGCCCACCCTGAACTAGAGAAAGCAGAATAGATCTTATCAGAAAATTATTGTGGAGGCTCCTGGGTAGTGCAGTTGGTTGAGTGTTGGACTCTTGATTTCCACTCGGTGGTGATCATGAGTGATCATGGGATCCAGCCCCATGTGGGGCTCTGTGCTCAGTGCAGAGTCTGCTTAGGATTCTCTCTCCCTCTCCTGCCCATCCTGCTTATGTTCTCTCTGTCTCTAAAATGAATAAATAAATCTTAAAAAAATAAAATTATTGTGTAAGGCTCTTCTAACTGGACTGGGGACATCTAAAGGACAGAAGAAAGAGAATAATCCCTATTGTGCATAACTCAAAAAACAGAAAGGAAAAGTGGTGGGCACTGCTCATAAAAAGAATAAGGTGTAAAAAAAAATCAGAAGGTAAATTAGGAAATACCTTGAGACAAATAAAAAAAAAACACAACATAACAAAAGTTACAAGATACTGTGAAAGCAGTGCTAAGAAGGAAAGATATAGCTCGAAAACCTTACTTTAAAAAAGAAGAAAAATGTCAAGTCAATCTAAATTTACATCCGAAGGGGCGCCTGGGTGGCTCAGTTGTTAAGCATCTGCCTTTGGCTCAGGGCGTGATCCCAGAGCCCTGGGATCGAGCCCCACATCAGGCTCCTCCACTGGGAGCCTGCTTCTTCCTCCCACTCCCCTTGCTTGTGTTCCCTCTTTCACTGGCTGTCTCTATCTCTGTCAAATAAATAAATAAAATCTTAAATATATATATATATATATATATATAAATTTACATTAAAGTGCTAGAAAAAGAATAGCAAACAAACCTATACCTAGCAGAAGGAAAGAAATAATAAGAAATATATCAGAGACAAATAAAATAGAAAATAGAAAAACAATAAAATAAAACAATAAACCCAAAAGTTGGTTCTTGGAAAAATTCCAGAAAATAAACTATTAGTTTGTCAAGAAAAAAAAGAAGAAGAAGAAAGATTCCAAATTACTAAGTAAGAAATGGAAATAAGGTTGTGCCCGGGTAGCGCAGTCATTAAGTGGCTGCCTTTGGCTCAGGGAGTGATCCCAGCATTCTGGGATCAAGCCCTGCATCAGGCTCCTCTGTGGGGAACCTGCTTCTTCCTCTCCCACTCCCCCTGCTTGTGTCCCCTCTCTCGCTGGCTGTCTCTCTATCAAATAAATAAACAAAATCTTAAAAAAAAAAAGAAATGGAAATAAGGACATTATTACAGACTCTATAGAAATAAAAGGAATATAAAATAATAATATATACATATATATTGAATATATATGAAATAATACTATTATTATGTTTTAAAAGACTATACCAAGAAATTGAATAACCTATATAAAATGCACAAATCCCAAGAAACAACAACCTACCAGGACTAAATCATGACCGATAGAAAATCAGAATAGACCTATAAGTTGTAAGTTGACTGAATTAACAATAAAATACTGTCCAACAAAGAAAGCCCTGGAGCAGATGCTTCACTAGTAAAGCTACTTAAAAAACAAACAAAAACTAAGGGTATACTGTATGGTGACTAACATAACATAATAAAAAATTATTATAAACAAAACAAAACAAAAAAACCCAAAACAAACAAAAAAACTAATATCAACATTAGTCAACTGTCCTCAAAAATTGAAGATGAATAAATATTCCTTCACTCATTATTAATGCTAACATTAACCTTATACTAAAGCTAGACAAATATGCTAAAGGAAAATGATAGACCAATACCCCTTATGCTTACCAATGCAAAAATCATCAACAAAAAACTAGCAAACCAAATTTAAAGCACAGTAGTAAGAGTATTTTAAACCTTAAACAAGCAGAATTTATTCCCTTATTCCAAGGAAGTTTCAACATATAGAAATTAATTGATGTAATACATTACATTAGTAGAATGAAAGGGGAAAAATGTTCATTTCCACAAAAGGAAAAAAAAATCATTTGACAAAATTCAACACTCTTTCATGATAAAAACACTAAACTAGAAATAAAAGGAAAGTTTCTCAAGATGATAAAGTCCATATATGAAAAACCCACAGCTAACATCACAGTTAATGATGAAAGATAAAAGTTTTCCTCTATAATCAGGAATAAGAAAAATTATGTTTGCTTTTCTCACTTCAGTTTTAAATAGTACTAGAAGGGCTAGCTAGAGCAATTAGGCAAGAAAAAGAAATAAAGTCACACAAATGAGAAAGGAAGAAGTAAAGAAGTAAAATTACACCTGTTTACTGATGACATGACCTTATATGGAGAAAACTCTAAAGATTGTACAACAAAGCAACTAACCAAAAACACCTACTAGCACTACGAATTTAGCAAATTTGCAACATACAAAATCACAAAAATTAATTGGGTTTCTGTAAACTAATAATAAACAAATCAAATAGGAAGTTAAGAAAACAATTCATTTACAATAGAATAATAGAAAGTGAAATACATAGAGATAAACTTAACCAAGCAGGTGACAGACTTGTACACTAAAAACTCAAAATCATGTTGAAAAAAATTAAAGAAGACATAAATAAATTGACAGACATTTCATGTTCATTTACTGGAAAACAATATTGCTAAGATGGCAATACTACTCAAAACTTTGGATTCTATGGATTTAGTGCAATTCCTACCCAAATTGCAAAGGCATCTGTAGCAGATATTTTTGGTGTATTAAAATCTTTCTATTTGGTCTACCTATTTATTCTGATAATAGGCAAATATTTGTGTAAAGCAGAAATAATATGATCATTTTAACAATTGGCTTTTTATTCCATAAAATATGTATCTTTTTTGGGGAAGCTATCATTCACAAACAAGCAACCTTAAAGTAATTTCACAGGACTTCTGTATAAGCAGCAGAACTACATATGTAGGTTACTAAGTCCAAGAGTCATTCTCAGGAGGCTATATGAGGGGCTTTCATTTAAGGGTTATTTCAAATTCTGTTATTTTAGCTTTTCCATTGATTTCTTCCCTATTTTGTAACTCTTCCTTTTAAATGCCAATATTGGTAAGAAAATCCTTCTGCTGAGTTGCTACTGCTCTGTGGTTAGAAACATCTCACTTCCTACCTTGTTGTCTGTGCTATATGCTCTAAGAAGAGATGAGTGGGTTTGACCCTCTTGAAGTATTTGGCTCAATAACTATATTTTATGTGGTTTCAAGTTCCATATCCCAGCTTTAATTCAACTTAGAATTGAGTTAGAAATAAAAATCAGATAGGATTTTTAAAATAAACATGTCTTTAAACCATATCTTGTTGAGGAAGTTTCCCTGACACTTTACCTTCTCTTTGTATTGTTTGACTAGTTTCCGTTGTTCCTTTTGTTTTTTTATGTCTTCTCAGAGATGCCAAGTTGATGGTTCTTGAATCTCCTTAATTGAAGATACTGAATGTTATCCCTGGGTATTTTGAGAGGAAAAACAAAATATTGTCACTGCCTCTAGGTGAACAAATAGCAATAAATGTCATTAGATTGCTCCAGAATAAACTGAAATCAGCCCTGAAATGTTGTTATTAAAAGATATTATGATTGTATATTGTATAATCTTCAAAATATAATTCATTTGCAATGCCTGAGATTAACCAAACCTTGAACAGAATCCCAATCTAGATTTGAGATTGGATATTAAATGGAGTTACAATTACTGGTTAAATACAAATTGATGTCTTTAAAAAACTATTTGTCTGATTTTCAGGAGTTCTCTCTCTAGTGAGAATTAGAATTTTAAAAGTATTTGCCACCTAAAGCTTGTGAGACATGAAGGTTATTTTATATCCAGTCTCCATTTTAATTTCTAAGAGTATCTAACTCATTTTAACAACTGAGAGCATGTCTTATTTCAGCAATATATAAGTAGATATGATTAGGTCTGTACAAATCATTAAAAATAATGAGGTTGCTAAACTGGGTGTGTGTTTGTGTACCTGTGCAAAACAAACTCAATAAAGCTTAAACTCTCATAGCATGATGTATTAGTCATCTATTGTTATGCATATGACTGCCCAAAATGTAGTGGCTTGAAACAACATCATTTATTATTTCATTGTTTCTGTATATCCGGTGTACAGAAGGTGTGGTTGAGCTGTGACTCTCTGCCTCAGAATCTTTCCTAGGCTGTGATCAAGATGTCAGTAGGGACTGTGGTCTCATCTTAAGGGTTGACTGGGAAAGGATCTGCTTTCCAGATTACTCATGTGGTTATTGGCATGATGAAGTTTCTTTTGAACTATTGGACTGAAGATCTTATATCTTTGGCTGCCAACCAAAAGCTGCCTTCAGATCCTTGCCACATAAGCCTCTCCATACAGCAGCTAACTTCATTAGAACTGGCAAGCTAGAAGCTCAAAGAGGGAGTAACAGAAAATTCACTATCTTTTATAAACCAATTTAAACGTGACATCCTATCACTTTTGTCTTATTCTATCAGTTAATGAAAGGAGTCATGTGGTGTGGTTCATACTCACTATTCCAAGATGACACAAGTGTGTGAAGACCAGGAGGCAGGGATCATTAGGAGCCAGGTCAAAAGGTGTCAACTACAACTAATAGTTTTTGTTTTTGTTTTCCAAATAGAAGTGCTGGGAGATCTTCTAGTCTTTGAAAACCTAATAATTTGAGAAAAAAAATCATTTTTGATTAATTAATTCAAAGGCTTTTCTCAACCAGGCTGCTGACATGTATGGGGGCCACAAAGATGAGTAGAACACATGATTCGTAACTTAAAGAAGTCCACACCTTAGACATGAAAGTGATAAAGTAATAGATCATTATAAATCATGGCAAAATTGCTAGGACAGAAATAAACACCAAAGAGCAAATGGGACAGCTTTTAAATGAATCTGGCGGTGGTTTGGTGGAAGCTACAGTGGTCAGGTACACTTCAGAAGCAAGGGCACTGGACTGGAGGCTTATAGAAAGATAATTCATTTTTAGATTCCATATATATATATATATATATATATATATATATATATGTTATAAGATCTCCATCTACATACAGAAAGAGAGAGAGAGAGAAAGGGACAAGAATGGGCAAAGACATGGATGTGAAAACACCAAAGCATAGTATGGAGAATTCCAAGCTGAAAACAACTCCAAGCTTTACAGAGATTTTGGAGGATCAAGTATATAGCAGGAATTGAAATTGATGAGGTAATGGAGGGCCAGAGAACAAGAGGGCAGAGAGGTGAGTGAGTGTGTGATAGTGTGCATATGTATTGGGGAGTGAGGTGTTGGACAGTGACCAAATTCTAAAGTCACCTAAAGGTTGGGACCGCATCTTTCACACAATGGTGAATCACGGAAGCAGTTTAACCAAGATAAATACCAGGATGATCATAATCGTATTTTGGCAAATCATTTATGTAAAAGTGCTTCAAAATGCTGAATTTTAGGGGTACCTGGGTGGCTCAGTTGCCTAAGCATCTGCCTTCAGTTCAGGTCATGATCTCCAGGTTCTGGGATCAAGCCCTGATTTGGGCTTCTTGCTCAGCAGGGAGTCTACTTCTCTCTCTTTCCCTCTCTCCATCCCCAAAGCTTGCTCTCTCTCAAATAAATAAAATCTTTTTAAAAAATGCTGAATTTTGCTACAGTTTACAGTGATTTTACTGTTTCTTGGTTTCCTTTATTGTGAAATAAACATTAAAATTCTAAACACCTTTTAGCTTCCTTTTACTTTTGTAAAATGTTTTGTTCTCCCCTCTTTCCTGTATGCACATCTGTGGGGTTGCCATTTTCTCCACCTAAAATCACCTAGGATTCTTTTCTTCTTTGAAGGGGCAGCCTTTCATGAAGATTAAAGGAGTATGAACCCAAAACACCTCTCTACTTCACAGGAGCTCTGTGACCTTCAGCTTAGATTCCTCATCTGTACAATGATGACAAAGAATATCCAGTTTACTGTGTTGTGAACATTAAATGAAAGAAGTCATGCAAAATACTTACCACCCATCTTTAGTGCCTGGAAAACAGCAGTAATCTCCCTTACTCATCTTTTAAACCCCATATCCCAAATGTTTCTCTGATTTCCCCAGCTTGCAAATTCTTCTTTTCTAAACATAGAACATGTAGCAACCACATCACAAATTACATACACACACACACACACACACACACACACATACATTTTTTCTGTAGTATTTGTTGAAACTTTTATGTATATAGTTTTTAATTATAAGTTCTTAAAGGGCTTATTTTATTTGTCTTCATAAATCCCTGTAGGCTCTCTCCTTGATGAGTCACTCACCCATCATAGAATTGATTTGCTCTTTTTCTCTTTCTGCATAGATAAAAGTATAAAGAAAGAGAAAATAGACTAATGAATAGATCATCAGTAAATAATTAGATATTTGGATAGGTGGATAGTTTATTTAAAAATATGTATATATAAACACAATGGTTACTATGTGAAAAACACTGTTAAAACACTTAAGTGAATATACATCTGTTAATTTACTAATTGTCTTTCACGCATTTCATTATTTGAGGGTTTAGATAAATTGCCTAATTTTATGGGATAATGGCAGCCAATTTTTAATACTAAAATGGAATTTATACTCTAACAATGATACAATGCCTAAACTCAATAAATACATCTTGAGCATGAAGAAAAGTATTTTCTATGTAATTTTGACAATACTCTAAAATGTCATGGAATCTTGGTTTGAAGAATGGAAAAGGTCAACTCTTCTCCCATGACTTTGTACCTCTGCTCCTCCATCTGAATGGTAAGGCCTGGGCCAGGTGAGTCTTCCCAGTTGCAAAGGGAAGGCTTATGTCTCTGCAGTTAGACAGGACCAAGGAAGATATGTGGATGAAGGACATTGCTCCGCTGTCAGCTGCTTTGTAGTTCCTGGCAAGAGCACAGGTACAACAGGCTCCTATATGCTCTGTGTTGTGTATTCCTACTTAGCAGCCTAGGCTTGCTATTGAAAATTAAGATCATGCATTTGGTTCAGGTGGTTCACCTTTAATACTTTTCATTTATCTGATTCAAATTGATCATTAGAACAAGCTACAGACACAGTTGAAACAAGGTGAATGCTTCTGAAGAATAAATTAACATATGGGTGAAGCCCCTACTACTCCAGTATCTCAGATGGGAGGAATTTCAGAAACTGGCAAAGAAATACCAGGGGGAATTATTATTAAATAGGAGCTCTTGACAAAGCCCTTCTGTCATAGTGCATGAGCAGTATTCACTGAATTGACATATAAGGCAAGGATAAACACAACCTCAGTGTCTATTTGACTGTATATGTTTAGGGGAGAGGAGGATGGTAGGCGGGAGTTGAAACAGGCAAATAAAACAAAATAAATCATATAATCTTAAGGAATCTAGTTTCAGAAAAGCCTAGGTTTAAATTTGAACCCTCTTACTTTTTAGTTATTTGACTTTGGGCTATTTTGTTTTTTGTTTTGTTTTGTTTGTTTTTTTCCCTCAATGCGATACTAATATTTCTCACTTGGAAATGAGTACAATGATGCTGAGTTTGCCTGATTTTTCAGGGTTATGAGTATTTAATGACATGGAATATGTAAAATGCCTTGCACAGTGTGGGGTACAGACTACATGTCCAGTAGGAATTTCTCCTCATTTTCTTTCCCCTGTGCCCCTGTGTGTCTACCACATTGGTACCAGCCTGAAAACTGACTTTACTGAGAACTGTTCAGCTAACATAGAAACCAGACAGGCTCAGTGGTGTCAGTTGGTGGAAGCCTCATCAATCTTGCTTGGTGGTGAGGGCATGCCAAAGATTGTGCTATTAGCATCTCAGATTTGGATGCAGGGTGCCTTGGCTTCTAGGGGAGTGTGAACCCAAGTGCTTCTGGCTCCTTTGAGAGAGTGAAGAGGGTGGATAGAAGTAGTGAGGCTTTCTATGGTCATTTGTTAAAATGACTTTTTAATGATGGTACAAACTGTTTTCACATCTTAGGTACACAGCAGAAATGGAAACATAAATAAACCATATTCTCAAGCTCTTGGCACAAAACCAATGAAAGAATTAGAAGTACTTTAAAAAAAATGAGAGAAAAGATGTAAAATTAACATTTAAATACGCTCACTGATTTTTCATTTGCATACAATTAGTTAACCAAAGAACAAAGGTTTCCAAAGGTCAGAAGATACCTTTTTACACATGCAAAATTCTATTTTTCTAATAATTGCAATTTTAAAGAAATCCCAAATTAGTGATTAAAATACAATTGACTTAATGTATGCTAAAATGAGATTTGGAAACTTCCACAAAGTTTGGGGAGGAAAAAAAAATTCCTCACCCATATTTTAAGGTGTTATCTTGGACTATCCATATTTCACAAATAAAAACTGCTTAAGTTATATAGATATTGCTCAAGCCTGGCTCTATTTCCATCACATTAAGGTAAGAGCACTGACCTTGCTTGCCTTCATGAACAGTTTGACTGACATTGCATTCAAGTTTCACATGGTGTCTTATCCATAAGTCTTCTGTGTACCTCAATCATGTGGTCTCAGTTTGGGAGACCAATGATACTAACCTCATCTTCTCTCCCCTTTGTTTATTCTCACCAGTGCTTGACATTAACTTAGAACTTTCTTCTTTTGCAATTTCAGTGCTTCTTAGATATTAATTCATTTGGAAAGGGAGTGGATTGGTATTATGATTGTATCTTTTTCCTTCTGGCATTTTCTGTAGGGATTCAGATGTACAATCCATATAAAGAAATGCCTAGGATTATCAAGGTAATTTCTTCCCTGTCTTAGGAAACCAAGCATACTTGTACCTGCCAAAGTCAGAGCAGTGCCAATTATCTTCCCATAGCTACTTACAATTGCCATTTAATAATGGAAAACTGGGGCGAAGAGGGTAGTCAATGCAGAGCAAGTGATTTGCCTCTTTGATCTTCTTTTTCTTCCCCTGTGAAATGGTAATATTCTACCTTAAAATGTCTTGATGAGTACTGATATGTGGCCTTGAATGCTAGAGGCACAGTGCTGGGCTGACACTGAAAGTGTATTTTGGTTTAATTCTCTTTCCATGATAATCTAAGAAACACCGACCTTCATGTCCAGAGAAGAATTCATGCTGGGGGAAAAGGCACAAACGTTACCTTAACCTGGATGGAAATTACTAGGACAATTATAAAACAGAAAGGAGTAAAGTTCTATACATTTTCTTTTCACAATCAGTTTTAGCTAAAAATGTGTTACAAGCCTAAAATGTTAGCTGGAATTTAAGTTTATATTTTCTGGTAGTTGACCCTTGTTTTTTCAGCAGTTTAGAGGGGAGCTATGCTAAATAAACCACATACCTTTTTAACCAATCTCAAGACATGAAATCAATATTTTTCACCAATCCAAGGAAGCATATATTTGAAAGCCAGTGAATTAAGGAGTGTGGCCAGTTTTTAAAATATCCAAGTGCTGGAAGCTATTCTGGATACCTTATCTTTCATAGGATCAGACAGATTCTTTGCTCTGGCAAATTTCTTCATTCCAGCCACTGCCTCGGGAGACAAGTTTGAGAGATATGGTAGATAATCAGCTGAGTCATATCATTTAGGGTAAAAAATGAGGTTTTGACTAAAATAAAGAGGACAATGTATGCATGGGTTTACATGACTGAAGTTATTTAAGGTTTTGGAGAATATTTTCAACCATAACAAAAGTATTTCACTAAGAGCTCAGTCTTTTCCTGTGACTGTTTGGAGAACAATGCATGACACATGGAAAGGTGGCCTTTCCATTTCGAAACCCAGCAATGGAGAATCTGCTTTTTTAGGAAAACTCCAGTCCTCTTTGAGGGCTTATCTAATTAGGTCATGTCAACCCAGGGTGACTTCCCTTTCTTGATGTCAGCTGTGTCATTTAACATAACCTCCTCATGGGAATGACTATCAATCATACTGACAAACTTCAGGGATTATTCAGGGTGTGTATCCCACATGGCATGGATCTTAGATGCCACCTTAGAATTCTGCCTTCCACAAGTGGGAAACCAAGGATTGCCTTCAGTGGACACTATCATTTTCCTCTCCATGAGGTGGCCATTGCTAAGACCAAGAATAGAAACTGGAGTTGGGAACTATCTCTGTGCTAGTTACACAAAAATGATGGATTTATTTTTTAAAAGCAAAGCACTTTTCATTAGGTTTTTGGGACATGAGCTTTAGAAATGCTTGAAGCATCACAAAATTTTTGAGAATAGCCAGGCTACATTAAAACAAACAAATAAATGAAAAAGTAGCTCTCAAGGGTGTCAAGGATGCTTGTGAACAAAGGAAATTGGAAAGAGGAAGCAAACCAAGAATTGGCTGCTGAGGCTACAGAAACAGAAGCCAAAATCAAACAATGCCATTTCACAAAGCTGAGGGTTACTTGTGGATATATAGAAGAGCCTTACATGCACAGAGACAGGAGTAGTTGAGAATAATCGAACACACAAACATACCCCACTTAGTGGTCTGACCCCATATTTTGATGTTGTGTCTGCTATCAGCTTTTACTCTCACACCTTCCTAATCTCCTTGTGTCCCACTTCTGGGCAAGCTGATAAGAAAGACTGGCTGCTTTCTCCTTTGGTGCCACTGAACAATTCTAGCCATATAAGTCCCTGGCTGCACATGAGAACCCAGCCCCACTCCCAACCACAGTAAGCACCCAGGCCACTCTCCTTCCCATGCCCTCGCCAGCAATTCTGGAACCATTTGAGAGACTTGCCCTGCTCTCCCCTAAAGACCTCACTTATGTAAGTAATAAATCTTCTATAGCCTCTTGGTATGTGTGCAGTGTCATCAGTCTTGTTAAATTTTGAGAACAGATGCCTCTGCTTTTGCAGGATGACAATAACACATACATATACACCTGAAATTTATTTGGTTAACTATTAAATGCTAGAAAGAAACACTCTTCAATTGAATGATTATAGCACATGTCTGTCTTTTTTTCTGTGTGGAAGCCCTCCTTTCACCCCTCTTCTCCCCTGAATCTTACAATGTATAGATTGTCCAATCTCCCCCCCCTTTTTAACGTTTTTATTTAAATTCCAGTTAATTAATATACAGTGTAATATTAGTTTCAGGGATACAATATAGTGATTCAATATTTCCAATAACACTTGGTGCTCATCACGAGTGCCCTCCTTAATCCCCATCACCTGTATCACTCATCGGCCCAACCTCCCCACTGGTGCAGCCGCTCTGGAAAACAGTATAGAGGTTCCTCAGAAAGTTAAAAATAGAACTACCCTACAATCCAGAAATTGCACTACTAGGTATTTACCCAAAGAATAAAAAAGAGGATACATGCACCCCAATGTTTATAGCAGCATTATTTACGATAGCCAAGTTATGGAAGAAGTCCAAGTGTCCATTGACTGATCAATGGATAAAGAAGATGTGGTATATATACTCACAATGGAATATTACCCAGTCATAAAAATAATGAAATCTTGCCATTTGAAACAATATGGATGGAGCTAGAGAGTATTATGTCCAATTTTTTTTCTTAAGTTTTATTTATTTAAGTAATCTCTACACCCAGTGTGGGGCTTAAACTCATGACCCCAAGATCAAAAGGCACATGCTTTTCCAACTGAACCAGCCAGGTGCACCAGTCTAAACTTTTTTTTTAAGTTATGCTCAAGGAAATCAAATTGATGATACAAATTAACATTACAGATCAGCATGTTTTAGTCACATTGATTAGGTAAACTTTAAAAATATGGATAAAGTCCAATTGGTATACAATATGGGAATATTCACACGATACTAGTGGAGGTTTAAAAAGGTGCAGGTGTTTTGGGATACAGTTTAGAAATATGCATTAATAATTCCAAATAATGCATGGCACTTTGACCAAAAAATTTCAAATCTATGGATTTAAAGTGAAGCAATACTAAAAGAAACATATACAAAGATTTCAAAGACTTTATAATATTGATTAAATGATTATATATATATTTATATATATATCTACATATGTATTAATCAGTATATATATATCTACATATGTATTAATCAGAAAGTTGATGAGGTTAGTAGTGGTCACAGAATAGGGAAACCCTACATGACCTATTCAGAACGGGGATCAATGTCTTAATATTTTCTTTAAACACATATACTCAGTGGAAAAATTAAAAAGAAGTATTCTGTGGAAAATCTTCTAATAGTTAAATATAAATACAATGAAGTTTATAAATCAGTTCAAACATTTCTTAGTTTAATAAATAGGAAACGTAAAAAAAATACTTGGAATTATCTTGGCCTCTTCTTACCTCTGAGAAGTTTTCTTGACTAAAATTACATTGACAATGTATTATAAAGTAAAAAAGAAAATTTTAATTTAGGCTCAATAGTCACATGTGGCTACTGACTACCATTTTGTACAGTGTCAATCCAAGGTATACGTTGTGTGTGTATTCCTTATATAACTAGTCAACAGATGCATCGTTATTACCTACTGTATAACTGTCACTATGCAAGGCACATGTTCTTTCCAGAAAAGAAAAGTCTGAAAAATTAAGCACCACTGTCCCAACACTGGATGATTTGAAGTTGTTATTTATACTTATTTTACTCTTTGTTCCGCTGAATTTTATTCTATATTTTATGAATTATTGTCTCTCAATGTGTGCTTCATGGACTTTTGCAGCCCCAAGACACTTCTATGGGACTACAAGGTCAAAATTATTTTCATGGGGTGCCTGGGTGGCACAGCAGTTAAGCGCCTGCCTTCGGCTCAGGGCGTGATCCCGGCGTTATGGGATTGAGCCCCACATCAGGCTCCTCCACTATGAGCCTGCTTCTTCCTCTCCCACTCCCCCTGCTTTTGTTCCTTCTCTCGCTGGCTGTCTCTATCTCTGTTGAATAAATAAATAAAATCTTTAAAAAAATTATTTTCATAAAACCAAGATGTTAGACATTTGCATTAATGGTGCAAAAATAATGATGAATAAAGGGCCTTAGCACAAATCAAGCAGAGGCACCAAACTCAGTGCTAGTTGTTATTATAATTCTTCCCCACTGTGTACTTTCAGAGAAAAATAAATCTGTCACTTTCACTAAAGAATATATATATATGTGTGTGTGTGTATATATATATAATGTTATATTAGTCACCATACAGTACATCATTAGTTTTTGTTGTAGTGTTCCATGATTCATTGTTTGTGTATAACACCCAGGGCTCCATGCAATATGTGCCCTACTTAATACCTATCATTGGCTAACCCATCTCCTCACCCCTCTCTCCTCTGAAACCCTCAGTTGGTTTCCTGGAGTCCACAGTCTGTCATGGTTTATCTCCCCCTCTGATATCCCCCCATTCAATTTTCCCTTCCTTCTCCTAATGTCCTCCTTGCTATTCCTTATGTTCTGCATATAAATGAAACTGTAAGATAATTGTCTTTCTCTGCTTGACTTATTTCACTTAGCTAATCCCCTCCAGTTCGATCCATGTAGATCCAAATGGTGAGTATTCATCTTTTCTGATGGCTGAGTAATATTCCATTGTATATATGGACCACATCTTTTTTATACATTCATCTGTTGAAGGGCATCTTGGCTCCTTCCACAGTTTGGCTATTGTGGACATTGCTGCTGTGAACCCTGGGGTGCATGTGCCCTTTCTTTTCACTACATCTGTATCTTTGGGGTAAATACCCAGTAGTGCAATTTCTAGGTCATAGGGTAGCTCTAGTTTTAACTTTTTGAGGAACCTCCATACTGTTTTCCAAAGTGACTATAACAACTTGCATTCCCACCAACGATATAAGAGGGTTCCCCTTTCTCCACATCCTCTCCAACATTTGTTATTTCCTGCCTTGTCAATTTTTGCCATTCTAACTGGTGTAAGGTGGTATTTCAATGTGGTTTTGACTTGAATTTCCCTGATGGCAAATGATGTTGAACATTTTTTCATGTGTCTCTTAGCCATTCGTATGTCTTCTATGGAGAAGTGTCTGTTCATGTCTTCTGCCCATTTCTTGATTGGATTATTTGTTCTTTGAGGGTTGAGTTTGATAAGTTCTTTATAAATCTTGGATACCATCCCTTCATCTGTAGAGTCATTTGCAAACATGTTCTCCCATTCCGTGGGTTGCCTCTTTGTTTTGTTGACTGTTTCCTTTGCTGTGCAGAAGCTTTTATCTTGAAGAAGTCCCAAAAGTTCATTTTTGCTTTTGTTTCCCTTGCCTTTGGAGACGTGTCTTCAAAGAAGTTGCTGTGGCTGATGTCAAAGTGGTTACTGCCTATGTTCTCCTCTAGCATTTTGATGGATTTCTGCCTTACATTGAGGTCTTTTATCCATTTTGAGTTTATCTTTGTGTATGGTGTAAGAAAATGGTCCAGTTTCATTCTTTTGTATATAGCTGTCCAATTATCCCAGCACCATTTATTGAAGAGACTGTCTTTTTTCCACTGGATATTTTTTCCTGCTTTGTCAAAGATTAGTTGACCATAGAGTGGAGGGTCAATATCTGTGGTCTCTTTTCTGTTCCATTGATCTATGTCTGTTTTTTTGCTGCCTTGGTGATCACAGCTTTGTAATATAGCTTGAAATCAGGCAACAGGATACCCCAAGCTTTGTTTTTTCTTTTTCAGCATTTCCTTGGAGATTCAGGTCTTTTCTGGTTCCATACAAATTTTAAGATTGTTTGTTCCAGCACTTTGAAAAAAAGCCATTTGTATTTTGATCAGGATGGCTATGAAAGTATAAATTGCTCTGGTCAGCATAGACATTTTAACTATGTTTATTCTTTCAATCCATGAGCATGGAATGTTTTTCCATCTTTTTGTGTCTTCTTCAATTTCTTTCGTAAGTGTTCTATAGTTTCTAAAGTATAGATCCTTTACCTGTTTGGTTAGGTTTATTCCAAAGTATCTTATGGTTTTTGGTGTTATTGTAAATGAAATCAATTCCCTAATTTCTCTTTCTACAGTTACATTGTTTGTGTAGAGGAAGGCAACTGATTTCTGTGCATTGATTTTATATTCTGCCACGTCACTGAATTGCTGTATGAGTTCTAGTAATTTGAGGGTGGAGTCTTTTGGGTTTTACACTTAAGGTATCATGTCATCTGTGAAGAGAGAGAGTTTGACTTCTTCTTTGCCAATTTTATTTATTTTATTTCTTTTTGTTGTCTGATTGCTGTTGCTAGTACTTCTAGTACTATGTTGAACAACAGTGGCATGAGTGGCCATCTTTGTCATGTTCCTCATCTTAAGGGAAAGTCTGTCAGCTTTTCCCCGTTGAGGATGTTATTCACTGTGGGCTTTTCTTAGATGAATTTTAAGAAGTTGAAGAATATTCACTCTATCCCTAGGCTCTGAAGAGTTTCTTTTTTTTTTTTTTAAGATTCCATTTATTTATTTGACATAGAGAGAGAGACAACCAGTGAGAGAGGGAACGCAAGCAAGGGGAATGGGAGAGGAAGAAGCAGGCTCACAGCAGAGGAGCCTGATGTGGAGCTCGATCCCAGAATGCCAGGATCATGCCCTGAGCAAAAGGCAGACGCCTAATGACTGAGCCACCCAGGCGCCCCATAGACTCTGAAGAGTTTTAATTGGAAAAGGATGCTGTATTTTGTCAAGTGCTTTTTCTGCATCAATTGAGAGGATATGGTTCTTGTTTCTTCTCTTATTTGTGTGTTCTATCACACTGATCATTTGCGAATGTTGAACCACCCTTGCATCCTAGGGATGAATCCCACTTGGTCACGATGGGTAATCCTTTTAATGTACTGTTGGATCCTATTACTAGGATCTTGTTGAGAATTTTGGCATCCATATTCACCCCATTTAATGGGGTCTTTGCCTGGTTTGGAGATCAAGATAATATTGGCCTCATAGAATGAGTTTGGTAGTTTTCCTTCTGTTTCTATTTTTTGAAACAGTTTCAGGAGAATAGGTATAATTTCTTCTTTGAATGTTTGGTAGAATTCCCCGGGGAATCTGTCAGGCCCTGGACTCTTGTTTTTGGGGAGGTTTTTTATCACTGCTTCAATCTCTTCATAATTAATCGGTCTGTTTAATCAGTTTCTTCCAGTTTCAGTCTTGATAGTTTATAGGTTTCCAGGAAGGCATCCATTTCTTCCAGGTTGTTTAATTTACTGGCATATAGTTGTTGGTAATAATTTCTAATAATTTTTTCTATTTCCTTGGTGTTAGTTGTGATCTTTCCCCTTTTATTCATAATTTTATTAATTTGGGCCTTTTCTCTTTTGTTTTGGATAAGTCTGGCCAGTGGTTTAGTCATCTTATTAATTCTTTCAAAGAACTAGCTTCTAGTTTTGTTGATTTCCTCTACTGTATTTCTGGTTTCAAATTCATTTATCTCTGCTTTAATCTTAATTAGTTCTCTTCTCCTGCTTGGCTTAGGCTTTATTTGTTGTTCTTTCTCCAGTTCTTTAAGGTGTAAAGTTAGTTTGTGTATTCAGGATTTTTCTATTTTTTTGAGTTATACTTGGATGGCTATGTATTTTCCCCTTAAGACTGACTTTTCAATATCCCATAGGTTTTGGACCAATCTGTTTTCATTCTCATTGGTTTCCATGAATTGTTTAAATTCTTCTTTGATTTCCTGGTTGATCCAAACATTCTTAAGCAGGATGGTCTTTAGCTTCCAAGTGTTTGAATTTCTTCCAAATTTTTTCTTGTGATTGATTTCCAGTTTCAAAGCATTGTGGTCTGTGAATATGCAGGGAATAATCTCAATCTTTTGGTATCAGTTGAGACCTGATTTGTGACCCACTATATAGTCTATTCTGGAGGAAGTTCCATGTGCATTCAAGAGAATGACTATTCTGTTTTTTAGGGTGGAATGCTCTGTATATATCTATGAAGTCCATCTGGTCCAATATGTTTCTTTATTTTGGTTAACAGTATGTAGCTGGCTCCTCCCATGTTGGGGGCATAAATATTTACAATTGTTAGATCCTCTTGTTGGATAGACCCTTTAAGAATGATATAGCGTCCTTCTGTTTCTTTTACTACAGTCTTTAGTGCAAAATTTAATTTGTCTGATATGAGAATTGCTACCCCAGCTTTCTTTTGAGGTCCATTGGCATGAAAAATGGTTCTCCATCTGCTTTCAGTCTGGGTGTATCTTTAGGATCAAAATGAGTCTTTTGTAGACAGCATATGAATGGGTCATGTCTTTTTATCCAATCTGTAACCCTGTGCCATTTCATGGGAGCATTAGTCCTTTCACATTGAGAGTGATTATTGAAAGATATGATTTTACTATCATCATGTTGCCTGTTTCTATAGATTGTCACTGTAAATTTCTCTTCTCTATCACTCTTGGGGTCTTTCTCCTTTTATAGAACCCCCCCCTTAATATTTCTTGCAAGGCCAGCTTGGTGGCCATATATTCTTTTAGTTTCTACCGGTCTTGGAAGCTCCTTGTCTCTCCATCAATTCTGAATGAGAGCCTTGCTGGATGAAGTATCCTTGGCTGCATGTTCTTCTCATTTAGTACCCTGAATATGTCTTGACATCCCTTTCTGGTTTGCCAGGTTTCTGTGGACAGGTCTGACATTATTCTGATGTTCCTTCCTCTGTATGTAAGAAATCTCTTCCCCCTCACAACTTTCAAGATTGTTTCCTGGAATATAAGATTTGTGAATTGTACTATTATATGTCGTGGCATTGGTCTATTCTCATTGATCTTGGGAGGGGTCCTCTCTGCCTCTTGGACATGAATGCTTGCTTCCTCCCCCAGATTAGAGAAGTTCTCAGATACTATTTGCTCAAATATATCTTCTAGACCTCTCTCTCTCTCTCCACCCCCTCAGGGATCCCAATAATTCTGATATTGGAACATTTCATTGAGTCATCAATCTCTGTTTGATCCCTTGGGCTTTAATCCATTTTCCTCAGGCATCCTCTATTTCCTTCTTTTGAATCATCTTATCTTCTAGCTCACTAATTCATTCTTCTGCCTTGTTTACCCTAGCAGTCAGAGTATCCAGTTTAGACTGCATTTCATTCATAGCATTTTTAAGTTCAGCCTGATTAGATCTCATGTCTGCCCTTAGAGATTCTATATCGTCATTAATATTTTTCTCAAGCCTGGATATTGACTTCATGGCTGTTACTTTGAAGTCTATTTCTGACATCTTGTTTATATCCATATCCTTTAGGTCTGTGGTAGAGGCTACAGTCTGATTCTTTTCTTTGTTGAGGGTTCCTCCTTTTAATCATTCTGTTGAGGTGTGGTTGAGGGAATGTACAGAGTCCAAAGTATTAACAACAATTCAAGCAGGATGCACATGTTTTATAGGGACCTTAGCGTTATCGTCCTCTTGTTCTTTCAACCTGTCTTTGGGGGGGGGGCCTGCCAAGCTGTTACTCAGGCAACCCTGTTTGGGAAGAGTTTCCCTGCCCCTCTGTGGGGGGGATGGGCTCAGTGAAAACCATTTTTGGGGGGGCATTTGTTCTGGGGACTTTCCCTGGTGGCTTTCTGCATCTCTTCCAAGAGTCAGGGCAGAAGTGACCACATCCAAACCTCTGTCTCAGAACAGAGAGATCACAGTCTGCTCTTCACTGAACTTTCCAGGCCACACTGTCTCCATTTCTGTCTTTGCTGCTAAAAATCACAGTCTCCTAGGCTGTGTGCCCCACAGAAGCACTCCCAGATATTGCTCCAAGGGCTGGGCACATGTCTGCCCTTTGTGCTTCTAAAACCGCCAGCTTCCCCCGGTTCCCACACACACCTGCAGCTCCAGGTTCCTGTCTTGGGGGCTGCCCTAAAGTCCTTTCCCATCCACTACCCATCTGAGAGTCTGTGCCTGGTCCTCAGCACAGGAGGCTTTTGTGCTCCAGTGTTATCTCACCTTCCCAGTACAAGTTTATGGAGATTCCCTCCCCCTTCTGTTTATCTTCCAATATCCGCACGCAGAATTATGGCTCCCCACTTCAGACCTCGAGACCAACCACCAGAGATATTCTGTGTGTAGAGATCCAGATATATCTTCTTACATCTCAGGCTGATTTCATAGGTGTTCAGAATTGTCTGGTAGATATCCAACTTAATTCAGGGGACCAGTTGAAATAGGGTCCCCTACTCCTCCACCATCTTTTTTCGAGTCCTTCACTTAAGAATATTTTTCATGAAGAAGTAAAAATTATTTTTAATTAATTATGACCCAACAAGACACATTCTTTTAGTATTTTCGGTAAAACAAACAAACAAACAAAACCCAGAAGGACACATGAAGCATTTGTGCTACATATTAAAAAATAATGGTTGATTTGAGGAAAGATAGCTGTGTGATTTGTAAGCTAAACATGTTTTTTTTCCATGAAACCCAATTTTTACCCAAAAGAATGACAGAACAGTTATTCAAATTTGGGTATTCGGCAGATATTTTGAAGGACACCTCAAGGACAGTAAGTGAATGCATTTTTGACAATGATAAGTTTCAACTTTTCAAATGAAAATTAGTTTTTGGAAAACCAGTATCGGTCAATATGAATATGATAGCCTCACAATATTCAACATTTTCCTGATGAGATTGGCAATATTATTAAGGATTCGGATTTTTTGATATTGTATTATAAAATGTGTCAACGTTTGGAGGATATACACGAATTAGTGAATTGATATATTTTAAGTACCAAATTACAATGTAAAAAACTCATACATGGATAAAAGATTTATTCAAAATTCAAGATATACCAATTAATTTTAATGTAACATATTAGTTCAAAAGTTCTTTGTAATGTTTCTTAATAATACATTGTAACTAATCTTAAGAAAATACCAGTTGATGAGTTCTAATGTAGTAGCAAAGACGGCTATCCACATTAACTGAAATGTTTATTCAAATAAATTTTATTTTCCAATGACCTTTCTATGTGGATTAAATTTTCTTCATATACTTAAAGGAACATATTGCAATTTACTGAATGCAGGTATGAGAATACGGCTGTCTTCTTTCAGACCAGATCTTAAAGAGATATAAAAATGTAAGCAAATGACAGTCATTAATAAACAGTTCTTTTTAAAATATATGAAGCTATTTTTCATAAAATAGTAATAAAATATATGTTTGCTGTAACTTTTAAATGAATCAAATTAATATTTAAATTATGTTAATTTATAATAATAATATTGATAGCCATGACTCATATAAACATTCTGCAGGGTCCTCAAAATTTACTGGATTGCATATGAGGACTTGAAACAAAAAAATTGGAGAAACACTTCTATACAACAAAGAAATAAAGGATATGATAAAATTATCCATAAACCTCCTCCCTTATGAAAGTTTCTCTTACAACACCCTGGATATGTAGTTTCTCTTCTTTGTTCTCCTTATATCTCATAGATATATCAATGTATCACACTTGGTTTTATGTCACTCTGTCAACAAAATTATTAGCTCTTCATGAACACAGCCCAAACCTAACTCCTGACTTAACAGTGTGTTTAACTGTACCTGGTGCTGTGCCTGGCTTGAAAGTCTTGCTTATTGCAGATTTGTTGAACTCAGTTAAACTTGGTCACTTTTTTTCCTGACTTATTTTGATTATTTAAAGTCCTATCGACATAGTCTCAGAAAATAGGTTCACAGCAGGGAAAAGACTCACTTTATCATCAATAGTTAAATCCCTTTTGTGCTACCCTTAAGGAGAAAGATTGCATAGTGAGGCCATCTATTCAGCAAGTACTTATTTGAGGTAATGACAGTAGCTTCAAGGTCTGCTGCTTTTTGTGTCGCTTTGGCACAGCTCTTTAACTCAAACAGGGCCATCTCCCTTTCTATCAACTCTTGCCTGTGAGGCTCCATTGCAAAAACCAAAAGCTGTTGATGCTGTTATAAACATGTCTCAAGTGAATTACCTACATGCACACACAGTGATGGGAATATAAGGACACAGTGTGGCTGGTACACGTTCCTTGGCACTGCAAGTTAGGGCATTGTGGGAGAATGTCCTCCTTTGGGTTCAAATCCATGAGAAATTTGGTGGGCAGATTGGTGCTTGTATTTTCCGTCTGCACTCAAAATAGGATAGGCTTGTGATGGGTATTAAGGAGGGCACATATTGCATGGTGCACTGGGTGTTATATGCAAGTAATGAATCATGGAACTTTACATCAAAAACTAGGGATGTACTGTATGGTGACTAATATAATAATAAAAAAGCATTGTGGAATGAATAGACCCTTTATATCATGAGCATATATAACTTGATTAAAATAAAAGCTATTTGAAAACCTTTAAAAAAAAGGAGAGAGTGATGAATATAATGTAATAAACTGTTTATGCTTTGTCTATGATTTTATCAGTGCAATAGGACCATCTTAATGATTTGTTAGAGGCCTGAACACCCATGGTGGCCACTTTCTAATGTTTCAGGAATTCAAAAACCATGTAGAGCAAAAAAAGAGAAAATTTTCACTTCATTTAGTAGTAGGTATTTCCCAAATATCTCTCCTGTACATAGCCCTGTTTTAGGCATTACGGGAAATGTGGAAGACACGAGGTAGGACATAAAGATTATACATCTGTGTGTGTGTGTGTGTGTGTGTGTGTATGACATAAAGATTTTATATATATGTATAAATATATGTATATATTTATATTTAAATATAAATTTATATGTAAATAAATAAAACATAAATAGTATGTATACATAAATTGCCCACACACATATGTGTCATAGCTATATATGAAACTACCTAAGAATCTATCCTTCTATCTTTCCTTCTATGTTTCTTTAAAGTAAGGATTTATTGTTATAGGTATCTATAAATAGCTTTTCACATAATGGTCAGTAGAAAAACATTGGTTGATAAAACCAAAAAGAGAAGCAAAAAAAACCACTGCACACATAAAATACCATCTACAGTAAGTCCACAAAAGTGTCCACATCTTAACCCTGGGAATCTGAATATGTCACTTAATGTGGCAAAAGGCATCTGGCAAATGTAATTAAAGTTAGGACCTTGAGTTGAGACTATGGTAGATTATCTATGTGGGGCCAATTTAATTACTCCAATCCTTAAAAACAGAAAACTTTTCTTGCCTGTGGTCAGAGAAAACTGTACGAACAAGAAACATTAAAATATTTGGTGGCTTTGAAGATGGAGGAAGAAGGCATGATGAGCCAAGGAATCCAGGTGGCCTCTAAAAGCTGGAATTGGTGAGGAAATGGATTCTTCTCTAGATCCTCTGGAAACAAATACAACCCTGCCCATTCCTTGATTTTAGTCCAGTGAGATCTGTGTTGTACTTCTCCAGGAAGGTAAGAAAGTAAATTATGGTTGTGTTAAGCCACTAAATTTGTGGTAATTTATTACAGTGCTGTAGGAAACTAATACACCCTCATTCTTGACATTTTACACAAACCCTATTATACCCTGGTCCTACCAACATCACATGGTCCTGGCAAATGCATCCATCAGCACACATTTCTATCACTCAAACACCACAAACAAATCTTAATTAGTCTTTCATGTTGATCACCTCATACATGGGTCACATCTTTGTTACTTAAGCTTTGTTTTTGTTTTGCTTTGTTTTTTCCATGTGTGGCAATATTTGTTTGTATGTCAATTACCCCTGGCTATCATTTTATTATCATCACATAGCACAGTGCTGAAAGCATGGACAGTTTTCTGGTAACTAATTCTGGCAAAATTCACTACCTCTTAATTTAAGCTTGACATAAATCAGATCTTCTGGATAAAATAATCTATTTATATGCTTTTATTATCTACAAATAGAATTTAGTTCTTTCCTGCTCATATGAAAATCTTTCCTTAAACTCAACATCCAATAGCATTTATCATTTGTGTTGCCTAATAACAGTATTATTTGTATTTTTTTTCTAATTGGCTCAAGTATTTTGATTCTCCAGCTAAAAAGCCTAAAATCCTGAAGATAATGGCAAATGTTTTACTTCTCTTTTAATTCTCTCACTGTAATGTTCACATATGAATTAAATAGCTTTGTTTAAAAATTTCTAGAGGAGGGTAGGAATAATTCAAAGGCATTTTGCTCCTTATCAAGTTTAATTTAACAGTAAAAAGTAGGATTTTTCAAAGGATTCCTTACACTATTGAACCAAAGTATTTGATAAATGCCTAATTTAGCGCATGCCCACTAATATAAGGGCAACTCCTTAAGGACAGATATTTGAAATATTATATGATATTCAAAGAGGGAACCACACAACAGTTTAGGAAGATTACAGAATGATCTTACAATTGTAGGGAAAGAAATGGCATTTAAAAATAGAGAAAGTATGACCTTTCTTGAAGGTGTTCTAAGTGCCTCACTAGTCATAAGTAGGATCCACAAAAATCTATTAACATTTCAAGAGGAAAAATGTCATATAGATGGCAGCTTCCTATTATAACTGCCAAGGAAATTAAAGAAACATATTTAAGCAGCTGCCTCACTCACTTGAGGGGTGTGATCATTAGCCTCCTAATGAGCACTTGTAAATTATGCAAATGCTCTTCATTATTGATATAACATAGTCACTTTATTGGATTTGATAACATGTCAAAACATCTTGAGCCTCATCTATCCAAGGAGCTCAGTTCACCACTCTTGTTCAGTTTCTGTGCAGCTTATTGGCACCTGAAAACTGACAAGGGTTGGTTTTACATGGTTGTCACATCATATTTAAACCCATCCAGAGTCAATCTACCTTCCTTGGGCTGGTCCCCCTTATGGGAAAGGGATACTTTGAGAAGGAAAGATGTTCTGGAATAACATTTAGGAAGGGGAGGCTACCATGTGCTAGAATAAACCAGGCACACTGTGTAGGGTGGTTCCTGAATGCACAGTATTGCAGAGGATGTACATTTCATACAAGATGTTCATATTTTATTGACCATTGGGTTTATTCAATGTGTTCTCCCTGTAACCAGTAAATACATTCCTTTCTCATAGAGACCATGCATTTACTTAATATTTTTTAAACTCTGAGATCACTGGGTGCCTGAGCGGCTCAATAGGTTAAGTGTGAGCCTTCGGCTCAGGTCATGATCCCAAGGTCCTGAGATCGAGTCCTACATCAGGGTCCCTACTCAACAGGGAGTCTACTTCTCCCTCTCCGTCTGCCCCTCCCCCCGCTCATGTGCTCTCTCTCTAAAATAAATACATAAAATCTTTTTTAAAAAATCTGAGATCACCTAAATAGTACCTTATTTGTGGTAAACAATCAATGAACACTTGTAACATAATGTAACTCATTTAGCCTATATAAACAAGTCTTCATATACAATTTAAATTTTTGTTGTGATACTGTATTTTTCCCTCCATCTCTTCCAGTATGTATTTCATCTAGAGAAAGTGCCTGGAAGATACACTTAGTAAACTGAAGTCAAGTTTTATCCAGGAGAAAAGCATCTTTGATGACATTCAATAGGACCTAATTAAGAGAAGAGAATAAACTGCTTTGTTGAGTAGCACAGTAACACCTCATGTGTTAACATGGTGGGTGACCTTGGGTGATTGGTTTAACCTCAATGACTCTCACATTTACAAGTGAACTCATTAAAAACCTGAAGAACAATTTGGTGGCCTGAGCAAAGGGAAGCATCTGTAGTGACCACTGCCTGAAGAAGGGGCATGCGATTGTCTGCACATGGTTCAGATGAACATCACTTTTGTGCTGTGTTCATTTGTAACCCCAGGGAGAGGAAAGTGCTTATTATCTTGGAGTAGCATAAAAGGGACAACACAGTTTAAAAGGAAACAGCTGGAGTGTGATCTAATCTCCCTGTTCCAATTTACTTATGTATAAAACATGCATAAAAAATTAAACTTCACTGAACAATTTGTCTGCTCTCTGTTCCTGGCATGCCTCAGCCCTCCAGAGCAGCAGTCCTGGCTTGAGAGAACCCAGGGATGCCTTTAAATAATACATAGATTATTTAGAGAACATAGCTTTTATAAATTCAATATTAATTTGACTGCACCATGGTAATTATATCTGAATCATAAATATATCCTTGCGTTCAGGTCTCCCTACTTGATACCACTTGACCCCCCTTAACTATGACAGCAGAAATGGTAGAGATCTGCACCAGCTTTGGGGAGTGACATCAGATTAAATTAAACACTCATGCATTTATGGATCAGCATACAAAAGCAAAACTACATCCATAAGGGATGAATAATGTATCAGAAATTTGTTGTGTAGTTCCTTGGTCATACGTAGATAATGCAAACTAGTGGTCCTGCATGAAACTCCAAATATTTGTAATAACAAGACTCTGTCCTTTAAAATTTTACATTGTATGTTTCAATATTTTTATAGAAATTACTTATCAGCAAAGGGATATTTTCCCACCAGTATAGTTTTCTACCAATGAGTTATTATAAATTGAATACTTACTATGTGCCCAAGACTGTTTCAAGCAAAAAGCAACAAACAAGAAACACTTCTCAATCCTGAAGAAACCTAAAGCTTATATGTCACTTTGAAAAACATTAGGATGGCTATTCTAAAAAAAAAAAAAAAAAGGAAAAAAAAGGAAAATAA
Organism: Ailuropoda melanoleuca; assembly: GCF_002007445.2. Classification (NCBI taxonomy): domain Eukaryota; kingdom Metazoa; phylum Chordata; class Mammalia; order Carnivora; family Ursidae; genus Ailuropoda; species Ailuropoda melanoleuca. The sequence goes on from NC_048219.1 coordinate 96,286,380, forward strand.
TAAGTGTCAGTGAGGATGTGGAGAAATTTGAATCTTGTGCACTGGTGGTGGGAATGTAAAATGGTGCAGCTGCTGAAGAAAATGGTATGGAAGACACCCAAAAAATTAAAAATAGAATTACAACATAATACAGCAATTGCACTTTTTTTAAAATTTTATTAATTAATTAATTAATTTATTTATTTATTTTTATTCGACAGAGATAGAGACAGCCGGTGAGAGAGGGAACACAAGCAGGGGGAGTGGGAGAGGAAGAAGCAGGCTCATAGTGGAGGAGCCTGATGTGGGGCTCGATCCCATAAAGCCAGGATCACGCCCTGAGCCGAAGGCAGACGCTTAACCACTGTGCCACCCAGGCGCCCCAGCAATTGCACTTCTTCATATACATTCAGAATAACTGAAGCAGGATTTCAAAGAGAAATCTGTACAACCATGTTCATAACAGCATTATTCACAATAGCCAAGAGGTAGATGCAACCAGATTGTCCATCTAGAGTTGAATGGATAACAAAACGTGCTATATATAGACAATGGGATATTATTTGGCATTAAAAGGAAGGAAATTATGATACACGCTACAACATAGATGAAATTTGATGACATTATGATAAGTGAAATAAACCAGTTACAAAAAAGCAAACTTATCTGATGCCTTTTTTATGAGATATCTAGAGCAGTCAAACTCATAGCAACAGAAAGGTGAATGATAGTGGCCAAGAGCTGGCAGTAGAGGGAATTGGTGATCTGTTGTTAATTAGTATAGAGTTTCAGTTTTGTAAGATAAAAAAAGTCCTGGAGATTGGTTCTACAACAATGTGAATATGTTTAACACTACTGAACTCTACCCTTAGAAATTGTTAAGATGATAAATTTTATGTTATGCATTTTTATCACAATAAAATATTTTTCAAAGTGTGTATCAATAATAAAGTCATATACACATGATACAATTAGAGAATTATATCAGTAAGTATATGGTTAGACACTGAATATACATTAAGTATATACAGAAAGCAGATACTTAGCTGTTTGGATTGATCAGCCACTTATTCTAGCCCATTACGTCTGGCTGGTTCCTGTTCACTCTGTATCAGAACATAAACACACACACACACACACACACACACACACACAAATATTAAACATGCACATTCACAATATTTCACCCCTACAGAGCTGAAGAGAAGAGGGAAGGAGGAGGGGCACAGAAACAATGAATCCTGATCTTCTCACGTAAATCAACAAGGCCTGATAAAAAAGGGAGAATGGGTAAGTGCATATCCTCCCTGCTCATGAAGTCTGAGAAATACAAAGAGCTTGAAATAATGTGTAATTATGTTTGGCCACTGAAAACCTGTTCCTGCATAATTCACACTCCCACAAATGTTTAAATTGTGAATCACAGGAGAGCTCTGTGTATCAGCTTCAGAGCCTGCCATACCTAGCCTGACTGACAGGGGTCCTGGTTATATAATCAAACAGGCCAGGTTTGAACCTTCACTCCATTTCTGACTACACAATGATCTTGTATATTACCTATGCAGGAGCCAAAATCTCTATCTTAATCTCTGAGGTCCCACATGATCAGATATAAACCCCTGAGAAAGTTCCTTTCTGTTTCAATTTGCTCAAAGTTGTTATTAGGGAAATGTTCTGGGTGGTGACAAATCGTTTTTCTGCATATTGGGATAGGCATGGGGTTTTATCTTTTTTATATTTATTAATATTGTGATATGTGTGTTGATTTTCAAATGACAAATCAATCTTATGTTCCTGAAATAACTGGCACATGGTTGTTATATCTTAGCTTTTTAATATATTGTTGGATTTGATTTGCTGAAATTTTATTTAGGATTTTTGCATGTTCATGAGTAACACTGATCTCTATTTTTCTTTATTTGTCATTGGTTTTAGGGTACTTCTGATGTCAAAGAATGGGATAAGAGGTATTACTTCTCTTCATTTTTTTAGAAGAATTTGTATAGAATTGATATTATTTCTTATTTGATATACTTCACCAGTATTTTTGTAGCAAAGTTTTAAATTATAAATTTATTGTCTTTAATAGATACAGGGCCAATTTATTAATTTCTTTTTGAGTGAGTTAGGTAGTTTGTTTTTAAAAAGTAATTTGTACATTTTATCTCACTTTCTTGTTTATTGGAATGAATTTGTTAATAACATTGATTCATTATCTGTTAATTTTTAAAATCTACAGTTTTATCACTTCTTTCATTCTTGATATTTGTCAATTATGTCATCTATTTTCCTGATCGTCCTGCATAGAAATTTATCAATTTTATTTATCTTCTCAAAGATCTAGCTTTTTGTTTCATTGATGTTCTTATAATTTTACTTTTTTGTTTTAATAATTTTCTGTGATTTTTCCTGTGATTTCTTCTGCTTTCTTTCAGTTTAATTAGGTGATGTTCTAATTTTGTGACCTTTTTTCTTTTCTAATATTTCCATTCAGTGATGTAAAATTCTCTTATGAATTGCTTCAACAATGACCCATTAATTTTTGGTTATCACGCAAAGCATTTTCATTCTGATTCAATTTAAAATACATTTTAATTTCCCTTTTGATTTATTTTTTGTCCTGTGGGTAATTTAGAAATGTGTTATTTAGTTTTCAAAATTGGGGGATTTTTTAGACATCTTTCAAAGCAGCAAAAGGGAAGCAGTTCATCAGGTGCATGAGATTCTCAAGATTAATAGCAGCTGATTTCTCATCAGAAAATTTGAAGGATAGAGGTTAATGGAATGAAATACATAAAGTGCTGGGAAGGAAAAAAAAAACCTAAGAAATCTATAACCTGAAAAACTATTCTTTAAAAATGAATAAGAAATCAAGACATTCACAATTGGACAAAAGATACGGGAGTTAGTTATCTCTATACTTGCCCTACAAAAAAACATGAAAAAAAGAGTCCTTCAGATTGAAATACAATGATTCTAGCCACATGAAAACACTAAAAGCCACATGAAGAAATAAAAATCTCCAGTAAAGGTAAATACATAGGCGAGTATAAAAGTCAGTATTGCATTTTTAGATTGTAACTACACTTTCATTTCTTATAGGATTTAAAAGACAAATGCATAAAAATAATCATAATATGCTATTGGAAACACCGTAATTAAAGATGTAATTTGTGACAATATTTTGGGGGATGGTAAAAATGTATAGGAGTAGAGTTTTTGAATGCTCTTGAAATTAAGTTGATATCAATTTGAACTAGACTGCTATGAATCTAAGATGCTAAGTGTAACTTTATGGTAACCATAAAGAAAATACCTTAAAAAAATACACATGAACTAAATAAGAAGGGAAACAAAAGGATTCCCTACCAAAAAAAAAAAATCAAATAAGTACAAATGAAGTCAATAATAGAGAAAATAAGAAGCATCAGAATGGCATAATACATACAGAAAAAAAAACATTCAAAAAATCTAAATGGAGAGGTAAGTCTTCTTTTATCAGTAATTTTTTAATGTAAATGGATTATTTCTCCATTCAAAAGGCAGAGATTGCCAGTTTCTGGTCTAGCATGTAAAGATCATGGAATTTGCTACTCTAACCTAACAAGTGAAAAACAGAGTGAACTGAAAAATCAACAATACTTCTCAGATTCATCAGAAAAGTGAGTCATGGGGCAAACAACTGCCACAAAAAATAGAGACAGACAGGGGAATAAAGAGAATAATGACTTCCTGGAGCAAAAATGCATGAGGAGAAACCTCATGTGATCCCACAGGATGAGAGGAAACCCTGAACTACAATTGGGGAATTGTTGGAGGCTTGGTGTGAACAAATATGAGTAAAAAAAAAGATATGGGGTGACTCAATAATAGGGAGCCTTGACACTTTTGTGAGTTTAACATCTAGTTATTCTAATAGGTTCTCACATTGGATATCTGAAAAAAAATTCCCTGTGCTTCTGGCAGTGAGGGAGAAGTAGCCATTTCTGAAATTGATAACAGCTTTGGAAAATCTCAAAATACTTGGGTTAACCAAATTATTCTAAATAAAGCAGGAGTCTAAAATTGACTCAGAAGAGAAATTTTTAAAATATTTTCAACTAAATGAAAATGAAAACATTACTTAGCAAAATTTGTAGGATGCAGCAAAAGCAGGGCTTAGAGGGAAATTTATAGCACTGAATGCATATGTTAGAAAGAATGATCTAAAATCAGCAAATTAAACTTCTAGGAAACTAGACAAAGAAAAGTGAATTAAATCCAGAGTAGGCTAAAGAAATGGTTAAAATCGAAAAGAAAGCAATGAAATTTAAAAATAAAATCAATAGAGAAGATCAATAAAACTCAAAGTTAGTTCCTTGAAAAGATCAATAAAATTGAAAAATCTCTAACAGGATGAAATAGAGAGAAGACACATATTATTAATATCAGAAATGAAAGAGGAACACCACTAAAGAGCCTGTGGACATTATAATGATAGTAAAGGAATATTATGCAACCTTATGCCCACAATATTGATAGCCCAGATGAAATTAATCAATTCCTTGAAAGACACAATCTGCCAAAACTCACATAAGAAGAAATACATCAGTTAAAGAGGCTTATATTTACTAAAGAAATTCAATAAATAACCTTCCAAAGCCAGAAAACTTCAGACTCAGCTGGTTTTTTGATGAAATCAATCAGATATTTAAGGAAGAAATTATACAAATTCTCTATAATCTCTTTTAGAAAGACAGAAGCAGAGAGAATACTCCCCAACTTATTCTATGAAGCCAGCATTACCCTAACACCAAAAACCAGACAAAGATATTACAAACAAAACAAAAAATTACAAACCAGCATTTTTCACAAACATAGATGAAACACCCTATGCAAAATATTAGCAAATTGAATCCAATGTTGAGAATTATTTACCACAACCAAGTGAGATTCATTTAAGGTATGCAAAGCTGGTTAAATATTTGAAAAATATTAATGTAATCTGTCAAATTAATAGAAGAAAAAATTAAAATTTCATCTCAATAAATGCAAAAAAATCATGTGACAACATCCAACACCTATTCATGATAAAAACTCTTGTAAATTAAGAACAGAAGGGAACTTCCTCAATTTGAAAAAGAACATCTACAAAAAACCATTGGTAATATCATAACTGATGGTAAGAGACTAGAGGTTCTCCCATCAAGATCAGGAACAAGGCAAAAATGTGCCCTGTCAATATTGCAATGTTGTACTGGAAGTCCTAGCTAATGCACAAAGGAATGGGAACAGAAGAGAAGAGAAGGGAAGGGAAGCGAAGGGAAGGGAAGGGTAAGGGAGGGGACTTGGGAAGGGAGGGAAGGGACAGAAAAGAATGAGAATAATGAGAGGAAAAGAAAAAGAAAGGAAACAATGTGTACAGATTGGCAAACAAAAAGTAAAATTTTTCACAGATGACATGATTACCTATGTAGAAAATCCAAAATAGTTGGGGGAAAAATTCTTAGAACTAATAAGTAATTACAAGATTTTAGAATAGAAAGTTACTATACAGAAGTCAATCACTTTCCTATATACCAGTAATGAACAAGTAGAATTTGAAATTACATTTTTAAATGTAATGCCATTTATATTAGCACCTCCCAATTATTTATATATGAATCTAAAAAATATGTACAAGATCTAGATAAAGATCTAGTTTCTACAAAACTCTGATGAAATAAATAAAGAGAACTAAATAAATGGAGAAATGTTCCATGTTCATGAATTGGAAGACTCAATATTGTCAAGATGTTAGTTATTTCCAACTTGATCTATAGATTCATTACAATCTCAAATCCAATCTCACCACTTATTTTGTACATATCCATAAACTAATTCTAAAGCTTATATGGAGAGGCAAAAGACCCATAATACCTATCACAGTACTGAGAGAGAAGAAAGTCAGAACACTGAGAGAACCTGACCTGATATAAAGGCATAGTAATCAAGACAGTATAGTAGTGGTGAAAAAATAGAGAAATAGCTAAGTTACACAGAATGAAGTCCAACAGTAGAACAGAATAAATACAATCAACTGATTTTTGAAAAAAAGAATTAAAGAAAATACAATGGGGCAAAGACTGTCTTTTCAACGCATGATGTTGGAACAACTGAATACCAACAACCAAAAAAAAAAAAAAAATCTCTAGACACAGGTCTTTAATTCCTGACCACAAAAAAAAAAAAAAAAAAAAAAAGTCTCAAAATGGATCATACACCTAAATATAAAACACAAAACTGTAAAATCCCTAGAGGAGAGCATACGAGAAAATCAAGATGACCTTGGGTACAAGGATGAGTTTTTTGTTTTTATTTTTTTAAAAAAATATTTTTTTTTATTTATTCATTTGAGAGAGAAAAAGCAAGAGCACAAGTAGCAGGGAGGGTCAGAGGGAGAGGGAGAAGCAGAGTCCCTGCTGAACAGGGAGCCCAATGTGGGGCTCAATCCCAGCACCCCAGGATCATGACCTGAGTGGAAGGCAGACGCTTAATCGAGCGAGCAATCCAGGCACCCCAAGGATGACTTTTTTAGATATCATGCCAAAGGCACAATCTATGAAAGAAGTAACTGATAAGTCGCACTTCATTAAATTTTTTAAAATCTGCTCTGTGAGTGACTGTAAGAATGAGACAATAAGCCACAGACTCTGAGGAAGTATTTATAGAAAATATATTTGATGAAGAACTGTTATTAAAAATATACAAAGAATTCTTAAAACTCAACAACAGGAAAACAACCAGTTAGCAGATTCCTACAGCTAATTAACAATCCTCTTATTCTCCTGAAAGTGCAATTGGCGAATACAAACTAACCAATCCAGAGCCCACATTCTTACCACCATCTTGGTCAGGCTTTCACACTCTGGGCCACTATTCACTTGCCCTAACCTCCCAGGGGCCAGGTTCGAAATAACTAGGGACAGCCTCTGTGCCTTGGAGCCCACTGATATGATTTAAACTAGCCAGTACTAAACCTCCTTATCCTGCCTTTCCCTTTATTTCCTGCAGAAACCACAATAAATTATCTTACCCATGGATCTTGCCCCTCTCTGCCTCCTGACCCACCTCAGTGCTTTACCATGTTTCGGAGTGCTGACAACACTGAGTTCATCTTCGGTCCTCCATCTTGTTCTCCTCTGTGGCCTACAGGTGGCGTCACTTTACATAAATAGAAGGGAGCCTCTGGCGCACAGATGGCGCCACTTTAGATAACCACCCTGTGTCCTCACCACTATACCCCTCATTCCATAAAAGCTGGGGATTAAGTTCTGGATACGGGTGGAGAATAGGGGCGGAGAATGACGGTATACTGTATGTCGGCTTGATTGCCCTTGTAAGTTACCCTGACTAAAACTCCGTGTAAATGGTATGGAGTGGCTTCCTTCATTTTAAAGCATTAAAGTGTCTTCTCAGTTGGGAAGATACACTACTGACCCCCACCTCCCTTCTAATACCATGTGCCCCCTCTGTGTCCTGTCATGCCCTAGTCTTTTGAGAACTATGAATAACAAATGATCTTTTCAGTGGAAAATGTCTTGGCTCTGTTGGTCTTACTATACTTCTCAAATTTTCCATTAATACACTATATTTTTAAACACATTTAAAGAAGAATGAACACCAATACATCTCAAACTCTTCCCAGAAATAGGAGACAACACTTCCTAACTGATTCTATAAGCCAAACATTACTCAGAAGCCAGAAAAAGACACCACAAGAAAGAATATTGCAGACCAATATCCCTTATAAATATAGATGCACAAATCCTTAAAAATGACTAGCAAAATGAATACAGTAGTATATTAACAGAATTATATATCATGGCCAGGTGGAATTTATCCCAAGGAGCAAGGGAATTCAAAATAAGAAAATAAATCAATATAACATACCATTTAAATGGAATTAATGAAAACACACACACAAACACACTCCCGATCACCTCAACTTATGTAGAAAATGCATTTGACAAAGTCAACAACCTTTTATGAAAAAACACTTAGACAACTAGGAATAGAAGTGAACTTCCACAATACGATAAGAAGCATTAATGAACACCCTACAACTAGCATTATGCTCATTGGTAAAAGACTGCAATCTTCTCTGCTAAGATTAGGAACAAGCCAAGGATACCCACTGTCATCATTACTATTCAGTATTGTCCTGGAAGTTCCAGCCAGGGCAGTTGGAAAACAGACAAAATAAAAGCTTCCAAATTGGAAAGAAAGAAGTAAAGCTATCTCAAGTCACAGATGGCATAATCCTAAATATAGAAAACCCCAAATAACCCCCAAAAAGCTACTAGGGCTATTAAATAAATTCAGCAATGTGGAGTGATACAAGATCAAAAGGAAAAAAATAGTTGTGTTTCTATACTCTCATAATGAACATTCATAAAAGGAAATTTAAAAGCAATTTCATTTATAATAGCATATAATAGAATAAAATATCGAGGGGTGCTTAGTGGCTCAGTCAGTTAAGTGTCTGCCTTAGGCTCAGGTCATGATCCCAGGGTCCTGAGATCGAGTCCTGAGTTGGGCTTCAAGCTCAGTGGGGAGTCTGCTTCTTCCTCTCCCTCTGCTGTTCTCTCTCTGTCAAATAAATAAGTAAAATCTTTTAAAAAAATAAAATATTGAGGAATCAATATAACTACAAAGTGAAATATATGTACAATAAAAACTACAAAACATTGTTGAAAGAGATCAGGGAAAACCTAAAATTAGTTGAAAGATATCCTACTGTTCATAGGTAAGAAGATTTAATATTTTAGAGATGCCAAAACTACCTAAAGTGGTATCTACAGCTTCAACACAGCCATTTATTTTTTCAAAAATGGAAACACTGGAACTCCCAAAATGCTCTTGAAATTACTTGGTTTGTAATTTCTGACAAAGATAGAGTATATATTCAACAGATATTATTCCACTATACAAATTAATGAAGTTCTGACACGTTATCACATAAACCTTAAAAACATTATGCTAAATAAAATAAGTCATTCACAAAAGAATATATATTGTGTGATTTCATTTAAATAAAATATATGGAATACAGAAATTCATAGAGATTAGAGGTTACCTGGCGCTGATGAAATGGGAAAAATGTATACAGAGTTTGTGTTTGGAAGGATGAAATGTTTGGAATTAGTGGTGAATATAGTTTGAAATCTCGAATCATGATGCATCCAAGTTTATTCTTCTTTCTTAGGGTTGCTTTGGCTATTTGGGGTCTTCTGTGATTCCACACAAATTTTAGGATTATTTGTTCTATTTGTGTGAAAGATTCCACTGGAACTTTGATAGGGATTGCATTGAATCTGCAGATTGCTTTGGATAGTATGGACATTTCAACAATATTAATTCTTCTACTCCACGAGCATAAAGTATTCTTCCATTTGTGTGTGTCGTCCTCAGTTTCTTTTATCAATGTCATAGTTTTCAGTGTACAGATCTTTAATCTACTTTGTTAAATTAATTCCTAGATTTTCTTTGTTTTTAATTTTTTGGTTTTTTTATGCAACTGTAAATGTGGTTGTTTTCTCAATTTATCTTTCTGATAGTTCATATCAGTGTATAAGAATGCAACTGAGTTTTGTGTATTGATTTTATACCCTGAACTTTACTGAATAAGTTTGTTTACTGGTTCTAACATTTGGGGTGAGGTCTTCTGGGTTTTTTATAAATAAACTCATGTGGTCTGCCAATAGTTTTACTTCTTCCTTTCCAATTTGTATGCTTTTTATTTATTTATTCTGACTAATTGCTCTGGCTAGTCCTTCCAATACTATGTTGAATAAAAATGGTGAGAGAGAAATCTTGTCTTATTTCTGATCTCAAAGGAAAAGTACTATCTTTTCACCATTAAGTATTGTGTTAGCTTTCATATATGGCCTTTATCATGTTGAAATAATTTTTTTCTATAACCACTTTGTTGAGAGTTTTTACCATAAGTTCATGTTCAGTTTTTTCAAATGCTTTTTCTGTATCTATTTAGAAGATCATATGGTTTTTGAGCTTTATTTTGTCAATGTGTATCACATTGGTTGATTTGCAGATATTGAACCATCCTTCCATCCTGGAATAAATCTTGATCATGGTATATGATCTTTCTTAATGGATTGTTGAATTTGGTTTGTTAACAGTTTGTTGAAAATTTTTGCATCTAGGTATCACAAATAATAATTTTACCATCTTAAAAATTTCTCTGTGCTTCCCCTATTTAAACCAAAAGTGTGTTAAATGTCGATATGTGTAATAATCTCTTTTAATTTTGGCAGTTACAGAACACCATATAAATGGAATCATACATTATGTAGACTTCAGACTTGATTCTTCAGAATTTCCCAAATAATGGGTCAAGAATTCTAAAACCACAATTCATTTATACTGGAAATGAAAAGTTATGTAATAAATAGCAGATGGTATAAGCCTGGTTTCATGTGTTGAAGTAGAAGATTACATCTTCCACATTGATATTTAGCAGTATGCATCTGAAAATCATCCACATATTTGCATGGTTTAAGGAGATACTCCTTTTTATCACTGAATAGTATTCCCTTGTACAGATATACCAGGTTGGTTTTCTATTCAACTGTTGAATGACCTCTTCAATTGCTTTCATTTTCTGGCTATTATAAATAATGTTGTTATAAAAATTTGCATGCAGGTTTTTATGTAAATACATGTTTTCAAATCATTCGTGTATATAACTAGGAGCATGATTGCTGATTCTTATGGCAATGCTATTCATCTTTCTTCCTTTCTTCCAAATACTCTTAATCTTTCTTCCACAGTGGTACAGAAACTTTTGCAGTTTCTTCCCAAGCGACTGTAGCATTTTAAACATTCATGAGGAATGAGGAGAGTTAATTTTGTCCTCTTTGAGATGAGTAGAGTTATTTTTACCCTCCTTGAGATAGCACTGAATCTATAGATTAAGTTGAGAGGAATTGATATTTAATAGTTTTGAATCTTTACATCAGCAGGAATAAAATCTTTCCCTTTTTCTAATCTGTGATCTTCCATCAGTGTTTGTAGTTTTCAGCATGCAGATTCCATATATTTTTTATAATATTTATCCATGAACTTCAATTTAAAAAATTTAAAAATTATTTTAATTTAAAAATTATTATTTTTTAAATTCCAATTCAAAATATTCATTTCTGGTTTATAGGAAAGTAATTGAATTTTGTATACTAAACTTGTATCTAGGGATCTTGCTATACTTGCTTATTAGTTCTTAGAGTATTTGTATAAATTTTTCCAGAAAGATAATCATGTTATACTGTTATTTTTATTTATCTGTTTATTTGTTTTAAATAATCTCTATAGCCAATGTGGGGCTTGAACTCATGACCTTGAGATGAAGAGTTGCATGCTTTATTGACTGAGCCAGCCAGGCACCCAATCATCTTATATTGAAATAAGCACTCCAAGTAAACTTTGACAGTTTTAACTTTAAATTGTTGATATTTCACATTTCTATTTTATCTGAAGTTATAGTATTATTCATAGAATTAGTAGCAGTAATAATAATAATAATTAGAGCATAAAACACTTATTACATGCCACACATTATTCTAAACACTCTCCATATATTACTTTTTATGTAATTTCTTCCATTCTAAGTTCCTTCCAGTTTTTATTGTGATGTATATTTAAGTATTAGTCTGGAGGAGGACAATATATGTGTTGGCACTTGCAAGTGAGAAATTATTTGCATTTGCCTAACTATGATTCTGAGGAAAGTCCATTTATTAAATCTCTGCAACACTTCAATTTTCAAATATGTTTCCTAATATTAGCTCATTTTTATTAATATCTGTTCATTTTTTTATTCAATAGCCATTTTTTATGCCTACTATTTTTGAGGCTTATTAAAATAGATATTATTTTCAGACTGTTTTTACACACAGGTGGTTTATCAGCTAGGAGAATGGGCATTCTTAATAGTTTATTTTAGCCTGGTTTGACCAAAGGACTTTGACTTTTTATTTAAATAAATGTTTTGTAACTTTAGTAATTTTAAAACCTTTGTTCTTTACTGAAAACTAAGCTAAAATGTACCTATGATTCCTTAAATTGAAAAAAATAATTCAAGAACACTTATTGATTGTTTTGTATGTATGTGCTGCTGAACCTAAAAATGGTGTGTAGGAAATGTCATTTAAAGCAATGGTGTTAAAAATTGCTAATTAAAAGTAAATTTGGACCCAAGAAGCACTTTTCCCAAAATATCTTGAAAAGTTATGACTGAAGAATCACACTTCTAAATTTTTTCATTAGCATGTAAACTGCCTTCCTGAAGATTTCCAGGATTAAAGGAAATGTGGCATTTCATTTTGTAGTTACTAATACCGTGCTCATTAAAAACAGGATTCCATAAATGTTGACAATCTGGCTGTAAAGGGAAGATGCAAGAAAGTCACCAGCAACTATTTCTAACTGGTACGAATCTCATTCTACTAACAGATATACAAGGATATAGTTTTCCTTACTTATCTGTCTAATTCAACTTTATTTCTATTGTCTGCTCTTATTTGTTTTGGGGGAGATAGGCACTCTTAGAACTAGAGTGTACCTGCATCTTAGAATTCATTCTGAGTTCAGTAAGTCAACTTCTTTTTCCTGAAGAGAGTGCCTTGTGCTTTGTTGGAAGGAGAACATTAATTAAAGGGCAGGAAGTGGGTGGTAATGGACCTCTAACCTGGAGGTCTGATAACACTGATAATACATCAGCAGGGACCTTTCCAAGCTTGGCAGAATCAGCTCCACTTGGCTTGACTTGTTTTCCTTCACTCTAAATAATTTCTGAATGGGGTCCATGTTTTTTTAACTAGTGCTTTTAGATTTTTTTTTCTTTGTAAGTCCATTTTTTCTCCAAGTGCAGTGATTAAAGTTTTCACAAAAATGAAATTGTCTTTTTCTTCCAGCACTGGTCATAGCTAAGGTATGACTCAAAAGACATGATGGGCTTCTTGAATTCATCATCCATATTTTCCTCTTCAATTTCAGGGAGGAAGCCCACTGACTTTTTATCCAAATTAGAAGTTTCTAGTTTCCCTTCTTAAGTCATTAGGTTATTAGAAACCTCTTTTCCATGGGCCCCTTTCTTGTGTTTTTACTCTGGATTTTGCTTGTTTGGTTTGGTTTTCTCTGATATTGTAATTTGCCTTTTTAAGATGATTGTCTAAAGCAATCTCCATGGGGAGTAAAAACTTCTTGATGCTGCTGCCTTTTCTTTCCTTCCCTTTCTTGACACTGCTAGGGAGTGCTTTCTCCTTTGTTCTATCCCTGAGAGTTGCCTTTGGTTTCCTCTTTGGAGACCACCTTGTGTGATTTCTTGATGATAAAAGCAGGGGAATTCTCGTCATCCTTGGTATCCTCCAAAAGTTTTTCCTTTGGGCACATTTGTGCTCCTTGTTTTGGCTCACAGCCCCTTTCCTCTGGGGCTCACCAGGTGCCATTATTGACTGAGCCCCATTCTGTCTTGGGAGCCATTATGTGGCCAGGCTTTTGGTGTGGAAGAGTAGGCTGGTGGTCCTCCACTGGAGATCTGTAATGGTCCATAGATATCTGATGAGGACAGGCAGATGATAGACATGTCTGAACATGGCAGTCATCAGAAGATTCCTGGTCTGAGGAAAAAGAATAAGAATGAGAATGAGAAGAAGAAAGAAGAAAGGAAGAAGAAGAAGAAGAAGAAGAAGAAGAAGAAGAAGAAGAAGAAGAAGNTGAGAATGAGAAGAAGAAAGAAGAAAGGAAGAAGAAGAAGAAGAAGAAGAAGAAGAAGAAGAAGAAGAAGAAAGAAAGAAAAGAAAAAAGAAAAGAAAAGAAAAAAGAAAAGAAAAAAAAAGAATAATAATAATAATNAAAGAAAAGAAAGAAAAGAAAAGAAAAGAAAAGAAAAGAAAAGAAAAGAAAAGAAAAGAAAAAAGAAAAGAAAAGAAAAAAAAGAATAATAATAATAAGAAGAAGAATAAGCTGGTGAAACTCTGAGGTACCTCTTTCTCTCATCTCTCCTCTCACAATTGTGAGATACTTTCTGAGGTCTCCCCAGCTCTGAGTTTTCTAAATTTTGTTTTTTCCCTTGCCTGTGGTCAAGGATGCGATCAGCTTCTGGAGGCTTTCCAATTTTCTTGGTAGTCCTTCTCCATTTTCTCCCCCTTCTGAAGCTCCTCCCTGGGCACTTTCAATAATTGCTCTTTTTGCAGTCCATTTCATCAGTCTCAATGTTCTATTATGTAGAAACCAACTTTTTCCACTGGGCCACTAAGTCCCTGGCAAAGCTACCAATGTGCTCATGTTTTCACAAGCTATTTACTGTTCTCATGACTACTCTCCACAACAATGGCTACTGTAATAGGCAACATGGAGAATTTCTATAATTGCTCCCATTGCTTCTTAGGGTTCAAGTTCAGCACCAGGTTGTAGGCTCCATGGTTTGGAGTGCCAACCCTGTCAGCAGCACTGTGACTGTTCCAGCAGTGCCTCCTCAGTGGAAGTGGGCTGGTGCAGTCCTGTATTGCAGCTCTGCTCTCCATGCATCCTTGGTGGAAACTGAGGTGCTACTGGCCCCATGTGGGCTTTGTACCTGGGCATGGTTGTACCTGCCACTGGGAACCACTCTGTTTGGGCCTGTTGGCTCCTTGCTGGCCTTTGGGCAACCAATTTTTCTGTGGAAGAACTTTACAGTGTGTCATCCAAGACTGAAGGAAACCCTACTGCCAGATTCTGGACTTACAAATCCTAACTGCATATTCCCTCCATCTCTGCAAAGCACTGTGAGTCATGCCCTATTTAACACCTGTCAGTGGCCCCTGGGCTGGCTGGCCCTCTCTCAGTTCAGAGAGTCAGCAAGATCAATCAATCAGTCGTGACTACCCTAGTTTGAAACTATGTGTCAATGGTTATCTTAATTTTATCCTCAACACAACCCAAGGAAATGGGTTATATTATTTCCATTTAATAGATGAGGCAACTGAGGCTCAGGGAGAGCAAATTAACTTTCACACAATCACATAACAGACAGCAGCAAAGCTTTAATTTGAATCTAAGCAGTGTAGGTCCTGTGTCAGCACCCAGAGAGAGAAAGGGTTATGTCTGAAGTTGAGCAGTTTAGCCCTAGAAGGGAGTAATAACCCATGCGTCTTGTTTCCCCCCAAAGCAGAGTCTGATACATAGGCACCAAGTACATTTGCTTGAAGTAATGAAAGAATGAGTCAATGGTCATTTGCTCTAAGGAACCTGCCTATCAGCTGTGAGACTTAAGTCAGGCCACCCCAGGCACCTAGTCTTAACCTGAAAGATTAATCTTTACTCTTATTATTCTTACAACTAAAAGGAACAACTAAACAGTCTTCAAATATCATCACTGATTACAGCTCCAACGATTGGATCAGAAAAGATCAGATTAGATCTCAGCCAGAGCTTCAGTAGCAGTGGCAGGCACCTGGCCTGACATCTCATCCAAAGTGAAAAGCCCCATGGTTGTTCTTCCTTAATCTTTTCCTTTTTATATAGACTTTATTTTTTAGGGTAGTTTTAGCACAAAAGCAGCAAAATTGAGCAGAGTTCCCATATGTCTCATGCCTCCATACATACAAAGCTTCCCTCACCATCAGAGCAGTACACTTGTTATAATTGATGCACCTACTTTGGCACATCATTATCACTGAAATTCCATAGTTTACATTAGGGTTTACTCTTGCTGTTATACATTCTATGGATTTTGGAAAGTATGTAACGGTATTTATACACATGATAGCATCATATAGAATAATTTTAGCACCCTAAAAATCCTCTGGGCTTTGCCTATTCATCCACTTTCAGAAAACACTGCACCACTTCATGGATAATGCAGACTTTATAGTAATAAACTATTCCAATTCCTCTCTTCTATCCCTTGTATCACTGCCGTCATTCATTTGATTTATACTTAAGTAAATAAATATACATATATATGTTTATATAAGCCATATAAACAAACATTAACATACATACCAGGATATAAATGTTTTAAACAAATTGTTTACTGTTAGATCAATTAAAAAAAGGAAAGCAGGGGCACCTGGATGTCTCAGTTGGTTAAGCGTCTGCCTTTGGCTCAGGTCATGGTCCCAAGGTCCTGGGATTGTGCCCCAAATCAGGCTCCCTACTTGGTGGGGAGTCTGCTTCTCTCTCTCCCACTCCCCCTGCTCGTGGTCTCTCTCTTTCTCTCTCTCTGTCAAATAAATAAAATCTTAATAAAAAAAACAAAAACACATTTATTTCTCTAATATTCTTCCTTTCTTTACATAGTCTGAATTTCTGACATATTAATTTCCTTCTTGCTGAAGAATTTATTTTTGACATTTTATGAAAAGTGGATCTATGTGTAACAAATTCTTTCAATGTTTGTTTGAGAAATTCTTATATTTCTCATTTACTTTTTTTTTTTTGAATAAGCTGTACACCCAAAGTAGGGGTTGAACTCACAAACCTGAGATCAAGAGTTGCATGCTCTACTGACAGAGCCAGTAAGGTGTCCCCTCATTTACTTTTGAAGGATAATTTTGCAGCATACAGAATTCTAGGTTGGTGAATTTTTCTTTCAACAATTTATCACCAGTCTCTTCTTGCTTGTATGGTTTCTAAGAAGTCAGACGTAATTCTTATCTATACTCCTGTGTAGGTAAAGTTGTCTTTTATCAATGGCTTCTTTCAGAATTTTTTTTTCTTGGATATGACACACCTTGGTATAGTTTTCTGTTGTTTGTTTGGTTTGGTTTCATTTTTGGGGGGGTATTTTTTGTTTGATGGTCACTGGGCTTTCTGGATCTCTGGTTTGTTTTCTGTCATTGAATTGGGGGATATTCTCTGTAATTATTGTTTCAAATATTTCTTCTATTTCTCCTCCTATTCATCCTTCCCCTCTTCTTCCTCCTCCTCCCCTTTCTCCTTGTTCTTCTGGTTTTCCCATTACATGCATCTTGGATAGTTGTCCCTCATTTCTGAGATGCTCTCATCTTTTTTCCTTCCTTTTCTTTTTCTTTTTTAGGATTTTTCTCTTTGCTTTTTAGTTCTGGAGGTTTCTATGTATATATTCTCAAGTTTAAAGATCCTTGGCTCATCCATGTCCAGCGTACTAATGAGCTCATCTAAGGCATTCTTCATTTATGTCACAGTGTTTTTGTTCTCCAGCACTTTTTTTTTTTGGTTCTTTCTTAAAATTTCAGTCTCTCTGTTTTCACTTTCCATGTTTGTGGATGTTACCTACTTTTTATGTTAGAGCTCTTAGTCTATTAATCATAGCTTTTTAAGGTTCCTTGTCTGATAATACCAAAATCTCTGCCATATCTGAGTCTGGTTCTGATGCTTGCCCTGTCTTGTCAAACTGTGTACTTTTTCTTTTAGTATGCCTTGTAATGTCTTGTTTAAAGCTTGACACAATGTCGTGAGTCAAAGTAACTCTGATAAATAGGTGTCTTTGGCTATGCGGTGAGGTGTGTGGAGAGGGGAAGTGTTCCATAGTCCTATGATTAGCCCACAGTCTCTTAATGAGCCCCTGCCTCTCATCTGTGAAACTTACAAGTGATTCTCAGTTTTTTCCTCCCCGCTTCGATGGAACAGGATGACTATAGGGAGCTAGAGTAGTTTTCCTCCCTATGTAGAAAGCTAGAATGGGCTGAAGTTGGGTATTTCCCTTCCCCTAGTTTAGTTAGGATCTGACAAAACCCCAATAGGTTAGGCACTGGTTAAAGTTTCCTTTAAGGGCAGACCTGGGTTAAAAGGACAGAATACTCCAGCTAATTTCAAAATGGCCACTTATCTCTTTTCCCTACCAGAAGCATGAGAAGATTTTCCTCTGATCTTTAGTGTGAGAACCCTGTAGAGATCTAGGAGGTAGACTCCCCTTTGGAACTTTTAACTCCCAGATTCATGCACACTAAGCCTCCAGCAAATTGCAGTTTAGTTTGTTCCACCCCAGCATTACCTCAGAAATTAGATCCTATCTCAGTATCTGATGTCGTCAAGAGGTTCAGCTGTGTTTTGTTCTTTTGAGGGCCCTTGCATAATATGTTCCCATTTTTATTTAGGTCAGTTTATTTCATGTGTGTGTAACCCTGACAAAGACAATAGAACACTGTTTTGCTGATTCAGGAAGAAATCAGACAGTTCCTGGGAACTCCCCACATGTTAGCAGTGAGGCTGAAAGGTTCATGGTATGCTCAGTGCAAAACTCAGAATGACTAGGATATGTGTGTGTATATGTGTGTGTGTGTGTGTTGGACAAAAAAGAAGGGAGAAAGAGAGCATTGATCTAGCTAGGCTAGATCAAGAGTGCAGTGGGATTTGGAGCTCTAAAACAATAGGCAGCTGTCAGTTTGTCTGCCTACCTACTACCTCACATAAGCAACAGAGACTAGATACAAATCCACGTTTTCCAGCTTCCAAACCAAGATTCTTTCTACTACTCAGTATGCCTCAAAAATCATTGAATTGTATATTTTATCCCATTTTTAATGGCAACAGAGTCTTCTATAAAAGCTGCCAAGTTTTATAAGTGATATTTTCAGGTTCAGTCAGTATGTTGGATTGTATCCATCCACATGAGAACCCAATTTGTCCAGTGTTCTTGGACTTAGAAGGTTCAGAGACACCAAATAGATGCAATGAAAGCATAAAATCATATGATTGGATCATGTTTGTGGTAATTAGTAGGGCTGATGCATCACGTATGTTTGATAAAGGAAGTTGGAATGAAATCTTGGAATAAAGTAAGAGAACTATGACCAGGGTTCAAATCCCAGCTCCACCAATTACCAGTTATTTCTAAACAATAAAAACAAAACAAAACAAACAAAAAAAACCCTAAACCACAAAAATATAAAACTGTGCTGCTGCTTGAGCCTATTAATGTGAATAAAAAATAATATTTACCTTTCCATTATAAGACCATGCACCTATTATAAATACCACATATATCAGGAACCAGATTTATTTCTTATAACTTTAAATCTGAATAAATAAAAATAGCATTTTTTTTACCTGACTATAGAGTTTGAGTGCAAAAACAATTCCCAATAATTTAATTTTCCAACAATATATTTCATCAACATAATGCATATGTTTTCAAGGTTGGGGGGATGCTGCTGGCTGGTGTGTGGCACAGTTCTGGGCAACTACAAAACACTCAGCAAATGTTTTTGGTTTAAAATACATTAAGCAGAAATTAAAGATATACAGGCCAGGATGGTGGACTTTGATAATTCAGTTAATGAGAGAAAATGTAATTATTTATTACCCATGTGTGGACAAATAGTGTGAGGCAGAAAAAAAAAAAGAAGTCCTAGTAAAGCTAATCTAACAAGCCAAAACATACTTATTAGAAGTCTTTGGTGTTATTCTCCAAAAAGCTCCAAATGCTGTGCATGGAATTTTTAAAGCATGGAATATTCAAAAATAGCACTGAAATAGTTGGGAAAGAAAGTTGGGAGAGTAAAATCAGTGATGCTTAAGAAAAGTTGAGAAGAGCAGGCCACAGCAACTTTTTAAAAATTAACTTTATACTGTGAATTTTAACACATACAGTAAATTGTATGAACATATGTATAACCTAGCAAATTAAAGTTAACAGACACTTTATATAACTACCTCCATCAAGGGAAAGGCATTGTCAGCGTTCCCAGAAGCCTCTGAACACCTCTTCTGATCACAACCTCTCCTCTTCTGGAGGTAACCATATCTTGCCTGGAAAGGAAATCACTTACTTGCCTTATTTTACCAACTTATGTATCTGCAAATGAAACTACTTAGTTTTGTGTGTTCTTGGGTTTTATATAAATGGAGTCATGCTACATTTATATGTATATATTTTAATCAACATTAACATTTAAATATCACTGGATTCATGATGTATTTTCTCTTTGAATATATATATATATGTATATATATAATATTATATTAGCTTTGTGCACTGCCAAGTCCTATAAAAAATGACCAAGTCAGTAACAAAGAGCATCTCTTGCACCCAGATAATATAATATTGTACCTAAAGGAACCAAGAGCTCTTAGATAAATGGCCAATTCCAGGTCTGGAGCAAGAAATGTATTAGATGACCCTGAAATGACTTGTAACTCAAAATGAAGATGCTCAGAACACACTGGGAAGGGAAAACATGTACAGGGCAAGAAGATGAGGAGAAAGGAGTGAATGAATTTTAATGAATTGAGCAGTAGATAAATGACAGATACATGAATGGATGGATGGATGGATGGATGGATCCGTGAAAGATTCAATGGATAAATGGTTGATGAATATACACTCAGTTAAACCTCATGGTAGTCCTTCTGTGAGCTTGTGCATATTTTATCCTGTGCAGATTTTAGGGTATAGTTGAGATTTTAAGTACTCCATAGAGCTTTATCTGATTCCATGATGATTTGGCTGATGATAACTATCAATTATAGTCACATAATAATGGAAATAGACACTTAAAAGAAAAAAAATCCTAAGAATCATAAAGTTACAGCATAAAATATGCCCACCCCTCCAAAAAAAACCCATGTCCCTAATATTTCATAAAGGTTATTTTAGGAATCCTTGGTCCTTAGTTGTTGTTTTGCTTTACCTAACAAAATTAATTCTATAAAGAATTCTATAAGCCCAATGATGTAACTTCCCTGGTTAAAACCTTTCAATATCTCTGCATCACCCACAGGATGTAACTCAAGCTCCTTTCATACTTCCAATTCTCTCGTTCCTTTCTACATCTCCTTTCTTGTCTTTCTCCTGCCTTACATTTTTTTGGCCAGCAATTCATAACCACATTATCAGTTCCCTTGTGTATGCTATGTAATTTTCATTTTTCATTGAATTTACTAGGAATCATACCCACTATGTTCTAGCCCTAAACTTTGCCCCAGTGAACTCCTACCACCCTCTTAATACACAAGACCGCCTCCCATAGGACATTTTGCCCGACATTTCTGATTCTTGCCACTTGACATCACAGATAGTGCTTTTTCTCCAGGGCCCAGCAAACGGCCTAACGTGTTCAGAAAAGTATGTATTTATTATGTTTTGTAATTAATGGCACATAGTTTTGTTCTTTTTAAAATTTGTAAAACAGGGAGCCTTTTGTTATTTGAATCAGGTCTGGTGGACTGTCAGAGATACTTCAAGTATTTATGTATACATGTGCGCAATTATACATGGATTCCACACATCTATTTAAAACATAACAGGATTTTTAAAAATTCGTATATGTAGGAATCCCTAAGAGCTCAGATTAAGTTAGCGAAGTCGTATTTATAAGAGCAGATGTAATAACAAGCACCTGAATTAGGATTGAGTTAAGATTTGCTGACAGTTCTTATTCTTGAGCTGAGGGTGAGTCTTTAGCCAGAAGAGGTACATTTATATACAAGCAGACAATCACAAGAAACCTTCAAATAAAATAATTGCTTGGTGTAACACAAGGTGAAGTAATCGGCTTGAAATTTTGTCCTGAAACAGAGTAAATCAATCCCATTTGGGGGCATCCTGTAGCCATAGATTGTAATGCTTTTCCCTCAGCCCTTAATTTCATACCTTTTTAAGCCCAGTGAGAAATCTCAGTTGAAGTAGTTATTTTCTCTTTTCTGGTAGAATTTATTATGATTGTTTTTATTGAAATTTGTTTACCTCCTGAAGTGCTAAGATATTGGTTATGTGTATCAATCAAAATTTTATTGCATTATCTTGTAACCTTTTAAAATAATTGATCAGACAATAAAAATAAAAATGGACATTAATTATGTTGAGGAAAGTTCTACTTCTTTTTCAACTTGACATATTTTTCTTCCCCGAATGCTTTGAAATTGCTAAAAACAATTGGATGATGCCCATAATAAATTTGGGGAACTATGTTGAATAGATATAAAATGACAAACTTAACTGCATTTATATTAAGGCATTTTTCTGCTCATCAGACTGAGATGAGAAAATTAATATGTAAACCATTAAGTTATACCCAGATGCATTGTGTTCTGCAGATGAAATAGATATTTGAGGATGTTATCTCTAACAGTTTATTGCAATTTCAAAGGGAAAATGCTTTAGAAAAATACATGTCTTCAAAAGATGTTCATTAAAATATTATATATTTTGAAAAATATAACTCATGAATTGTGTTACTTGTTTTCTATATATTTTTTATGTCTGTTTACATATTTTTATATATTATTCTATCTTCTTGGCTGTTTTGTTTCCAGATTTACACTAACAGTATGGAAGAGTATATAAACTGGTTCATCAAAAATGTTTTGATTCATGTCATAATTTTCTCTTTAATTCTTAGCTACCTTGAAAGTAAAATTAAATTTTAGAACTAAATTTTATGTTTTCTTGAAAAATTAAAAAAGGAAAAGTACTTTCTTGGTCCTGGGAATGTTTTGTGTTGACATCAGATAGATGGGAGTACAACATAATTTAAAAAGTTGTAGGATATTTCTGGGCTTTAGGTTTCCCATTTATAAAATTAAAATAGATTAACACCTATTTTAGAGTAGCATCATTATGAGATTAGTGGATTATTCTTTTTTTAAATGAAGTGCCAAACTTATTTATTTATTTTAAAGATTTTATTGATTTGACACAGAGAGAGAGAGAGAAAGAGTGAGCACAAGCATAAGCAGACAGAGTGGCAGGAAGCAGGCTTCAGGCTGAGCAGAAAGTCTGACATGGGATTCGATCCCAGGACCTTGGGATCAATACCTGAGCGAAAGGCAGACTCATAACCAACTGAGCCACCCAGGTGTCCCTACTGGACTATTCTATCCTTCACCAGGTAATGAAGTAATACTTTTGGTAATATTATAAAACACAGTGGCTTTGGGACCCCATCTTTCTTGACTGCTGGAAACCAGTTTTCCACTAGGTTCTACAACACCAGATGTTTCTGGGTATACCCTGGGGATAACCATAAGTAAAATCTAGTTATTCTTCACACCTTGACCATTCATCTGGCTCAGGACTGATCTCTTCCTCTTGGTATTCCCAGTTTGCTTTGTTGTGACTATATCTTCGAGTTCTATACTGAATTTTCCCTAAGGTATTTTTTCCCCTATAGTATTTCCAAGCTTAGATGGATATTGTTTGTCTCTTTCCCAAAAATATCATTTGAGATCATGGTGGACCTTTGATATGACTCAGTGATAATGAAAAGTAAAACTTACACAGTAGCTTATAGTTAGCATTGGTATGTCTCAGTATTCATGGGCCCAGGCATGACATCATACATGTACTTAATTGTATGGTGATCTCCTTTCACCTTTCAGGATTAAGGTTTATGGAGCATCTATTTTGGGCCAGGCACTGTCATAGATCCTGAAGATAAATGTGGAAGCAAACAGATGAAAACCTCTGCACTCATGAAGCCTACTGTCTGGTGGGAAAACAGATAAAAATGGTAGAAATAATAAATAAATAGTTAAGTATGATGTGATAAGTATTATTAAAAAGTAGATTGAGTTCAGGCAGTTTGGGAATTTCTGGGTAGGGTAATTTCATATGGGATTCTCAAGGATAGATTCATTTAAAAATGACATTGGAGTGTAGATTGGAAGGGCTAAGAAAATTAATTCTATAGATAATTTGGGACAAAATGTTCCATGCAGAGGAAACAGGCAGTGCAAAGACTTTGAGTTGAAATCATGCTGGATATTCTTTTTTTTTAATTTTTAAATATTTTTTAAGTAATCTCTTTACCCAACATGGGGCTTGAACTCATGACCCCAGGATTGAGAATCACATGTTTTATTGAATGAGCCAGCCAGACACCCTTTTTGTTTTTTACATTTAAAGCATTGTTTTTTATTGTGGCAAAATACATATAATGTAAAATTTTCAATTTAAATAATTCTTAAGTGTGAAATTCAGTGGGTTTTTATTTTATTATATTTTATTGAAGTATAATTAACATACAGTGTTATATTAGTTTCAGGTATGCAATATAATGATTCAACAATTCATACATTTTTCAATGCTCATCCACTTAGTGTACTCTTAATCCCCTTCACCTATTTCACCCATTCCCCCCTCCCCCCTCCCCTCTGGCAGCCACACATTTGTGTTCTGTATTTAAGAGTCTGATTTTTTTGTTTGTTTCTTTTTTCCTTTGTTCACTTGTGTGTGTGTGTGTCTGTGTGTGTGTGTGTTTTTTCCTTAAATTCCACATATGAGTGAAATCATAAGGTGTTTGTCTTTCTCTGATGGACTTATTTCACTTTGCATTATACCTTCTAAGTCCATTCATGTTATTGCAAATGGCAAGATAGCATCCTTTTTTATGGCTGAGTAATATCTCTTTCTTTTTTCATTCATAAATGGATGGATTCTTCTATTGCTTCAATATCTTGGCTCTTGTGGATAACACTGCAATAAATATAAGGGTGAATAGATCTTTCCAGGCCTACTGCTTAGAAAAAAATATGACTGCTCATTGACAATGTACCAAGTCACCCAAGAGTTCTGATGGAGATGTACAATGAGACTGATGTTGTTTTCATGCCTGCTAATGCAATCAAGGAGTAATTTTGACTTTAATATCTTATTATTTTAAAAAATACATTTTGTAAGGCTATAGTTATCATAGTGAAATTTCTGTAAAATTGGTAGTAACGTCCTCTCTTTCATTTCTGATGTTATTTGCTTGAGTCCTCTATTTCTGTGTCAGTCTAGCTAAAGGTTCATCAATTTTGTTGTTATTTTCAACAAACCATCTTAATTTCATTGGATTTTATCTATTTTATATTTCATTTATCTCTGCTCTAGTTTTTATTATTTCCTTTCCTCACTAGCTTTGGCTTTAACTTCTTTTTTCTATTTCCTCAAGGTGTAAATTCAGGTTATTGATTTGGGTTGTCTCCTTTCCTTTATATTTTATTTAATGCAAATACCTACAGCTAAAAATTTCCCTCTTGGCACTGTCTTCATTGCATCCCATAAGTTTTGATATGTTGTGTTTTCATTTTTTTCAAGATACTTTAAAATTTCCTTTATTTTTTTCTTTTTTGACCCATACATTAAATGTGTTTGGTTTATTTCCACGTGTTTGAGGATTTCCCATTTTCCTTGCTTCTATTGACTTCAAGTTTCATTCCACTGTGACTGGAAAAGATACTTTGTATGGTTTGAATCCTTATAAATTTGTTAAGATTTGTTTGTGTGTGTGGCATAAAATGTGGTCTATCCTGGATAATATTTTGTATTCACTTGAGAAAACTGTGTATTCTGCCTTTGT
Organism: Ailuropoda melanoleuca; assembly: GCF_002007445.2. Classification (NCBI taxonomy): domain Eukaryota; kingdom Metazoa; phylum Chordata; class Mammalia; order Carnivora; family Ursidae; genus Ailuropoda; species Ailuropoda melanoleuca. The sequence goes on from NC_048219.1 coordinate 96,311,642, forward strand.
TGGGTGAAGTGTAATCTCTTTCCCCTGTGTCTGCAGGTCCCATTTTGGCTTTCACAACCCATGCCCACTGCTAACCACATGTCTTGGCCACGTGAGTTCTGAGTTCAGTGATACAGAGACAAATCACTCAGGCGGCCTGTGCACAGGGTATATATTTGCAAATTCTACTTGTTCTGTTCCCTGTTGTTCATGGATAGGAACTAAGGACCAGCCCACTGCTATACACAAACTGTGTCATGCTATGCCAGAGAGGAGGTGGAACAAGGGCACTAAAAATAACAAAACTTCCTACCATTTGAATTTTGTTTTTGACTGGGCATTCTCTTGGTTGCTGTAGTTCTTTTAATCATTCCCAAAGCTCCTGTAATGTTAGTCATGTCTAGTTCTTTATTTTATGTCTCCATGGGGAAACAAGTTCCAAGGGAGATGTTCCTCAGCCCACCTTTTTGAAGACATCATTTCTGACCTGGCATTAAAAAAAATTTACAAAAAGTGGTTAAAACAGAATGAATAAAAAGGAGAAAAATGTAATTTAAGTTTAGAGAGGTAATGTGGAGCCAGTTAATAAGATAATATCGGGTACTTTAGAACATTTAGATCATAAGGGACATGATTTTTGTTTTGAGAGAAATGGGGAGCCACCACAGTGTAGACGCTGCATAGTTAAAATTAGCAATAATGCACTGACTGACATGTGAAAATAATAGGCTGTCTGCAAGTAAGATGGAAGCACTTAGCAAGCCATTGTAAAAATCCATGCAATCAAGCCAAGGTGGTACCAGTGAAAATGTTGTGAAGTGTTTATACTTTGGATATATTAAAAGCCAGAAAGGCTTCCTGAAGATTAAATGAGTGATGTGAGCAAAAGAAAGGGATCTAGGGTGGCTTCAAGTTTTTGGCTTAAGCAACTAGAAGGACTAGTTGCCATTGTTCTCAATTGAGTTTTGGAGCAAAAATATCTGGAATCATTTAGGACAGGTTATTTCCAGTTTTTGGAGAATGAGCTATTGCCCACCAAAGTGAATCCTTTTAAGAATACTTACAGATGACTGGATTAAGAAGATGTGGTCCATATATACAATGGAATATTACTCAGCCATCAGAAAGAATGATTACACAACATTTACAGCAACATGGATGGGACTGGAGGAGATTATGCTAAATGAAATAAGTCAAGCAGAGAAAGACAGTTATCATATAGTCTTACTCATTTATGGAACATAAGAAATAGCAGGGAGATTGGTAGGAGAAGGAAGGAAAGAATGAGGAGGGGGGTAAACAAAAGGGGGAATGAACCGTGAGAGACTGTGGACTCTGGGAAACAAACTGAGGGCTTCAGAGGGGAGGGGGGTGGGGGACTGGGACAGGCCAGTGATGGGTATTAAGGAGGGCACATATTGCATGGTGCACTGGGTGTTATACGCAAATAATGAATCATGGAACATTGCATCAAAAACTGGGGATGTACTGTATGGTGACTAATATAACAAAATAAAAATTATATATAAAAAAAGAATACTTACCCGCTAAGAGTTCAACTATCTTTAAATTCCTATAAGGGGAAGTTTTTTCTCTCTCCATTTAATCTATGGTTGGCTTCCCCATTTCTCACCTCCCATCCAAAGTTAAGCCTTATCTCAGGATACTTCTGTTGGAAACATCAGTTTCCTTCAGAGAAAACTTGACCCATAAGTCATGTCCTCCTAACTGTCCCAATACAACAATAACATCAAAATACATAGTCCAACATTATCACTTTCCTTAAAAGTGCCATGTGTAGGGCATTCAAATTCCAACCCAGGTTCAATCGTGGCAAACTTGTTTGAACTCCTTGTCACAACCTTTCCTCTTGCAAGAAGGAAGAAGCATCTTTCATGGCCCTTTCTGGCAATTTCTACCTCAGCTTCTCATTTCCGAGTAGTAACTGCTCAAATAAGAGCACACACATGTCAAGATCCTGCAATAGTGTATAGGTCACATTGCACACTATGTATATCCATCGGACAAAAACAAACAAGCAAAAATCTCTACCAATTAGACCAAGACTTACCTGTGACAGCTAAAGAAGATATAAAGTTATGTACTTTATCAAACCACATTGGACTCCTCAGTCAACAACACACATTCAGAATTACTTCAATTTTTCCTTAATAACAATGAGTATGTGAGTACATGTTTGTCATTTTTTGTTACCAAAAGATCTATTTCAAGCTGGCCCCAACCCTAACTAAAGAAAAATTCTTCCCAGTTTTAATTTAGTTTCACTGCTTACTAGATAGNGGCCAAGCAACAAACAGATTTTTACTTAAAAATAAAATAAAACGATAATATCTACCATCATTTTATTCAAATAAAGACTTATTCCCAAAAAATTGTGTTACAAAATTTCCAAATAATGTTGATAATTATTATATAAAAGGTTATCAGCCTGAAACCAAGATCTAATATATATATATATATATAATAACTTAGATCTTGGTTTCAGGCTGATAACCTTTTATATAATAATTATCAACATTATTTGGAAATTTTGTAACACAATTTTTTGGGAATAAGTCTTTATTTGAATAAAATGATGGTAGATATTATCGTTTTATTTTATTTTTAAGTAAAAATCTGTTTGTTGCTTGGCCTTTCAATTAGAGTAAATAAAAAATGGCAAACACGCTTTAATCTTTAGTAGAAAGTGAAGATGTCTCTATGCTGTTGGGAAGAGTTTACTCTGGGGAGCTTTTTCTAGGCTGTCAATTTTAAATAAAAGGAATAGGGGGCCAGGAATTATATAACAAGCTCTGGCAGATCAGACTGGGAATTAGCCCCAACTAGATGGATCCATACAGAGAAAAATATGACTAACAAAGTCAGAGCTAGAGAAAAACTTAGGCAATGAAGGGACATTCAATACTTTCTCAACTGAAAAAAGAGAACGTAGTTAGAAAGGGATGACAAAACCAAAAGGTCTGGAAGAAAAGCGTGTGTGGGGGGGTGGGAGGTGCCAAATAGCCCTAAACTGCACAGAAAGGAGAGGAACACAGGGCCCAAATCAAGACAAAGACATGGTGCATTTCTGCACCAGAGTTTTCCTTCTTGGGCTTTTATTGAAGAGGGCCTAATTTTAAGTGAGGTGGTCCTAAGAGCATGAAAAACAAAAACAAAACCATGAATTATGCAGTTCCCATGCAGGTGGAGGGTGTAAGAGCTAGAGAATTCCTAAAGCCACAGACACCACCTCAGTTTGTGATTTACTGTCTTTAGGTTTCTAGATTTCAATTTCCACCTCTTCTAGAATTATTTTTAAAGCTGTTTTCCACTATTAAAGTATATAAAATATTTTGCAAAGTAATTTGTAAGACAGTTCTTGAATAAAATAAAGCTTCAAATTTGACACTATTACTGTCATGTAGAAAGCAAATGGATGGAAAACATTGAAAACCATATATTTTTATGGTGTGTGTATTTAAATGCTTACATTTAATCTTCAAATGGAACGAAGTTAAGCCATTCACTTTGATTTAGGTTTGATTAATGGTCTTTAGTCTTTCATTTAGAGAGTATTCTACTATTGATCTGACAAAGTATTTGTGCTATTTAAGTGTTTTGTGGGGGAAAAACAAGACAATTTAGCAGGATATGTTGCAACCACCTCTAAAATTGCTTGCCAAATTGACTTAGTTACAGCGTAAAGGTTTGAAATAAAAGAAACTCAGAAGCCGGTGCTAACCAAAGATGACTGAAAAGTCTCACACATTATACACATCACAGGGAGGCAATCTGAGATGTTTCAACGCTGTTTTCTTCAGCTTTACAGTTTTTTTAAATATATTTATGTACCTCTTAATCAGTGATCCTTTTTCAAGTTTTGTTTCTTTCTAATTTTTACAGTGGTTCAGCATCACCATATCTTTTGTGTGATTTTATGTCATTTTTTGAGTGTTTTGCATAAATGCTTAGCGTTTCAAAAAAATAAAGACATTATAATGTTAATTATGCAATTATATATTTACATTTACAAGATAATACTTTTTGGCAAATTTCTTTTATAGGCTTAAGTGCATCTTGAAAGCTTGTATCTGCATGTAATGCAAACAATTTCATTTTTAAAGAATTTGGATGTTAGTTTTCAATGGTTTTACAGAAATGACTTCCTTTTCTTTAGTCTATTTAAAATGTTGTTCCATAGATGGGAGAAATCATATGATAATTGTCTTTCTCTGCTTGACTTATTTCACTTAGCATTATCTCCTCCAGTGCCGTCCATGTTGCAGCAAATGTTGAGAATTCGTTCTTTCTGATAGCTGAGTAATATTCCATTGTATATATGGACCACAGCTTCTTAATCCAGTCATCTGTTGAAGGGCATCTCGGCTCCTTCCATGATTTGGCTATTGTGGACAATGCAGCTATGAACATTGGGGTGCATATGGCCCTTCTCTTTACTACGTCTGTATCTTTGGGGTAAACACCCAGTAGTGCAATGGCTGGGTCATAGGGTAGTTCAATTTTTAACTTTTTAAGGGACCTCCACACTGTTTTCCATAGTGGATAGACTGGTGATGGGTAGTAAGGAGGGCACGTATTGCATGGTGCACTGGGTGTTATACGCAACTAATGAAGCATCAAACTTTACATCGGAATCTGGGGATGTACTGTATGGTGATTAACATAATATAATAAAATAAAATTAAAAAAAATAAAGGAAGAGAGCACAAAAAAAATAAATAAAAAAAAATAAAATGTTGTTACTTGAATTTTGGTGGACGTTAATTTTTGTCTTGCATAATCATAGCCATGGTATAATACTTGTCATGTATTTAATATTTTGTAGTGTTTTCATATTGTCTATCAACTCTTTTTTCTACACCAGATGTGAATCAACAAAGACTGTAGCATGTTGACATGTATATTATTGACTGATATAGAAGACTCTCACTTGTTTATATATATAAACAGGTATATACACACATATAAAATACATTAGATTCTACGAAATATATAACATAAATATTTAATGCATACAGAAATACAAAATTCATATCTTGATACCTTGCATAATTGCAGTGCAATTCTTTATTTGATCTTGTTCCAATTAATTGTGCCTGCAATCCTTGTTTAGACAAAACTAGGATTAAGTAAGAAATTTATAGATGCTACCCAGCTTTATTTTTCAGGCACCAGAAAACAATGATCAAATACTCCCTTCATTCATTTCAAATTCAAATGGATTATGATTCATTATTTTCTTTCCACCCATTTTTTTTTATCAGATATTGGACAATTTAACCAGTATCTTATTTAGGTGGAAGATCTTTATCAATGAATAAAAGTCTGTAAGCAATCTTATCTGGAATGTTAATAGTTTGTTCACATTTCTTTGGGTTTTTGTTGGTAACTTGTATTTCCTAATTAGATTTCAGAATATAAGCCAGATCTTTGAAACTCTACAATATTTATTTAGTATATGTATCACTCAATTCCATTTCAACTGATAGATAAAAAATAAACAAAAGTAAAGTGAATTTATTTTCTCAGAAAAAAAAAATCCTAGTGGTAGACTTCAAGAGTGATTGATTCAGATGCCCCAAAAATGACAAAAGGATCCAATTTCTCTCTCCCTCCCTCTTTCTCTTTCCTTCTCTTTCCCTCAGCTCCACCTCCTCTATATCAACTTTACTTTTAGACTAATTCTCTCCTTCTGACAGGAAAATGGACATCAGTTCCTCACCATATTGCTTCTCATCCTCAAGATCAATGAAGAAATGTAAGCTTTGACTATCCATAAATTTTTTTTAAAATGTCCATGCCTGGCTCTCATTGATCTAAAATGTTGTATATGACCATTCTTGGCCAATTGCGATTGCTTGGAATATGGGAGATGCCAGTCGGCTTAAGCCAGTTAGGGCCTATACCTGCATACTGGAGAAGTCTATGACTACCCCAACCCTGGCTTGAGAGAAGGAATATTGGCACACTGTTTTGTTAGATTTAAAAGTATAAAAAAAAATGCTCCCTATAATCACACTTTTTTTTTCCTTTTCAACTAACTTTTTGACTTTGAAGGATAAAGCAAAGTGTTAATTTGGTGACGTAAATTTTCAAAGAAAAATCTGTTGAGAGATGAAGTTATAGGAAATACATGACCTAGTACATAACTATGCCAGAAATGATTATGCTCATGTTTCCTCTTCTGTAATATTTACTGAGTTGCCCCTGAGAAGATCAATTTCAGTCATGAGATCAATTTCCCAACTCTTTCCTTGCATGTAGGTTTGGCTCTGTAACTAGATCTTGCCTATGAAGGCATCCCAAGTTGTATATGCTACTGTGGTCAGGGCTTTTAACAAAAGTTTGTGCTATATCCACTCTCTCTTTCTTAATCTGCCATCTAGATGTGGAAAGGAACTTAAAGATTTCAAGGCTTAGAAATGGAGGCACCCTGTATCCCTGAACCACCAAATGATGGTAAACAGCCCCAGCCAGAAACACGAGCAATAGACCAATACATAAGAAAGAAATAAACTTATGAAAATTGGGAGATTGATTATTGGCTAGTTGCTGGTACTCTAATTAATACAAAATCAAATGAAGATGGAATAATTTTTTACCAGCTATTCCGAAGTATCACTGTTCATCTTATTATTAACACATTACCAAGAGAAGGAACAAGTAGATGGACCTTATTTCTTTTTATAATATTTTTCCTTTTGAAATGGAAATGAATCCAATTTTTAAAACTACATCCCTGGAGAATAAAAATCCAACTTTCATTCTATCATGCATCCCATTATAAAAAGAAATTATTATTTAGAATAATTATCTCAACATTCTACCCATGAGCAACTTAAAATTGTCTGTGTCAATTTAAAGGAAATTTCAGAAGAATGTCAGAGGCCTAGAAGTCAACAGAATTGGGATATTTGAAGGAAATTTTGAGTGTTTATGACTCAGGATATCTTGAGCCTGGAATATGAAAGGAGAAATTTTAGCAGTAATGCTGGAGAGTTGGCAGGGGTCAGATCATGAAGGCCACTGAAGGCCAACATAAGGACTTTAGATAAGCCTTGAAGACAGTAGAGTCACGGATTGTAAATGAAGGAGTCAGGGTTTTGACTTCAGGGTTTGTTTCAGAAAGGTCACTCTGGGCTTCAAGTAAAAGGTAGCTAAGGACTCTTCTCTCTGCAATCAAATCAAAACCAAAAGAATAAGAAATGGAAAATGCCATCTATAAAAACTATGTAAAACTACCCAATTGTAAACCATAATTGATAAAGTTCTGCCAACTGTAGTGAAAATTGTTCAAGTAAGGATGTTGAAGACAAATTCATGCCACAGAGGCATTGACAACACAGATCTCCAAAGTTTATATGCTTATTAAGAATCCATTGTGAAGATCAACAGGCTCTAAGTGAATGGAAAAGTTTCTAGAACATTCCACAGGTCTCTCTTGACATTGCTGAGTAGCATGGAAGGTACAGCTGCATAAAAAAACAGGCAGTCGCTCCATTTTTGCAAAAGAAAGTTGTCAGAAGAGAAGATAGCAATCAGTTGGGCATCTTACTTTGCCAAAGAGAAATAAATGCCAAGTGGTCTCATAAAGGACCTGTGACATATAAGGCATCATTTCTACCCAAGTAATTTCCTGTTGGCTCAGAGAGGAGCCAAGCTTATGGAGCTGACTCTTAGTGACAGGGTTCAGAGACAGTGCAACAGAATCCAATAATCTCTAGGCCCAATTCATTCCCTTGGCCTTTCTTCTTCACTGCCTGTCATTAAATGAGTGGGGCATAAAAGGTTCCAAAATGTAAAATAAAAAGAAATGTATCAGCATGGGACCCATGTAAAGATATTGCAAAAAAGGGGATTGAGCAAAAAGACCACAAGAAACGAACAAGATAAATTATACAATCAATTCAAAGCATAATACTCACAGCATTGCTTCACCAAATCTGCCTGTAACTAAAAGAATTATTTGGAGACAGGCCATACTGGAGGCAAAAAGCCCAGTTAGGAGAAAGTTTAAATAATCCTTATGCATCTTAAATTAGGACTCCAACAGTGAAAATGGATAAAATAGTACAGATCACTGTCATCTGCCTTTGCTTGTCAGGTATTCCTGTGCATAAGACTTGGGGTAACATTTCCTATATGGCCAAGCTCAGTTTCAGTGGGGACAATATGCATAAAGAAATCTCAACCCTTTGGGCAGTTTGAGCAAAATTTAATTATTATTAAGTATTTAAAAAATAGAAACCAAAGAGAAATTAGGGTCTTTATAAGTACGGGCGTTTCTCTGATGCAATTGTCTCACTTAGGGCAAGAGAAATTACAAAAAAAGTTCCCCATGACCCATTCTTCCCCAAATGCCCTGACCATGTATTGAGGATTGTATCACTTTTAATGAGATTCCTCACTTCAAAAGTACTCCACGGTTTTCTTAGTGCCAACTCATCTGCTTTTGATTCATTTAGTATTCCATAAGGTTTGGTCTATAATTCACTGAATCTTTTTGTGAGAGAAAGATCCTTATAGACATTATTAACTGCTGACTCTTTTGCTTCCAACCAGCTGCACAGCTTCCAGTGTGGTCCATTTATACTTTATCCTGTACTCATGGGCCAGATAACTTCAGAATTCAGACTCTTTAGTAGTTTACAAAGGAGTGTTATAACATTAATTTTATAACAAACTGGTAAGTTCTGGAGAAGCATCTCATATTAGAACCTGTTAATATTTCTCCAGCAAAACAAATTAACATGCATTCTACATGGAATAAATAAGGATTATAAATAGCTTGCATCATTTCAGGTCAGGTGTTATCATAAAATGAGTTAACAGCAAATGTTTTTCAGATTTTAAAAAAATTATTATATTTTGACTTTGTAAATTCAAATAAGGTATTTTAGATCTGTTTTTCTACAAACCTTGTGTGACCCTACCACTCCCCTGATTCTGATATTTCAATGGATGCTTCCCAATTACTGCATGATGGATAATCAAAACTTGTAAAATGGTACAAAAGATTATCTGTGCTCCGATCCCTTCTTACTGAGCCAGAATTATCTTTGACCTATTCCTGCTTTGAAGTTTATGTTCTAGCAGTAAGAAAGCCCCTTGTTTTCCCCTGTGTGAGTTTTCTCCCTGTATTTTGAAGGAAATACCAAAGTTTTTATCACTTCCTTTGATTGGCTTTATCTAGACTGCCAATCCTACCTTTCATTTTTCCCTCACCTACATAACTTCATACATATTTGAAAGCTCATCCAGATGGCACTACTTCTGGGAACTGCTCAAATAGAATACTGTGTCATTCAGCCATTCACTCCACTACTCCCCCAACCCACACACTCACACACACCCCCTACACACACAGGAGCCCAGGAGCCCAGTCCTTGTCCTTGTTCTGTGATCCTCTATGATCTTATTTATAATCTCTATCAGTGAATGTACCACATTGTATCATACATTTTTGTTTATATCACTTTTTCCCTGTCCACATTAAGTCTTTAGGGAAAATAATTATACCTTTCTCATCTTTGAATCCCTAAGTTTTTAAAAATAGATGGTGATATTTAAAAGATGTTCATTGTTGAGAGGAAACAAAGAAGCAAAAGAAAAAAATAAATGAGTGAGTGACAGAATGAGTAAGTGCATGGTTTTACTGTAATGGGAGACCTTGTGATTTTCTCACCTGTGAGAAAACATGAGCAGAGCAATGCCTTTGTGAGTGTTAGCAAAGGTCACCCACCCGAAGATTCTTGAGTCATTTGGATGATATTAATTACCAAACTTTACAACAGGCTCATCAGCATGTTGCCTGCTCTAAGCACCCAGTTTACCCACAAGCAAGTCCCTGAATCATCCATGTGCTTATAATTTTAAAAGTAGCTTATATTAGCAATAACTTCCTCACAGAAGATATTTCTTTAGGACAAATGGCCAGCTGGAATTAATGGGATTCTGCTACCTGAAACCATCAGCACCACCCAGAAGGTCATTTGTCTCCCCAAATACCCTGGAGAACAATGGTCTCTGTAAAAATGTAGTGCATTTTAAATAATTGAGTTTTAATTTCAGTAGAGTTCACTGAAGAATAGATCAATATGACTATATTGAGCTGAGACAATAGGAATTGGTTGTACACACTTCATATGTCATGTTTTCACTTGGTCTACTGTCAGCAAAATCAGTATGGCCTGAACTGGTTTTTTAGTGAATAGAATGCTTGGTTATAGAGTATGTTTAAAAGGTTGAGTGAGGCTTGGATGGCTATGTATTTTCCCCTTAGGAACACCTTTGCAGTGTCCCATAGGTTTTGGACCAATGTGTTTTCATTCTCATTGGTCTCCAGAAATTGTTTAAACTGATTTTTAATTTCCTGGTTTACCCAATCATTTTTGAGCAGGATGGTTCTTAGTTTCCAAGTGCTTGAGTTTCTTCCAAATTTTTCCTGTGATTGAGTTCCAGTTTCAAAGCACTGTGGTCTGAGAATATTCAGGGAATAATCTCAGTTTGGTATTGGTTAAGACCTGTTTTGTGACCCAGTATATGGTCTATTCTGGAGAAAGTTCCATGTGCATTTGAAAAGAATGAGTATTCTGTTGTTCTGGGGTGTAGTGTTCTATATATATCTATGAGACCGGTGATGGGTAGTAAGGAGGGCACATATTGCATGGTGCACTGGGTGTTATATGAATGTTAACGAATCATGGAACATTGCATCAAGAACTGGGGATGTACTGTATGGTGACTAATATAACAAAATAAATATTATTTAAAAAAAAGAAGCAAAGCCAAAACTTAAAAAAAAATACAAAAAAAATAAAAGGTTGAAGGCACCATAGTTTTGTTTTGTCTTTTGTTCAGGATGGTGCTTAGCTTTACTGGCTAGGTCTGACTAAAGACAGACAGGACAACCTCACACTTCGAGGGCTCTGGTTAAAGGCTGAGGGTTTTGGATACACCGACTCAGGTCCTGCTAGCTTAGGGAAAGCAACTTAATGACTCATTCTTCTCTCTCCCTCCCTCCTTTCCCTTATTAAAAAATAAAATAAAAAAAAATTTTGAGTACCGGCGTATACCAGCATTGGGGCACTAGGATTCCAAACTCAAGTAAGATATGGTTTCTGCATTCTAATAGCTTATTTAAAAGTTAGTGATAGTTCTGGTTATATTGCAGTATTTGTTGAAAATATGGTAAAACACCGGCCCACAGGAAGTGTTCAGAAATGGATAGCTATGTGTTCATCTCTCTCTATCTCTCTTTCCCTCTCTCTCTTTCAATCTGCCTATTTGCTATCCTAGGAGTTTTTCAAAAATTTTTAGGCCTGGGAAGAGGAAAGACAATACTCAAATTTGTTAATGGTTCTGGTAATTAACATTTTGGTAGAGAAAAAAAGATTGATTATGGAGAAAGTATTATCTGAATTTCATATCATCTTTGATACTAAATGCCTTACTTCTATAAGACTAAATGTCTTGCCTCTAGACATTTTGTTTTCATCCAGTAGATTTGAATCTAAGTTTTATTTCACAGGATCTTAAAACTGAATGGTTCTCACAGAATTATACAAGGGAGGAAACTGAGGCCCACAGAGGACTTGAGGGGTAGAGAAACTAAAAGTGACATACAGCTAGTCAATGGCAGTCTATAGACCACTTACTCCTTAACCAGTGCCCCTAGATCATGCTATGTCATCTGAAAGTCAGAAATAGGAAGGAGAAGATGAGTAAGGAGAACTTGTCAGATAAAATTGAAAGCCCCTGAGACTTGAATCTATATGAGCAACACCAGGTGATGACAGCTCACCAGGTAGTACTGTAGTGAGCACTGCTTCTAGAAGAAAGAATCTTCCTCTGTTGTATCCCATTGCCATTAACTGTAAGTCCCTGGGCCCACAGGTCATTTGCCAGCTAAACAGAGGCCAGGCTCAGTGACATGATTTCTCCAAAAGGGTCTCGATATTTATTTTGTTTTCCAAAGTAGTGTTAAGTCCATCCAAGTTTTAATTGAGCTATCTCTTTCATACGAAGAAAAAACAAAAGAAGAAGAAAACAGGTAGCAGTTTAAAGTGCTGCATAATGGTGAAAGGCAGAGGACGGGCAGCCTGATGGTGGAAGCCAGGATTCAGGCTCTGCTGGCTAATGTTCGGACTTAGTCTTCATCATCTGAGATCTGCTCAGTGAATTATTCTCCTTTCCCCCCCGCCCGATCCTTAAAGAAGGCTTTATGGGATTCCAACTCTGACCATGTCAGACTCAGAAACATACGCCCAAAATTGTGCAGCTCTTAGGTAAACTGAGAGATAATTGAGCTCCCCACAAAGTGAGATAACATCTGGGTAGTAAGAAGAGAATTGCTGTGGATTAATCTTCTTCATTTTGCAAGTAGAGTGGAAGCCACGAACATCAATTCTAAAGTGATTTAGGACACATGAAATTCCAACACCCACTTTCTGCTCCGTGAGCTCCACAGACAGAAACAACTCCGTGTTTCAAGCTGTAAACAAGGGTAATGTTCCAAGGTCTGGTCTTCCTTGGCAAAAATAAATAAATAAATAAATAAAATAAAATTATATTTATTTGTCATTACCATTTTTCTTCAAACAGAAAGACTGAAACACACACACCCTTTTTTCCAAAGGGACCTGTTCCTTCTGATAAGTGTGCTTGTGTGGGCTCGTTCCTCAATTTGGAATCCTGTGTCTTCTCCCTCTAAATACATCATCCTAAGCCCTACAACTTCCCTACTTCTCAGGTTCTGTCTCGTCTTCCTATCTCTTCAGTGCTTCTGTGATTTCTCCCTCCTTTGATTTTCAACATCCTTTGTAAAGTCTGCTCTCCTTTTTTAAGGACTTATGTATTTACCATCTAGAATTGTCTTCTGTGCAGAGACAATGAAGAAGAAACATAATTCAAAACCCAGAGATTTTTGCTACATTGTGATTCCACTTCTCATTTACTTTCCAAGCCTCAATTTCTCATCTCTAAAACAGGGAAAGCATATGGATGGCATGGGGATTATGTCAAATAGGTGAAATAGGGTTTATCTGTGTGTTCATGGGTGTATGCTACAATTCACTTATATAGTATAGTTTTTGAGGGAAGGAAGTTTACTTTTGGCCATTTACAGCATGGCTGCAGTTCTAAGTAAAAAAAAAAAAAAGCTCAATAAATCAATCGGTGATTTACTAGTCCACTACTGCAACCCCCTAAAGGGCTAAAAGTGAGACACAAGTCCATCATCTTTACTTGTACCACCTCACAACCCATCTTTCTTTTGACATGAAAGAGGGCTTGGAAAATGCACATTCTTTACCCTTAGCCTCCCTCCTCACATTAGAATGCAAGGTGACTGGATCCAGGCTGTATAATTTGCTTTGAATAACAAATTGCATTTACATGCATACATTCAGTAAGTGCTTCTGGATGATAATGGCGTTGATGATCACTCACACCAAAAAATGATGGAGTGGAAGCTGGAAGGATGGAGTTTATGAAGAAAATTGAAAGAATTAACATGTTTATTATGACCTAGCAATAGCTAGGGGGAAAGTATCTTTAAGCATTCTTATTCCCTTCCATTTCTGCATGTATCTGGCACTTGTCATAACAGCCCCAGGCAAGTTACAATAATGAGAGCAACATATGGCATTTGAAGAGTGCCAGCACCAAGGAGGGAGCATGATTTACAGGGGCACTATCAGGGGAAGTAACGGAGCAAACACTTGTGTCAAGTTTAGGAAATTGGTTCCAGAAGATAGTTAGATCCTATTTCTATGTTCTGCAAAGTCTATCCTCTCACTATTTTTTATCTTTGTCTCCTTTTTCTATTTCCTTTCTTTATCTTTAGACATACTGACCACTGAACCAGGCTGTGAGGATAGCCCAAGAATAATAGTTCATGTTCCATCACTTCCAGCAAGACAGATTTTGATGCAACACAAAGAAGCACAGACTTAGTTTAAAATTTGTTGAGACATTTCTATGTGATAACCAAGAGAAAAAAGATGTAAATTATCAATTATAGTCAAATAAATTATTAGTTATTATATAGACAAGCAAAGCATTAATGTTTAGCTCAGTTTTTAAAACAGCTAGATCAATCCATTTAGATATGTAGTCATGAATTAGAAAACACTGATAGGGATTGGATAATCTTCATAGAACCCTAAAACTGACTTGGACAACTATTTCCTTGCTAAATATTAAGACAATATCCTCACCCAACATTTTTGAAGAGCATCCTTTCTTTCTGTGTGTGTGTGTGTTTTAAGAAAATACAAAAGTTTTAAAAGGAATTCAAATTTTTAGAAATCATGTTTTGTTTTGTTTTCTTAATCTCTCTAGAAATTTCTCATAGCTCCATGGAGAACAAGGGTGTGTTCTAATGAGTTTAATAAGGGGTTGTGCCAAGAAGAAGAGTCTGTGACTAAAATTGTTTGGAAAACACCTTGCTCCATGTGTCTCTTAGAGAAATTTGCTTACAAATGAGATGTCTCTAGCAACAGAATAAGCTTTTATTTTTAAGGAAAGAGGAATAGCTGTCAGCCATCACATTCTGTTTGAGAATTGTGTCACAGGGGTATAAAAACCTGAAAAGAAAATTCTCTCTTATAAAATGAAACTAAAAAGGATCAAATTTGGGGGTTGCTTATTTAGATATTTAGATATTTTGAGATATTTAGAGGAACTACTGCTGTATGATCCTGCCCTAGACAGGTAGGAGCTGGAGCCTTAGACCCCTCCTTGTAAAATGGGCACAATAACACCTAATTCATAGAGGTGTTTGGCAGAATTATTATAATATATGTGACTACCTCATTAAGTGGAGTTTAAGATGATTCAAGGATTTCATCACTGGAGATGTTCCTGACCCTAAGTTTTGAAATGAGCTAAATTATATTTTATGTAAATATATATAAAAATTATGTGTCTTTTCTTCTATTGGGAAAAAAAGCCACGTTAATTTTGCTCCGTTTCTTGACAAAAACAAGGAGTCAGTATATACAATACAATTCAAATAAGGGACTTGTCTCTTTAAAAACTCTTGCAAATGGACAGACTTCCATAAGATTAACATTTTAACTGACAGCAAGGAGTCTGGTAAGTCACAGTTCAGGGCTGATTTGTTAGCCGAATACTATTGTAACCAATAATAAATGTTCTTACAAAAAACAGTCATGAATACACAAGATCTAAATATGCATGAGGTTATATTGTTTCAAGAGTCATAACTCAAACTGGCATCTAAATTCTTCATGGAGATTATCTTTCATTTTTAAAAGCTTGTAGGACAGAGCTGAAATTGTCCAGTTCTATTCAGAACCAATGAATATTTTATATTAGTTCATCTCCACATTGTAAAAGATTTACATCTTGAGGACATTAAAATTAACTTAGGATATTAATGCACAATAACAAAAAAAGTAGATTCACTTTCAAGTTAAAATCGTGGGGAAGGCCTTGTTCTGGGATTGGCAGCCTGCCACCAAATGCACAACCCTGTCCAATGCAGCTGTGCTACAATATTTCCTTCGGTCATAGGTTAACAGAATTTTATTGTATTTATTTAAATAATCAGTCTGACAATTGTTTCTTTGATGAAATAGCTATTTCCAAAAGGTGCCCTGGGGCAGAAATGATGAGTCTCAAGACAAGATGAGCTCATTTTCCATAATTATAAAAGACCTAGAGAGAGATAATCTCTAGAAATTCAGAGTTCAAATTTTGGTTGTGTATTCCAAAGTGTGCTTTCTTCCTTTGAAACATCACCGTCAATAATATGGTTAAAATCTCAATGATAATAAAGTCTTAAACGCAAAATTGTTTGGTTATTCATGCTAATTTGGATCTGTGGTTTGCTCAAAGGAAGAATTTGTTGTAGAATTTCAAATGACAGGACCAGGCTGAAAATATTTTGCAAGAATTAGAACCACTCAAATGCCTTCTGTGATGTGGAGGTAGCATGTGAGGGTAACATAACATTTATTTCAGTAGCAATTTCAAGAGGCCCACTTACAGCCTACAAACTTTTCGTCGTGAGCACATATACTCAAAAGACCCAAAGTCAAATTTGGGCGTGACTTTGAACAAATTGTTTCGACTTTGCGAACTTGGTTTTCTCCTCTAAGAAGTAGTGATGATAATATTTACAAAGCTAGATTGCTGAATGAATGTGATGATTAATGTTCAGGGCACAGAGTAGCTTCTTTACTGAGAAAGCATGGACTGTGCAAAGCAGTTCACTAGCAGTGAAATACATTTACTGATTTCAGGAGTACACTCTTTGTAGATCTGACTGTGAGCATGTGTGAGAGAGAGCCAAAAAGAGAAGGAGAATGGGAAAGCACACAGGAGAACAAGAAATTCTCTCTGGTAGAGAAAATGATGAGCTATCTTGTTAACATTTTGGTTAAGTAGGATAGAAATGTGAGCTGGCTTTCTCCTCCTCACCCATCCTCGGCTCCCTTAGATCCAACTTCTGATGGAGGTGGTACAGATCAGTGGCAGAAAACCATTTTGCTCTTCAGCCTTCTGAGCTGACCCAGGGGCAAGGGTTGGAGGTCTTCCTTCTACTCCCAGAGATAATTTTTGAATCTTTTGGTCCTTGTGACCAACATAAATGCTACTATCAGTTACAATCCTAGCATACATTAAACTACCAAATTATAGTGCAAAAGGGCCTAGTGGGAACACCTTCAATTTTCAAGTTAATAACAATATAATTCTGAAAGACACACCATACCCCATATATCCACTGGCTCTCAACTGAGTAGGAGGAAGATCAGCTCCCTAGGTTCCCAAGGAATTCAGGGAGGCCCCATAGTGATGGCTCTCTTGTTTGCCAGCACCTCTCCCATGCTGACTCTGATCTGCCTTACAGCCCCTGCTCTGGCCTCTGCTTGTCCCATGGGCTGCTGGCAGTGCTATCTAGAGAGAAAGGCCCATCAATGTTAGTGCCAAGAACAAGTTGCAAGACCCCTTCATAGCTTCTAAGCCTTGGAGGGGGATGAAAATGTGGGATTCAGGACAAACCTGTATTGTGTTCTCTGCTGGAGAGGTTGGGGGCAGGTAGGATGGTTTAGGCATATTTTGTCTCTTGCTCTGAGAAGAATTTCTTTATAGCCAGAAACTGTAATATTTCTGAATACCTCCTTCAAACCCCTCTTTCACCAAAGAGCTGAAAACTGACTCAAATTTCTTACCTCTAAGAAGTAGACACAGTACCTACCTCACTGAATTTCTGTTTTATTTAATAATTATTTTTTATTCTTATGTTAGTCACCATACAGTACATCCTTAGTTTTTGATGTAATGTTCCATGATTCATTATTTGTGCATAACAACCAGTGCACCATGCAATATGTGCCCTCCTTAATACCCATCACCGGCCTATCCCAGTCCCCCAACCCCCTCCCCTCTGAAGCCCTCAGTTTGTTTCCCAGAGTCCACAGTCTCTCATGGTTCATTCCCCCTTCTGTTTACCCCCCTTCATTCTTCCCTTCCTTCTCCTACCAATCTCCCTGCTATTTCTTATGTTCCATAAATGAGTGAAACCATATGATAATTGTCTTTCTCTGCTTGACTTATTTCACTTAGCATAATCTCCTCCATTTTTGATTGGATTATTTGTTTCTCATGTATTGAGTTTGAGAAGTTCTTTGTAGATCTTGGATATTAGTCTTTTATCTGTAGTGTCAATTGCAAATATCTTCTCCCATTCTGTGGGCTGCCTCTTAGTTTTTTTGATTGTTTCCTTGGCTGTGCAGAAGCTTTTTATCTTGATGAAGTCCCACAAGTTCATTTTTTCTTTTGTTTGTCTTGCCTTTGGAGATGTGTCATGAAAAAAAAATTTGCTGTGGCCGATGTCAAAGAGGTTGCAGCCTATGTTCTCCACCAGGATTTTGATGGATTCCTGTCTCACATTGAGGTCTTTCATCCATTTGGAGTTTATCTTTGTGTATGGTGTGAGAGAGTGCCCAAGTTTCATTCTTTTGCATATAGCGGTCCAATTTTCCCAGCAGCACTTATTGAAAAGACTGTCTTTTTTCCACCGGATGTTTTTTCCTGCTTTGTCAAAGATTAGTTGCGCCTAGAGCCGAGGGTCCATTTCTGGGTTTTCTATTTTTCTGTTAGGAAAACATGTGATACTCTGTGGAGATTTTCTAGAACAGTGCGTGGCACATAGAGAGTGCTCCAGAAAGGAAGACACGTTCTCGTTGTTTTTAGGATTATCATTGCACCCAAAAACACATTTGTTGGTTTATTTGGTTTTGTTTTTGTTTGTTTTTTGTTTTTGTTTTTTTAGTTAGAAACTAAAACATGACATAGTCAGGAGTCCTGGGGGAAACATTGTGGTCCCTCACCATCTGAAAACATCCCCACTGTCTCTGGAGATCCTCTTCACTGTGATGATCTCATCTTTCAAGATTCCTATCCTTTTAAGTCTTTTCAGGATTACATTTGTTAAAGGGAGTTAGGATGACTTGAAAAGAATGTGTTTGGAACAGGTGAGAATCTTCACAGTGAATTATTTGTGTTTCTTGAGAATGTGAGAGGAGAGAATAGTTGCAGAGGAGCAGTTAGGTTAATGATATTCTGTCCTTTGCATATAGAATGAGTATAGTTCAACTCCCAGAAATTGGCTTTTTATGTCAGATGTCAGAAACATGTTCAATTTCACTCCGTATTTGATCTCTATCAGAAACCTCCTGTCAAAATAAAATTTAGGACCATTGTTATCTTGAAATCTCAGCTAAGAAACTTTCTAAGTTTGTGTTATACCACACAGAATAGAATTTTCTTTTCTTTTCTTTTTTCTTTTCTTTTCTTTTTTCACATTTGTCTAGAAATGTCTTTATTCTGTCAACATTCAAGCAAGGACCAGAAAGATGGACTTACGCATTTGGTTACCCAGCATTTTCTCCACCTAGTGATGAGTATTTTCTGATTTGTTTCTAAATCTTTCTAAGCACAATGATTTCCAAATACTGGTCCCCATACACTGTCAATGTGCATCAGGATACTCTGGAAGGCTCACTAAAACATAGATTGCTGGACTTCAACCCGAAAATGTCTGATTTGGTAGGTCCAGGGTGGGGCCTGAGAATGTGCATTTCCATCACCTTCTCAAGCAGTGCTGCTACTGTTGTTTCAGGGACAAACTCTGAGAACCACTGTCCTAGAGGACATCTTTTTTGCCGTGAATTTCTGGAAACAAAGGATAGAGTGTCCGAATTTTCTTTCCTGACATATGACAGATCCCGTACTATATTTCGGATGCATTTGCATTTCCAATTTCTCGCTAAAACTCTTTGTTAACATAACAAAATAAAAATTATTATTTAAAAAAATGCTTTGTTTGGTAAAGTATGCACTTTGTATTTTTTGTGCAGAATAAGGGATAAATAAAGAGCTGGTAAACTTTTTCTGTAAAGGATGAGATATTAATTATTTAAGGCTTTGTGGTTCACATATAGTATCTGTTGCAAATATTTAACTCAGCCATTGTGATGTGAAAACAGTCATTGACAATATGTAAACAAACGGGTGTGTCTGTGTTCCAATAAAATGTTATTTACAGACACTGACATTTGAAGTCCATGTTTATATTAACCTGACATGAAGTGCTCTTCTTTTGATTTTGTCCCCCTGGGTAAAAACAGAAAAAGATTTCTTAATTCTCAGGACATAAAATGAAGGCAGGGAACAGAGCCAGGGTCAGCCCACAGGTCTCACCTTGTTGATCTCAAGGATAAATTCTTTCACCTAATGCATCAAATGATAAGCGAGATGCTTTATCTTACCAGTATACAGTTGAGCAGACAATGAAGTGCTTCTCTGTTGTCTCCTACAGCACAAGTATCTAAGGACCAATTGGCTGCATCAGGATCACCTGAGATTATGATATTGGTAATTCCCATCTTGGCTACTTCACTCCCTACTAGGTTCTGACACATTCAAGCAGAAAGGAACTGGGATATCTGTTTTGCAAACAAACAAACAAAAACCTAAAGGAACCCGTGATTTAATGATCAGTGGATTTGGGAATTATTAGCTTTGTGGTACCCAGCACCTTGCTTGGCAGACAGGGTGCCTGATGGATATTAGATGTGAAGAAAATACATCCTGACAGAGAAATTCTCAATGTCAATAAATTCATAGCAGCATTTCAGTTTTTATATGCAAAGATTAAGTCCATCGTTCAATTCACAAGGACCCTTTTATTACCTTCATCTCTTTACCTTAACATTTTTTAAAGTCTTGTATATTTTTACTTTCCCCCATCACTGCATTACCTATGTAAATCTCTCTCAGTGTGAACATAAAGCTCCCAAGAGATTTGTGTACCCAGGCACTTTGTTGAAGGTGATGAAACATTTTACATTTTCAGTCAGATTTTTTTGCTGGGACTCTGCATTACAGTATCTAGGAACAGAAGACAGGAACTAAAAATAAAGTGGCCTTGGTTAATGTGTACCTAGCCTGGGACATGGGAATTCAGCAGCCAGAGCTGATTGAGCAAGTAACTCTTCACATCTGAGTGGAATTAAACTTAATCTTTTCACTGACTTTTAATCTCCAATTAAAAGTGAGCTACGGAAAATAGGTTTTGAAAAAAAAAATGCCGACCTAAGCTGTGTGTTTGATAATGATTGTGAAATTTTTGACAAATACTGACAGAAACAAGCTAACTTGACCCCATGCTATGAGTCATATGTTTGTACCAAGAAGGGTGGCTCTGCTGAGGGGTTTTCTTTAAACTGCAAGAGACATTTGAGGCATAAAGATGTGTGTCTTTGAGAGAATGCATTAATTAATGATGGCAAAGTAACCTCACATTGAAGTGCTGCATTATTAAAAGTGTTATTATAATTGAATTACATGGTCTGTGGGGGAGGAAAAGAGCTAGTTCTGAATGTAAAATTAATTGTCATTTTATAAATCCTCCAGCAGTGTCGCTAAACCTGAGCTGAAGGTAACAGTGGCATTTTTCTTCTCCCCCACAGAAGCCTCGACATCCACTAGGGGAATGACTTGACAGTGACAATTCTCATCTTATTTGGCCATCTTTCATCATGGAATAGCAGTGATCGGGCTGTTAGGAGTCGCTTAATAGCCGTAGACATTGGTCCTTCTTTATACCAAAATTTTCTCATACAAAATTTTCTCAACCCATGGGATTTTCCTATCTATAGGGATTAGTTGAGGGTGATACACAGATTTAAGAGCTTACTATTATAATTATCATAGTAACTCTGCCTTAGGTGGGTCTGCTTTGGAGCTTGAGTCCTGGGTGCTGTAGTTATGATGGGGCATCCTTCCTGGTGAGGCCACGAATGGGAAAAGGTAGAGGCTGAGAGTCAATGTCCTCACATAAACTTCAAGGCTGGCCAAGCCAAGCAAGCCACAGTTAGTCATTTATGGCCATAGGAATGGTGCAGCCTCAAGCCTGGAGCACAAGATCTTTCAGTGGGCACCTCAGATGGCTTGAAGTCATGGAGTTGAGGCAAAAAAAAAAATCTGAACAAAAAGTGGAAAGAGTGCTGCTCATTTTCCTGCATTTATATTAAAAAGGGCATCTGTTGCATCTTACCCATTTACTTTAACTTTGCTGACCATGTGTGACGGTTCATTTTGCTGCCATCCCTCTCTTGTTCGTGATGTACATCATTAATCACTTCCTCAGACGTACGAAGCCCCACAGAGCTTTTGCTTGTTGAGGTTGTTAGTGATGGTTTACTTTTTCTTCTTTCATAGATGTTTGGTCAGTTATCCCTCAAGGTTTGGCAATAAAAGAAGTGAAGTGCTATCAGACAAAAATTTATTTTTCCTCTTTTTCTATTTCATGGTTTATCACATTGAAGTATATTCCTATCTTTTGACATAATTGCATTTTGCTGAATTAATCTAAGATACTCTCCAATGCTATGAGGATTGTATGCTTTCAAAATTTCATTTGCATTCAAGGAAGTGATTTGGTTGTTATCCACTTAAAGAAGATATTTGGCTTTCCTTTGACTTTAAAACCAGTCACATCAGGGCTTAGGTCTTTACCTAGCTTACTATTTGCTGCAGAGTATTAAGCAAATTACGTATGTTCTCTGAGTTTTAGTTTTTTGTTTTTAGTTTACCTGTAAAATGAAAATAAGAGTATTTCATAGATCCGAAATAAAAATAAAATGACCTAATAATTTAAAGCACCATAGTACCTTGGCATAAAGAATTATTCTTTAGGAAAAAAAAAACATTCTTCTTTAGGGGGGAAAAAAAGATGTGTAAATGAGGTGTTAATGTCCACTTTTCAGAAAGAATGTCAAAAATAAATGCAAAACTTTTTGTTCTCTGTAAATAAGCATGATGTTAGGTGAATAGAAAGACCTCTGTCTTATGTATCAGTGTGAGGCTTGCTACAGCTGGAAGGTAAACAGCAGTTGTCTTTCATTAGTCCTGAAATATGGCTTGTACATCCCAAACCTCAGCCCTTTCTGCCTATCAAATGCCTACCCGAACTTCTTGTCTTAGTTCAGTACCCATTCTTCTGACAAATATTCCTTCATTACCTGTGGCCCTTCTCCCAAATTGAACCTCCTGTCTATGTTTTGTAGATAGACTACTTTGTTAGTTACCAATGGCTCCCAAACATTGGTAAGATCAAAGGAATTGCCTGGAGCTTATTATAAAGTACAGATGAAAATCTTGTTTGAAAAGAAGAGAATACAGTCAAATACATTTGGCCAGGGTTCATTCATGTCTCACCAACCTTCTCCACCAACTGTAGAAGTTTTCATTTGGGACCTGAACACTGTACATCAGGTAAGCATTTCCTGTGGTGTCTATGCATCTACAGATTTGGTGATAGCACTTCAGGGGGCTGTTAGAACCTGTGAGTGGGTTCCCAACCTTTACTCCTTCGAGACTACACCCTGCCAGGCATGATGTAGATCTGTGGTGTTCAAGCCTGCCTACATATTAATCTCATCTGGGAAACTCCTAGCACACATACCAATGCTTGGGCCTCATTCGGACAAGTCAATCAGAATCTGTACAGTGGGTTCCAATGTTCCCTAGGTGATCCCAGTGTGTGGCCAGTGTTGAGTGACTATTCAGTAATCATCTATTGATTTATTCATTAGGAGAATGATTCCTAGGAAACCATGTTTTAGTTGGCCAGGGTAAAGGGAATAATCAATTCTCTGTGTAGAATTTGCCAAGAAAGTCAAAACAAAATAAAGAAAGGAAAAAGATGAAGGAGTTTGAATTTGGAAAATTGAGATATGATCCTGGGCTTTTGGTTGATGACTGCATTTGCCTCACACACACCCTGCTCTCCTCATTTCCATCCTCGTGATTGCATCATTGCCTACTCTATTTCCTTTGCTCCACATTGCCATTCAGAAAAGGAGCTCCTGGAAGAATCAAAATAAAAGCGGGGTCCTCAAATGCATCTTTCTGCCTTTTCTTGTTGTTGTGTGAATGCAGAACCAGGGTACTATATTCCCTCAACCAACAATGACTCAGAGAAGCCACAGGTACAACTCCAAAGGGAGAGAGGCTGGGGTAACAGTCCTCTGGGCATGGGCTTGGCTCATGGGGGTGAGGAGGGCAGAGGAAGTCATTGAAGATTCCAAATTAGTCAAGTTTGCCACAGTAGGAAATGACATAAAGATTTTGAATCTGACGCTCACACACGGACAAAGCATCGTCAGTATACACTCTAACAGAGAACAAAGGCAAAGATGTTTACTTTGCCATGAAGCAAGAAAATAAAATAATTGACATACAGGTTAAAACAACAACTAAAATAAATGCCCCCATTAACACACGATAAAATAGCGTATACAGGGTATCTCATGAAACCTTTAAAAATATACTTCTCAGGATTCAAAGTCAACAGACCAAAATCTATTGTATTTATATTTACTAGGAATGAGAAACCAGAAATAAATAAAAATCATACCACTTTTAATTAGATTGAGAAATATTATTTGAATCTAAGCTAAAACTTATACTTAATTATAAATCTAAGAGAGCACACTCAGATTCTTTATGTTGAAACTATAAGAGCTAATGAAAGAAATCAAAGGCCTAAATAGTTGGAGAATACATCACGTTCATGTACTAGAAAACTCAATCTTTTAAAGATGTTGATTTTGCCCAAATTATCTATAGATTAGTGCAATTCCAATCAAAATCCCTGAAGGATTTATTATAAACATAGACCAGCTGGTTCTAAATCTTATGCAGAAAAAACAAATAGAATAGGTAAACCAATTTTGAAAAAGAAGAAAAAAAATAGAACCAATTATATTGCATGATTTTAAGGCTTACTATGAAAGTATAGCAATCAAGATATTGTGGTATTTGCAAAGAAATAAACAGATTGATGGCAGTGAACAAATAATTGAAGAAAAGTCTTGCACAAATATGGCCAATTGGCTTTGGCAAAGATGCAAAGACGAATCAGTGAGACTAAGAGGTGTTTTAAAAAATGGTGTTGGAATAATTAGACATCCAAATATGAAAATATATATCTTGATACACATCACATATCAACTCACAATTGACCATAGATCTAAATATAAAGCATAAAGGAAAACAAGAGAAACCCTTTCTGGTCTGGGTTTAGATAAAGAATTTGGGGACATAATACCAAAACATAATATAAAAGGTAAAAAATCAATATTTCATTAAATTACACATATTTTCTCTGCAAAGTACACTATTAAGAGAATGAAAAAAATTTAAAAAATTGCAAATCACTCATTTGTTAAGACTTGTATCTGCCCTATATAAAAGCTCAGAATTTAACAACAACAAAAAAAAAACAAAAATGCAATTACAAATGAATCAAATATTTGAACAGATATTTCATCAAGACAACATATGGATGACAAATACACAAATGAAATGATGGTCAATATCATTAACCGCTAGAGTAATTCAAATTATAGCTACAATTAGATATCCTTACCCTCCTATTAAAGTCTTTAAACACACACACACACACTCATACAACACACACACACACACACACACACACACAGGACTCTCAACTCATACATGACTGATGAGAATTCAAAATGGTAGAGCCACATTGGAAAACAATTTGACAGACTCCTATAAAGTCTAACATACATTTACTATATGTACCTATTGGTACATAACAAATTACCCTAAACTTATTGGCTTAAAATAGCACATATTGCATAGTTTCTGGGTTGAGTCTAAGGACCACTTAGCTGGGTCTTCAGCCTAGAGCCTCACAAAGCTGAAGTCAAGGTGTCATCCAGGTTGTGTTCTCATTTGGTTGTTTATGGGGAATAATTTGCTTCCAAGCTTTCTATTGGCAGAATTTCTTTTCTTGTAGCTGTTTTTGGCTTGTCATCATCTGAAGGCTGCTAGGGCAATTTCTTGCCACATGGGATTTCCATAGATGGCTGCTTACTTCACTAAGTCAGCAAGGAGAGTCTCATGGCATAATATAATCACAGGAGAGAGATCTTTGTCCTATTGTGTTAGTTAGATGCGAGTTAGAGATCCTGTCCATGATCAAGGGAATTTCATCAAGGAATGAATACCCCCGGCAGAGATTACTAAGACCCACCTCAGACAGTCCACCACCTCAAAAAACCTAGCTAGCACACTTCTGGGTATTTATCCTAGAGCAGAGGTAGGAAACTTTAAAACAGGTAATAAATATTTTAGGCTTTCGATTTGAGGACCATAGGCTCTATTACATCTACTCAACTACAGCCTGATCACAACCATGGACGATATGCAAACAAATGAGCATGGTGGTGTGCCAATAAAACTTTGTTTAAGAAATCAGGCAGCAGGCTGGGTTTGACCTGTGGACGTTAGTTTTCTAATCCCTTTCCTAGAGAAATGAAAATTTGTGTTCACAAAAATAATCCCTATGCAAAAGTATGTAGCAACTTTATTCCTAATTGCCAGAATTGCAAACAACCCAAATATCCTTCAACGGGTGATGGATAAGCAAACTATGGTGCAGCCTAAGCAAGGAATACTGCTTGGCAGCAAAAAGGAGTGAATTCTTGATAGACGGAATAACTTAGATGACTCTAAAAACATTTTCAATGGCATTCCACTGAATGAAAAAGCCAGTCTCAAGAGGCTGCATGGTATATAATGCTATTTTTGATTCTCACAAAAAATCTAGCTGTATAGAAAGAGAACATCTCAGTGTTGCAAGGATTAGAAGTGGAGGGGAGAATGGTGTGTCATGGGGTGATGGAGCTGTTCTGTATTCTGATTATGATGGTGCTACTAGAATCTACACACCTGTCAAGATTTGTGGAACTGCATACCACAAAGAGGTAAATTGTACAGTTTTTTTTTTCTTTTTAATTTAAAGATAACATTTAAAATTCTCAGAATGTTTTACTCTGTTCAAAATAGACTTTTCAAAATTATGTGCTGGGTTCTGGGTCAGAGGTTTGCATAAAGAACTATGCAGCCAAGGAGAATATCTTAGTTTCTCTTTTAATAGGAGGTGGGGAAAAGTGAAAGATATTTAAGGTTAAGGTGTCACATTTAAGTTCATATTATGAATGAAGCTACCACCTTTTCATTCATCTTGCAAATGTCATCCATGTAACTTATTCAACTAGTTTGGCTCCCCAGAACCTAGCTTAGCATATTTCCTCTGCTTCAAATATTTTAAATTGACTGATGCTCTCAGGGAGGGCAATCTTTGGAGATACCTAGCCCTCTGAGACCACCACAGCCCATTTCAATTATTTCTTTGTGATAGGCAAGTCTCTTCATGTATTAGGACTTCGGGTATCCAGTCTCTGTAAAGAAAGAGTTCAACTAGAAAATGTTTCAAGCTCATTTCAATTTTAAAAGTCTGATATTCCAGTATTACAGGGACATTTGTGTAGGACAAGCTAAATGTATGTAAGTTCTGTTTTCCAATGTTTCCTGGTGGTTTCAGCTCAAGGAGATCCGGAGAATGTATATACTACTGCAATGAGTTCCAAGTGTAAATAATGATTTCCCATTGTAAATATTTTAAATATTTTTGTGCATTGAACTAGCTAGAACTGCAAAACACTTCCTTAACCACACTTTCTTGCACTTTCTGTCCTCAGAAAACTTTAAGGGTACTTTCTTCATTTACTGATGAAGCCAAACATTGGCCTATGGTTGTTGATTAAAACTGTAATTTAACATTAACTGTTCAACAAATGTTTGCTGAGCTGCCACTACGTGCCAGGCACTCAGCTAGATGTCAAAACCACAACACAAACAAAGCAGATATGTCTGTACTGTCATGGAGACCATAGCCAAATCGTGGGCCAGATCTTTACAAAATAATCACAAAACAAGTATAAATTTGAAACTGTTGCAAGTTCTCAGAAGGGGAAAAAGAAGCTATTTCATGTGATGTATTATATTTCCCAAAGTTTGTAAGTTGCCATGGAAAGCAATACAAAATAGTTTTATTGTTCTTTGGCTATCAAAGAAATTCATCATAGAGATTTTGCAGCTTGCCAAGGTATCAAAAATGTGAAGCAAGACTTTTCTATCTTAAGCCAGTCCCTTTCCATTCTACCATATCACCATAACCAATTACAGGGAAAGAGGAATTTAAGTTTTACCCATACAATTATGTGGACATTTTAGAACAATTATGGCATATCAACGAGTTACCATCAAATATGACAAAGTGTCATGTGTAGGTGAGTGCCTACATTTAAAGTGTCAGGAACATTAAACAACAATTGGCAGGAAAAAAGGTGATTCAGGCAGTCGATCCTACATTTCCACTTTGGTTGGAATATGTATCCTCAGAGAACTTAGAGAGAGAGAATTAAAGTAAAACCCCCTTTACCAAAATGTAAGAGAATAATTAGAATTACAAGGATTACTTTCATTCCTGCTTTCAGGAAAGAAAAAAAATTAAAACACTTTTCAAATCAATTCAATGTACTCTTATAATTAGAGAGCATTTAGCAAGCTCCAATATTTCAAGCCAGATGGTATTCCTCAAGGATGTGAGAAAGGAGATTTCTAACTGTAACCTGAATATATACTGGTAATTTTCACCATCATTATATATGTCTTTTTCTCCCTAACTAAGGAGTTAAATACAATAATGACTTATGTATAATTAATGTCAGTCTTAATTCTCTAATCTTAAGAGGCTTATTCACTGCAAAATTGCATTTGTCTACAGATGATTATCTTCTCTCCTAAACTAGCCTCAAGAATAAGCTACTATAATTGAACTAAGTATGCATAAATTCAGGTTATTTTTTACACTTTGGAATTCATCAATTTGCATGTGTTACAAAGCATCTTATATTATTACAGTAACAAGATCTTACAAAGAGCATTCAGGTGAATTCTCTTCCAAATTGCTGTCTGCCCTTGACCAAGATGTTTAATATCTCACAATTCACCTTGAGAGTGTGAAGACAAGCTATAGGGAGATTAACCAATAGGTTAGACATACATGCATAGTCCTCAGTATGATGTTGTAGGGCATTAGTCAATAGGCAGTAAAACTCCTCGCAGACATGGCTACTGTTTTCCTATCATGGCCTGAGGATGTAGGGGACGGAGCCTCTGCTGTGTGCCATTTAGTGTGTGGGGTAATAGGGATACAAAAAGTTAAAATACTAACAAAAGCATCCATAGTCAAACCATTCATGGCCTCTCACACTCTTTCATCAGTGGGGGAGACAAGATAAAATACAGTGTGATACAGTATGGTATGTGGCATTACTGGGGTCTGCATGCACGGTGGAGGTCTGACCTGTGGGAGAATACAGTCAAAGAAGCCTCCAGAAGAAAGTCATGTTTGAGATCAGTTCTGAAGTACAGGCCTTAATTCAAGGACCTAATCTGTTTGGTAGAGCACAGGGCATGAAGTGAGTAGAAGCAGAAAATAAGAGGCCATTAAGGGCAAACCATAAAGGCATTTGCATGCGTGGTTAGGAATCTGCATTTGGTAAGCAAGAAGGAATCATGGAGAGAATTTGGCAGAGAAATGACAGTCAAATGTTCCTGGTATCGTAATGCTATCTATGAGAGCAGCTTCCACAGTCTTCTAGGCTACAAGTGAGCTGGTGAATGCCTACATTTAAATAGTGTCAGAGAGGAAGAAAAACATGCAACTTGAATGAAAACCTATTAAGGAGGTAGGATGATGTGACTTTGAGGGATCTCAAGGCTGTTTCCAGATCACAGGGTTGGAAGGTGGTGGAAAGGAGGCCACAGAGGCGTGCACGTAAGAAAAGAGGGTCATAGGGGAAATGCTGATTTCAGTTGTGCATGTACTGTGTTTGTGGTTCCTTTGGGGTATCTAAGCAGTTGTTCAGAAACCAGATCTGACTCTCAGGAAAGATTGCTGAGGGGAGAGGTATATTTGAACTCTCAAACTGAGTGCCCAGACCAGCAGTAGCAGTAGCATCTGGGAACTTGTTAGAAATGCATGCTTTTGGCCCCAGCCCAGCCTTGTAGAATCTGAGATTCTGTGTTTTAATAAGGCCTCCAGATCATTCTGATATACATTAACATGTGAAAATTGGGGGGTTTGGGGGCTGTGGATATTTTGAGTGTTTGATGAAAGTTATACACTTTGTTGTGGATGAGGTCAGTTTACTTCAGGAAATAAACATTTTATATTCAATACCCAGGGGTTCATGGAAAGCTAAAACTCATCCAGTGACACTCTAGAAAACACACTGAGCAGACCTAGTTCTATGAGAGCATCACAATATCCTCACATTCACCTGCTTGTGCTCCCAAAATAAAATACCACAGACTGGGTGGCTTAAATAACAGAAATGCATTTTCTCACAGTTGTGGAGCTGGGATCAGGGTTGCCATCAGGGTTGGTTTCAAAGCTTTCCTCAAAGTGTGTAGAAAGCCACTTTCTCTCTGTGTGCTCACATAGCATTTTCTCTGTGTGGAAAGAGGTGGAGAGATAAGGAGAGACAGAGAGAGCGAGAAGGAGAGAGGGAGAGAAAGAGGTATCTGGTGTTTCTTCCTCATTTTATAGAGACACTGTGTCTATCAGGTTAGAGCTCCACACTTATGATCCCATTTAACATTAATTACCTGTTTAAATGCCCTGTCTCTAAATACATGCACATTTGGGGTTAGGGTTTTAACATAGGGACAGAATCCAGTCCATAGTGACCCTGGATACCAGATTTGGGTCCGAGCTGCTAAAACACCTAAGAATTTCAATGGACAACCGGAAAAAGAGATTTCTCTCTTTCCTTCCGACTTTAACCTGAATTTGTCATCAGGAAATACTGGCAACTGGGGCACCTGGATGGCTCAGTGGGTTAAGCGTCTGTCTTAGGCTCAGGTCATGATCTCAGGGTCCTAGGATTGAGCCCCACATCTGGCTCCTTGCTCTGCGGGGAGTCTGCTTCTCCCTCTCCCTCTGCCTGCTGCTTCCCCTGCTTGTTTTCTCCTTCTTTATCTCTGTCAAATAAATAAAATCTTAAAAACAAAAAAGGAAAAGGAAATACTGGCAACCATTTTGACACCAAATGAGATGAGGTAGTCTCAGAATGGATGAGTAGATTTTTAGGAGGTCAAGTCAGGGAATGGAAAAAAAAATGGTCATGGAAAAATACTTGGGTCCTAGGTGAAACCTTACCTGAAGGCTCCCTCTGATATTTTAATCCCAATGAATAAGCAATTCCCATTTTGGTTTGAGGAAGCTCCAGTTAGGTTTTCTGTCACTTAAAAAGAATTCAGTGGCAACCAAGATTGGGCTGGAAAGTCATCAGGAACCCTTCTCTGCCCCTCCTTGGACATATAATCTCTCCCTTCCCTTCTTTCTGCATATCCACTTTATGCTTTTCTCTCTGCTTATTGTCTTATTGTTTCTTTCATGCACATGTTGTAGTTGGAAGCTCCAGGACCTTGCTGCTCCAAATCAATAACAAACTGACCCAAACCTCAATGTCCCTATTCCAAATGTTCTAAATATAAAATCTCACTAAGTATAATTGATTAAAAAATCCACCCTAGTCTTGGGAGCTGTGGAATCACAAAAGATCATCCTTCCGGAGAATCAACCGTATTGGTAGAGAAGCTTGAGCTGAAGTGGAAAACATTCTACACATGAAAGGGGTATGACCAGCTCATCACTGGCTAAGTGGGAGAATTCATGCTGAGGGTCTCGTCAGCTCTGATGTTGCACTTTGGTCCAGTTGTTTACAGGTGATTGAAGTCATTCTGCCAGTCACCTATATGTCTGTAGTACTGGAACCCTAGTGTGCAAAGATATAAGAAAACTAGCAAAATTATAATTCCTAAATGTTGAGTCCCCATATATGTCCAAAAATACAACACTGATGAGCCATATTTTGCTTTTTAATGAGAACTAAATAAATAGTTTCTTCAGTGGGTTTTCAAGTACAGGCTTGTTCTAATTATAGGTTCACTTAGGATTGAGAGAGAGAAAGAGAGAGAGAGAGAGGTGACTTACAGCATTGGGAGAGAAAAATAAATTTCACAACACATAAACAACTCATTGAATCAGTACCCAGAAAATATTGTGTAAGAATAGTCAGTAGGTGCTGATGTGTTTACATTTAGGAATATGAGCATGCAATGAGCACCACATCACCTGCAGAGAGACAAAACAAGTGTGAAATGAAATGTCCAAATTGGGTATCTCATTAAAGGAAAATGAGGAAGGTGAGGTCCTGCAGTCCACTGTCTCTGGACATGAATTGTTTGGATATTGCAAAATTATACAGGCAGGTTGTCATAATATCCCAGGAACAAAGCAGGAAATTGAAGCTTTTCAGCTCTGTCCACACAACTTCTCCAAGAGCAGTAGATGATACATTTCCTTTACTTAGATGTTCATGATGACAGTCTCACCAGGATCTAGGGAGGGCAGGAATGTGTCCACAGTTAAGCATGTGAAATCCTAGCATAAACCTCAGCCATTCTCTTGGGTTTAATACAGTCCTTGTTCATTAAAAAACAGAAATCCAACCCAATACTACTACTACTTACCTGTGACTTCTACATTTTTTTTATTTTTTTATTTTTACATTTTTTGACATCTGCATTAAATGATTCATTAGTATAAAAAGTGTTAAAAAATAATTAAAAAACTAAAAAGACTCAATCCCCTCAGCCCCGATCCCTAAGTCTAACTCCGAAAGATAAACTCATTCAGTATTTTTACATAATCGCTCAGAAATTTTCTGTGCACGTACTTAAATATATGAGTATTTTCTTGTAATTTTATTTTTTTCTTCTTGCTTATACATTTCACTTCATATTTCTCTAAAGCATATAAATTCTCCTCATTCTTTTTAATGACTACATTATATCTCTCATAAAGTTTATATATTAACTACTCTTTTCTTGGCTAATGTTTTGGTTCTTTCTAGTTTTTTTTTTATTTTTAGAATTTGTGTTCGTTGTATTTAAGATCACAGGCAATGCTTCAAAAGACATACTTTTTTTAAAACATTTTATTTACTTACTTGAGAGAGAGCAGAGCAAGAGAGAGAGAGAAAGAGAGAGAGAGAAAGCACATGAACAGGGGTGAGGGGCAGAGGGAGATGGACAAGCAGACTCCTTGCTGAGCAGGGAGCCTGATGCAGGGCTCGATTCCAGGACCCCAGGATCAGGACCCAAGCCAAAGGCAGAAGCTTAACTGATTGAGCCACGAGGCACCCCCAAAAGGTATTCTTGTACACAAATTTTTGTATCACATGAAAGTGTATATTCAGAACAAATTCTTAGAAATGCAATTGCCACTGTTGGTAGGTAATGCCGGATGGCTGTTCATTGAGTCTACAAGTACATTCACTAACAATATATGATGTGCCTATATTCACATTCTGTCATAGTTTGGGCTGTTAGGTGGCTTTGTCAGTTACATTATTTAGATCTGCTATATGCCTACTTACGCTTTGCTACTTGACCCATCATAGAGTTAGATAGGCAGGCTAATCATTACTCATTTCACTATTTTTAAATTTAATTTATTAGTGTTTTTTATTCATGTATTTTGATGCAATGATATATGGGGAATAAAGATTCATGGCATTTAGATCTTTAATAGTTTAGCATGTTTTTCTAGAATAAAGCAGTGGTCAACAACATTTTCTGTAAAGGGCCAGACAGTAAGTACTTCAGTCTCTTGGGGCCATATTGTTACCATAACTACTGTTCACCACCGTACTTAAATTGAAAGACAAAATTGTATTTCATTTGCATAATTATATTACCTGATTTTTTTCTTTTACATTTTAGACATTTTTGTATACACTTTATCTAGTTTTCCCTTTTTAAACTTTGTCATAGTTTTATACTTTAGAAGTCTAGTATTTTTATACTTTGACAGTCTATTCCTTTCATTCTTTAGTCTATTCTTTTGTAACTTTAAAGTATGTACTTAAGCATATCTCTGTTGATTTATGTTTAAGTGGTATTTATTGACTTTGCAACGAACAACGAGGAAATAACCAAACTTACACTAGATCCACCTTCTTTTTACTTGGTTTGACTAGTACAAAATACAATACAATGTGTTCTATCAAAATAATTAGCATAGCTTTTTATTGTGCTATAATTATGTATCTAAATCCATTTAATTGTCAATGCACTTCTCTAGATAAAACATAACTGTCTAGATTTTTTTAAAGCATATTTTGAGTAAAAAGTCAAGGATTCTGTGTTTCTTGAATTCTTACATTTTTGAATAATTCTTGAACATATGGACACTGCTTTTTTTTTTTTTTTGCCTTTAATTTGCACAACAGAGTTGTAAATATCAAATTCTTTCTTTCTCCTTCTTTTTTTTTTTTTGAGTATCCAATTCTTGGTTCATACTTTCCATGAATATTTTATGGATTTCCTTCCATTGTTTCCTGCACTAGGTTCTACTGTTGCTTAAAATTATCTATAGCTAGCCATTCCCTTTTCTAAGGTATTTGATGTAAGTGCTTTGGGCCTGGATTAAAAAAGAACATCCTTTTTTTTGGATGTCCTTTTTTTTTTGATTGTTGTAGATTCAAGTACATATATCTTAGATTAATTGTTGTCTGTAAAGTTTTTCCTAGATGTCGTACATGATTTCATCTACAGATTCACGTAGTCTTTATTTCAAGAGGGTCCTTCTACTATATTTTTGATGATAGGTGTATATATTATTTGTTCCAGGGATAACAGCTATGTTGGATTAGCATCACTTGTTTTTAATAACGATCATTTTCTCTTTTATTATTATTGTTTTAAACACTTTTTTTCTTTCAAATTTATTCTGCTAAATCCTAATAGGACTTTTTTTTTTCATACCCTTAATGTGTCTTCAGCAGTGGTTTCTTAGATTTTTTGTTTGTAAAGCAGACATTCATATCACTGGACTGATTTTTCTATTTAATTGTTTCCTGTATTGCATCAATTGTCATTTATATTCTTCTGTTGTATATGCAGTTGTTTTTTAAAGGGCTTAATTGATTAATTAATGTTTTAAAAGATTTATTTATTTATTTATTTAAGGAATGTCTCACCCAATATTGGGCAGAAACCATGACTCGGAGATCAAGAGTCATATACTCTGTCAACTGAGCCAGCCAGGCACCCTAAGTCTTAATTTATTTTATATCATATAGAAATATTTCTTTGACATTTACTTTATGATATGATTCTTTTCATTTATATCTATTTCATGCCTGACTTAAGATTCTTTCTCTCTCTCTCTCTTTTTTCCCCCCATAATTTGTAGCCATAAGACTTCACTCTGGTTTTCTTGTGATTCTTACTCATCTTTGAATGAAGTATGTGTTCTGCAGAATAGCTATTTCCCAAGGAATCTTTTAGAGAAGAATTTGGGATATGAGCTGGTGAAGTAGGCAGCAGAAATTCTCCATTTTCAGGTCATTTTCTGGTGAATTCTGCTATGTAACATATCGTAGGGAGCATGTATCCATATGTTCTTCATCTTTTTGAAGCAATAAAAATGTCTCAATAGCTAATTGTGTAACTCTATATGACATAATGTGTTTTATATGAAAAATTTTTGTTTAGTCTACTTGGGTTGGTGAAATCAATAGCTGCTTGTCCCTTTTCTACCAAAGATCTATTCTGCATGCAGCCTCAGATGCAGCCTGATTCTGAACAGAGGACAATTTGGCCTATGCCTCATTTAGCATTGTCCACTGTGTCTCCAAGGCACACAATGACGTGAGAAGCACTCCTGCAGCCCTGACACTCTCCAGACTGGGGTGTCTGAAGAAAAGACCTTTGTTGGGCCTTCAGAATAGGCCTCCATATTTTAAAGATTTCAGCATATTGTTAGATATATTTAAACGTATAGTATCTATTTGCCATTTTGTTGTAACTCTCCAGAATTTGGAAAATACTTCACATATTTGATTGTACGAAGTTTCATTTTAGTATCACTTAAGATAATTTCACTCCCTTCCATCTATAGAGGAGAGAGGGGTTGAAAGTTACTTGGTTCCAGACAAGAAAGTAGTCAAGGTGTCCTCCTGGACTGTGCCATATTAATAAAGTCAAATGCCTGCATGTGAGATATGAACTTTGAAGAACCATCAGAGCTGCCCAAGAGGCTTTTTAAATGAGAAAAAAAAAAGGGAGAACTCTTAACTCTGATTACAGAACCCCTTTTTTCCATTTGCAAACATGACTTCTCTCCATGAACTTGACAAACATTGGAGGAGCACTTTAGTTGGGAGTCTTGGAGCACGGCACTTACATCTATGATAAAATGCTTTGATAATTTTAATTGCATTTTTTCTATGTTATGCATTTTTTTCTTTTCTGGACTGAATTATTTGAGGGTAAGGATTTTAAAAATTCATCTTTATTTTGCAAACATGCAGAACAATATCTGGCACTGAGTAAGTGTTCAATTATTGTTTGCTGCCTGAAATAATAAGTAAGCATAGAGGTTTTGTTCCATTGACAAAGTTTATCTAGAGCACATGTTTGTTAAAAGTAAATGCATTCTATATAAAACTCCTTTGTGAAATTTGTTGGATTTACTTTCTTATAAGGTATATCCCATAACACTCTCCTTCGTTGCCTCTGTCTGTTCTCCCCATTATTCTAACATTAAAATGTCTAATGCTTTAACCATTGATTCTCTTCTCAATTTTAACTGTACTTATACCCTAAATAATCCCATCTGGTCTCATGGCTTTAAATATTATCTTTATATATGGGCTCCCATATCTATATATCCATCCTAGATCACCGATCTGAACTGCAGACTATATATCTACCTTCCCACCCAACATCTCCAATTAACCTGTGCAAACCATATCTCAAACGTAACATGTTACAAACGGACTCCCTGATTCACACCAGCCCCCATGCATTCACCAACACTCTCCACTGTGAGTCTTTTCCATCTCAGTCAGTGGCAGTCTTCCACTTATCCAGGCCAAAAACTGAAGTCTGTTTTTACTCCTCTCTCCCTCTCATACCAAAATTTCTATTTTTTTAGGAGATACCATTAACTCTACTTTCAAAATATATCCATATTCCTACCACTTCTTCCTGACTCTATTGTTATACATGAGACACTGAAGTGATTTCTTAACATATCTTTCTTTCTCTTTCCATATTTCCCTCAAGTCTATTCTCAAGCCACCGGTCAGAGTGACATTGTTTAAATAAAGTTTAGATAATATCATTCAACCTCAAAATCCTCCAATGGCTGCCATTTCACTCATTGCTGCTAGCTTCTAACTCATAAAAAGACAATGTGTATGTTTTTGTAGTTAGGGAACACGGAGGAGTCATGTATAAATACCCTGAATCAGATGACTTCAGATTCTTACCTCCAGTGACATATATCGAGGTGGAGGAAAACGGGAGTACATGGATTCTAGACTACAGACTTAATAGAATTGAGGAACATAGCTTTAAGGTCAGACACATGAGCATGTAGTTCAGCAGTATCATATTCCAGCTGAGAGATCCTGGGACAATTACTTGATTTGAAAATAGCATCTCACAAGAATTAAGTAAGACAATGTAAGATCATTAGCACAAGTGAAAGTAAATTGTACAGGTCTATGACACAGTCCAACAAATATTTGGTCCACATTAAGCTCTTTTTAATTACTATCAAATGCATTAAATCCTACATTTATAAAACAGACCCAGTGTTTCCATTAAGAGATGAACTTGAAACAAACTTACAGCAATAAGATAAAAAGAGAAGAGGCAGAATAAACCTTCTCTTCCCAAGGTTACCATTCTCTGTCTGGCACAAGCAGATTAAGTGGAGACTTGAGTGGGCATGGCTAACCATGTCACGAGATACTGTCTTGAAAAAGGCAGAGAGAGAGAAATACTAAATCCTTCTAACCCAGATGGCTTTGCTTTAGAGAACAGCTTTAAAAATCCCAACAGGGAAGGTAACTAATTCTCCCACAAAAATTACGTTTTCATCTATGATCCTTTCATTCTTCATTTCCTCTTCCTATTTTTATCCACTGCTTTAAGCTCTCCTATTTTTGAATATGATTAATCATCAGTGGGGTAACAGAATTTTATTTTAGACAATTCGCAGGCTAAAGCTATCTGAAATTATGAATCATTATCAAATGTTGAGCATGAAGCTCACACATGCACTTTTTTGTGGTTGTTTTTGCTT
>NC_048219.1:96349392-96363982 GCF_002007445.2 Ailuropoda melanoleuca
GAGATGAATGATGTTTAAAAAATATGGGGAATTGGTTTGAAAAGGGGGAAGAAAATAATGTTTTTGCAAACCACCTGAGTTATCAAACTGTGTCTAGTAATAAGTTCTCTTCTGTGAGCATTGGGATTCCCAAATTTCAGAAATTTATATTAGAGTTAATGGCTTAATTACGGTTTTGCATTTTGGTGCAGTATCTGCACTGCAGCTGGCTTGCATGTGCCTGAGGTTACAGAACTATAACTTGGAATTTCTCTTCTTTATTTACTTTTCCAAATTTATGGGGAGTTCTTACATTAGAGTGGGAACTTGGCACACACATCTATTCTCTGATGATTTGACCACTCTTCTTTCAGTTTTACCAAATTATTAGATGGGGCTTTTCCTGGCTTCTTGTCACCCAGGTTCCCAGCACATAAATTTACCTTAATAGGGAAAAGCATTCATACACATATATGATTCCCTCTTCCCAAAGGTTTGCATGGAAAAGAAAAGAAAGAGAGAGAAAGAGATGACAAGCCTGAGGGCTGTGGACGCTTGGGGAGGGGGACACAAAGAAGGAGAGAGAGAAAGGGAGAAAGAGGGAAGGAAAGAGAGAGAGAAAGAGACTGACAGACAGACCTAGAACACTTGGCCTATGCTCAAATGTTCGACTTGATAAGGCTGCTTCAGCTCAATTTCCCTCCGTAAGAAATGATCAGGGACATGTCTGAGCTTCACTGACATTTGAGTCTTTTCAGGAGGGAGCTCAAATGGCTCAAAGAAATTCAACTCTCACTTCTCATAAAGGAAAGGCACTCAGTGGTGCAATGTGATACAGTAACTTTTTTTAAAGAGGGGAAAGTATAAATTCACATCTAAGGGACTCAAAAAGTGAAATACATGGCCCCTAAGAATCCATGCATGTGGTGAGACTAAAAATAAAACACCTACCCCTAAACCATTTTGAAATACTCCTAGGTTAATAGCTGAGAAGAATGGAACAAACATAATAAAATGCATGTTTTGAAATCACCTTGAGCTGGGGATATCCAGCAAGATTGATTTTCGTCATTATCAACTTTAGTAGCTTCAATTTTACATACTTTTGTCCTCCTCCACATTGTCATCTACAGACTGAAGAAAGGCAGGAGCTGATGTCTGTGCACAAATTAAACCAAAAGAAAGAAAAAAATCAGTATTAAACATTTAAAACACACACAATCAAAACACTTAGGTTTCTGCACTTCACTACACCTTAATTTCCATCAGCCTGTGCAGCTGTGTGCTTCCCACAGTGCAAAGTCTCATGAAGGGTATATTAATTAAGTCATTATGCCCTGAGAGATAGGTATAATTACGAATCTTCTCACCATACTATTTCGAGTTTCTAAAATTCAATAAGTTAGAGGCTGTGTTTTTTTTTTTTTTAAGATGCCACAGGGGATTTTAAAAAGGCAACAACAAAAACAAAAAATCCACAGAAGGGAAACAGTACCACACTTCCCATTAGCAGAGAGTATTCTGGGAATAGCCCTGCAGAGAGGAATTATTTGCCCCTCTCAGCCCAGTTTAAGAACTACTATCACTTGGGACACTTGGGTGGCTCCGTCGGTTAAGTGTCTGCCTTTGGCTCAGGTCATAATCCCAGGGTCCTAGAATAGAGTTCCCACATCAGGATCCTCTGTCAGTGGGGAGCCTGCTTCTCCCTCTGCCTGTTTCTTCCCCTGCTTGTGCTCTCTCTCTCTGACAAATGAATAAATAAAATCTTAAAAAAAAAAAAAGGAACTACTATCACAAACCTCCTGCAAGAATCACCTGTACATGATCAGGTACATGTGGATGTGAGAGAAGACTGCCCTAAAAACAAATGAGCAGAAGGAAACCAAGGCTGGAGTATCTCCCATTCTTCTATCTCATAGGGATGCAATGCATGCTTTTAGAATAAAGAAACAAGATGGAACAAGATGCTTCACCATCCTGTCCAATGTCTTTATGAGAAGTGCAGGAAAGGGATATCCTTAGTATGGCTGCATGGAAAGCTCCACATACTGAGGGCCATATTCTATAAAAGTGATCCTCAAAGTCCGTTTGTTCTTAAGATTGCGATTTTGAGCAACCAGGAAGTAGGATTGTGTTTTTGTTATAGCATGTAGTTATTTCTTTTCCATTCCTAGATATACATCTAGTTTCTTCCAAGAAATAAGGAAAGAAAAATTAAGATCAGAAAGTGGATGCTCCAGCTATGGGTGAAAACTCAAATAGTACATCCTATCCAAACCAGCTAGTGCACATTGAGAAAGTAACATCCAAATGCTGCCAGAGTGAGTTTGGTGTATTCTCTTTGCATTCAGAAATAAGCTTCCCGCAGGTATTGTAACCAAGTTAGGGTATAGAAT
Organism: Ailuropoda melanoleuca; assembly: GCF_002007445.2. Taxonomy (NCBI): domain Eukaryota; kingdom Metazoa; phylum Chordata; class Mammalia; order Carnivora; family Ursidae; genus Ailuropoda; species Ailuropoda melanoleuca. Next base: position 96,351,768 of record NC_048219.1, read on the forward strand.
AATTCATTTCAAAACTTCTGGCCTTCTGAATCTTGGGTAGAATGTCTTTAGTTCAGCTTCAAGTTGGTCTGTATACTTATGCTTGTATGCAAAATATCTTCTGCTTCACACTCTCTCTTTAACATACGTTAGGGCTTACCTCTGTCAATTAAGAATGTATGTGTCTTCGAAAGTACACTCAATACGTTTGAATTTACCCAAATCCTTTAACCTGGCATGTGAGGTTTTTTCCATTTGCTGACTTCACTCTGACTTCCATCCTTCTCTCTGGGTTGTTTACAAGAAACTTCCTTTCAGTTAAGTTTGTCAAAGGAACTATAACATAGTAGGTAAGTTGGGAATTCCAGTTACAATTCCACCTCTGCTTATATTACTTAACTCCTGTCTTAGCGTTCAAGTCTAGAGAATGAGCAGAGAACATACTTCATTGAGTTGAGAAACAAGGGGATGAATCCATGTAAAATGCTTACTGCCTTGTTCCACACACAAAAAGCACTCAGTCAATGCTAGCTATTATTATTTTAACACTAACATGTTTTTTGCTTTTCAACTATGACCATTTGTTCACTCTACCTCTTGATTTTTTTTTCTGCCTGTATCAGTCTTTCTGTCCTTCAAGAACCTCTCTGTGAAGATATTCTAGAATTTTCTGGCATGATCTGTTATATGATCTTGGAATTAGAAAACTTAGTAAATATTTTGTAAATCCTTTCTTGTAAAAAAGTAACAATTATGTGACTTTCATGCTGTGCACATGCTAGAAGGCACTTTATACTTCTCTGTAATGTCTGTCACATCTAAACATTCATGCTCTATGTTTTTACATGCCACCCCCTGGGCACTTAAATCACCCTCATTTCCTGACCTCTTATGAAATATTCTTTGCTACTTACTATTTCTAATTATTTGGTGAATGTACACATTTTGCATTCCAATTTATTCTCCTGTGGAACAGGCACCTACATTTTTCTTCATAAAACCAACTGAACTGCTCTCTGAGTCACTGATTCTCTAATACTCCAGAGATGGGGCAGTGACAGGGGTTGGCAACTGGCATAAATAAGGAAATCTTTCAGGCTGGTGCATGGTTCTACCAGGGACTTATGAGAGAAGGGGAACTTAGGTTCTTGCCCCTTTGTCTACAGAAACAGAACAGGAAGGAAATAAAAAGCTGCTAAGTGAACATAGACGTTCACTTGTTTACAAGGATTCTTTGAAGCGTGTGATATCAGAGCATCCTATGTATTGGCTTCTTTCATTGACCAAAGCAAGTCATGTTAGGCTTGTTAAAAATTGAAGAGAGTAAAGAAGTGCAATCCTACCATGTGCCTGAAAGGGGGAAATATGGAAATACTTGGTGTAACAGCACTAAAGATGATATTGTAATCCTGTCCCCATATCTTACTACTAGCCAAAATAAATAACAGAATGTGACTCAATACAGAAAATTTTTGACGGTCAGATTATCTGCTTTTTCTCTTGGCTTAATTCCTGCAGTTATGTTATTAATATAACTCCAAACCAAGAGCTTAATTCATAAAATGATAACAGTAATAATTATAAAATAAAGCTCAATGGGTCATACCTAAAGTGACCAGCTTCTTTTTCTACCCTGCCCACCTCTTCCCTCCCAAGTCATGTTTCCCTATTTCCACATCAAGTTTGCTCTGGACCAGCCAAGCAGTCACACAGCCCACAGACCAGTGAGATTCCACAGCAGATGAACTGCAATGCTTCCTCCACCTACCCGTCCTTTCTAAAGCTGTCATTTCCTTGGGATAGTAGACTGACTCATCAGCTGGATGAGACAGCGGGTCCACAGAGGAGGAGGCCAAACCAGGGATGTTTATGGAAGGAGGATTTACAGGCTTGACTTGGCAGCAGGACTATAAGACTTAGGTATCTGACACAGGTATTTTATCATTATTTGTTCTGGTTACCCAGGGACCATAAGAAAAAGACTGGCAAGCAATCAAAAGATTTTTCTGACAACTGAGAAGACATATGTGAGTATGGAGAGACTGGTTGAGGTATACTTTACAGGATATTTAATATACCGTATATCCTCGCACAGAGCTCAATGGACGCACACTAATGCTGCTTTGACATTTCAAGTAACCTCTGTAGGAAATCTCTCTGTTCTTTGGGGAAGCCCTTATCTCAGGTGAAAAACAGCTCCTGAGTAGGTGATGCTCATACAGGACATATGCACACAATCTCCATTTGGACTCATTAATCATTTTTATTATGGCCAAATTATTCAAGACTATAAGATGTAATGAAAAAAAAAAGCCTTGTTAATACTAAAACGTCCAAGAGAGTACTTAGGGAAATTAAATAGACTGGAAAACATATGTTAGATGTCTTCCAAATTAGAATTTGTAAATAAATGATTCTGGTTTAATCACATGGCAATTTACAGGGACATTTTTGGTAAAAATGATCACATCACAATCTCTGACAAGAATTTGATACAAATTGAGCTATTTGGCTTGCTGCATGAGTAGTTTTAGAGATTTATTTGTCATTAATCTTTTTAAACACTTGGTTTATTATTTTACTCAAGAATTCTGTTTTTAACTCAATTACACTGTGAATTTTTTAATATAGTTCAGTGTCTAAAGTCTGCTATTAGCCTTCCAGCCCACAACTCTCTGCAGTTGTGACAGTATTCCACATCCCATTGTTTGGTAGAAAGGCAAACTCTTACTTAATGAAAAATGTGTCTAGTCTGTGGCTACAATATTGTGCCACTATTTTGTAGATTTATTGGCTTTGATGAGAGAAGAAAAGCTACCACTCTCACTGATTCTAGGCACTGGGACACACAGAGGCAGATAAGAACTCTGTGACCCCACAGTTTGCTTGTAAATTAATCCATTCATGTGGGACCATTAATGCTGAGTGTGTGTCTCAGATGATAGACATTTAGATGGGATGAAAGATATTGGAGATGGGGAAGTAATATATAGATACAGTGCTGTAGCAGCAGGCTAGCATCCCTCAAAAAAATATTTGTCCATTTTAAGACGCATAGCAATCTTTTCCCCATTTATCTTGCAACTAGATCAGACGATGCAACTAGGTTTGAACAATGAAAAGTGAGGGGAAAGAACACAAGCAACTTCCTAGGCATCTCAAGCTTTAAAAAAAGGCCTATCTCGGGGCTCCTGGGTGGCGCAGCGGTTAAGCGTCTGTTTTCGGCTCAGGGCGTGATCCCGGTGTTATGGGATCGAGCCCCACATCAGGCTCCTCCGCTATGAGCCTGCTNGCCTGGGTGGCGCAGCGGTTAAGCGTCTGTTTTCGGCTCAGGGCGTGATCCCTGCGTTATGGGATAGAGCCCCACATCAGGCTCCTCCGCTATGAGCCTGCTTCTTCCTCTCCCACTCCCCCTGCTTGTGTTCCCTCTCTCGCTGGCTGTCTCTATCTCTGTCAAATAAATAAATAAAATCTTTAAAAAGAAAAAAGGCTTCTCTCCTTAGACTTTGAAATTGTTCCCCTTCCCATGATCTGAAACATAGACGTTGAAATCATTGACCTATCACCATGCAGGTGAGTAGGAGAATATGGAGGTTTTTGTAGCAACAAGGTAGAAGNCCTCTCTCCTTAGACTTTGACATTGTTCCCCTTCCCCTGATCTGAAACATAGACATTGAAATCATTGACCTATCACCATGCAGGTGAGTAGGAGAATATGGAGGTTTTTGTAGCAACAAGGTAGAAGGAGGAACTTAGGACCCTGGATAGCTTTGTGAAACAAAACTAGAGTGCCATGTTAGAGAAATAAATTTCTACTTAAACTACTCAATTTTGAGGTCTTGATTTTTCTTTTCGTTTCTTTTTTATTTAATTTTTACAGTAGATCATTTACCCTAACCAATAAAAACACTCAATTCAAGGTATTTTCAAACTCATTCTGTCTGAGTGGGAGCATTTAATTAGGGCATCATAAAAAAGCCACTTGAAGGCATCACTCCTTTTGATATCTAAGAAGAGATCCTCGGGGCACCTGCCTGGCTCAGTTAGTAAGACATGTGGCTCTTGATGTCAGGGTTGTGAGTTCAAGCCCCACATCATTGTAGAGATTACTTGAATAAATAAACTTTAAAAAGAAAGATCCTAGGAATATCATATTAGTACCCCGAGGTTGTTTCTGGAGCAGGAGTGGCTTCTTCTATAGATAAAGAACAGTCCTAAGTCCTGAGTTTGTTTATACAGAGGTTAGTCTTAATTACCTCAAACACACAACATGTCTTTGGCTTGTTTCTCCTTCTGACTCTTCTGACAACCTAGGCACCTGGACTAAATACTCCTTCCTCTTTCGTGACCTTATTCCTCCTCCTTGTTTTGATAGGTATTAATTGATTTTATAAAAAGGTTATCAGAAACAATAAAAAACAAGACCTTAGGAAAGCCTAGCTTTCAAATATAGAATCCTGTGTGTCCAGATGCTGTTAGTACCAACTGAATAATATTCTTTCTTAACTTATCACACAAACTAGCTTCCTGAAATTTAGTCCGTGCTAAGTGATCCTTCTAAGGCGTTTGTTCAAATATATCACATGGATATATTTGCCACAAAGAGAAATACGGATCAAACCACTTTGACATTATGAAATTCAGGACATGCAATAAGTAGAATAAAATTACATGCACTTCAGTAATTATATCACACCTATCATTTACTCTGGTAGTTTTTAGTGAGAAGAAAAAGATATGGTGCAGCCTCCCAAATAGTTAAGATAGAACTTGACAGTGGAAGACTAGAGGTGGAAAAATAGCTATATGAAATGCCTCTCTCTCTCCTCTTTGTTTCTTAGTTTCTCTCCACAGAACATACAAGCAATGAGTACCCAAATGAGAAGCATGACTCTTTTAAATTTTATAGTTTTATAGGTGGAGAGTTTAGCTTTTTTATAGATTCCCTCTTGCTCTTCCACATTTAAATTAAGCCCTGATCCCACTCAGCCTCCTCCCTCAATACAATCCTAATAAGGGTAGACAGAGATATCAGTTTCTGCCAATTACATAGTACATCATTCATTCTAGTCTACATTCTTTTTTCTTCCTGTGCAATCCTGCTATTGTCAATCATTATCCATAACCATGATGTCTTCACATCCCAAATTAACATGAAAAGAAAAACATATGAGAAGAAAAAGTCATCAACCTCTTCCTTTTCAATGTATAGCATATTTCTTATGTAAAAGAAGATTTCAAAATAGAGGAAGCAAACCTAGAAAAGAGTCTCTTAAAATGGGGTTGGAAGACCACAAGGGAGGAGGAGTTTATGTATATCCTCATGGTAGGAACTACGAACTTTTTGAACTTTTCAGCCAACCTGAAGCCCCCAACCTGGACTAATGTCCTCCTCACCATGACAACTGACAATCCACTTCAAAAGGATTGTTTAATAAGCTTCAATACCTCATTTGCATAGTAACACAATGAATCCCAATTACCTAATTTCAGTCCCTGTTTTGCATAGAGGATCTAAATAAGAACTATACTTATAACTTTTTATTTTTATAATTCTGCCCTCTCCTTGTCTTCAGAACACAGTTCAGGTTCCTACCTGAACTTGTGTCTCCCAAATTGCAATTCTGATTGCCCAAATAAACATCTATTTGCCTTAATTTTCAGTGAATTCTTTCTTGGCTGACATTTGAGTGTGTTTATCTGTGTGCATAGATAGATAGATGATAGATAGCTAGAGATAGAGATATATATCTCAAGTCAAATACTTGTACTCTTGAAGCTAAAGAATTACAAACAATGCTCGATGTGAATGTGCCCATGAGGAAAGCTATATAAAAATTCACTGATAGAGGAAGTACAACATAGACACGCTCCAAAGACAAAGCAGTAAGGAACTAAACTGATGTTTTCAAGTTGAGTAGACTCAGAAGGAGCACTACATGAAGGGGGAAAAAAGAGAGAATAAATGTACACTAGATGAAATATTAAGTTAATCTCCCAATCATGTTCTCTAATTAGAAATGTGGTATAGCATTAACATGCACATGAAAACTGAACTTTGATATATAAGAGTTGGTGTGTCACAATAGGCAAAGATCATACTCTGAATTCTTAGGCTGACAGCTGTGTGCCCTAAGGGCAATTTGGTCACTGCAAATACATTGATGGTCTAATAATTTGGTCTAATAATTTGTTTTAAAGAATTAGCCATTTGGTAAAAATGTGTATTAATCATACCCATTTTTCAACTATTACTAATTATGTTGTAGAATAAAATGATTCAGTTCTCATTTCTGAATCCTTAAACATATTCATCAAGCACATAGAATTTTTCAGCTTGTTCTGTTTCTGATAATTATTCAAGGTCTGAATGTAATATTGAAAAACCTGAGGAAATTAAGTGTTTAATTATGGGGAATGCATCAGAACAAATTAAATGTTTTGCATTAATATACACCAAAAATAAAACCAGAGTTGAACAATCTATCAATTGTTGGAAATTTAGATTCTTCTTAATAATATCAATTGTTTTGCTTGGACTCAATGACTTTCAGTAAAATTGCATGCTAATTGGAAGACAGGTGAGTGAAAAGACAAAATTGTAAAGCTCGAAAATATTTTTAAGCCCTCTTTCTGTTGTAATGCCTTTCTCCATTAAAGTGAATGCTCTTCCCAGGCTTTGTGTTGACGGACTTGTTTATTGCATGGTCTCTCTGTGGTGGAGAATGTGTCCTCCTCCTTCACCAGCCTTCATGTACCTAGTTACAGTCCTGTGAGTGATTCTGAACAATAGTTTATAGAAGAAAGTTGCATAAATCACTACCTTTAAAAAGTAACCCATGGGATCTTATAGCTCTCACTTTTCCTGTAAAGACATGGAAGGTCCTAGATTTTAGAAGACACTACCAAGGAGGGAAGCAGCCTCAATCTCTGGGGCACTGTGTAGAAGAGAGCAGCCCAGGGCAGTTTCCCAGTCCCCTCTGAGTATGATGTGAGAAAGAATTTAGCCCGTATAAAATCAGTCTGCTGAAGATTCGGGGTAGCTCATATTAATTACTGTGACTTCCTCAGAAATCAACCCTGCAAGGGGAATGTTGCCAAAAATTAGCCCTGAAATATGTCACAGGGGCTTCATGCTCAGGGAAAAACATTTAAAAACCTATCTTAGAGGTTTGGGAATGAGGTTAATATTTGGATAAAACAACCCAGGGCATCCATTAGAGTAAGAGCATGATTTTCCCTTCAGGTTTCCCTGTAGCATCATTGAGGGGGTGAGGACTGAGTGAGCAGGTGGGGAGGAAGCAAAGAATAAAGGATATTTGAGAACCATAATTGAAAAGAACTTTGCAAGACATTAGTAGCACAAGATAGAGATTTGAATCAATTATAGTTATACCAGAGAATGGAAGAGAATATATTGAAGAAAAAAAAAAACAAAAACAAGCACCTGTGATTTAAGGTCTTTAAAAATTAGAAGAATACAAAACAAATACACCTTTTAAAATATCTTTACAGGGATCCCTGGGTGGCTCAGTCAGTTAAGCATCTGCCTTTGGCTCAGGTCATGATCCTGGGGTCCTGGGGTCAAGTCCCACATTGAGTTCCTTGCTCAGACAGCAGTCTGCTTCTCCCTCGGCCTGCTGCTCTCCCTGCTTTTGCTCTCTCTCTCTCTGACAAATAAATACATAAAATCTTTAAAAATAGTAATAATAAAATAAAATCTCTTTTTGGACACTGGAAAGCTATCAAAATTATAGGGTATTTAGAAATAAGGATCCGGCAGAAAGGAAATATCCAGCTATATGTCTTCTATCTTGCTCATTTTTCCCCCATAAGTCATTTGCAGATTCTTAGACTCCAGGGGTTGAGGAGTTGAAATAAAGTAGCATTTAAAAGGCTGAAAAGCAGGGCAACTGGTGTGGTGAAGTTAGTTAAGCAGCAGACCCTTGATTTCAGCTCAGGTCCTGATTTCAGGGTCATGAGATGGAGCCCTGCATTGGGCTTGTGCTTAAAACTCTCTCCCTCTCCCTCTGGTCGTTCCCCCTTCTGTGCTTGCTCTTGTGGGATCTCTTTCTCTAAAATAAATAAGTCTTTAAAATTAAAATGAAAAACTGTGAGAAGTTGGTAGCAATGTTACAATTCTTGGGGTGAAAAAATTAGAATTCAGAGGAACTGAGCCAAGACTTAAGGATTCAGAGTACTACATAGTAGAGAAACATAAAGAAGTGAGCCCAGAATTTGGTACAGTGTTTTTTCTTGGGAAGAAACTGTGACTGACACAGAATCTGAAAAGCCAGCCAGGAAGTGGTAACTGAGAGTTTAAGGAGCTGTCCATAGATTTGAACAGTCTGAATGTGCTGGGGGACAGGGCCAGGGCCAGGGGAAGAGGTCAGATATTGTAACTGAAGCTCTTTCAACGAACATTGGCCTTGCTAAACCATGCAGACCTTGAGTTTAGAGTCCCACAGTGTGTTTCTAAAACACAGCCAAACCAGTAGTAATGAATACACTTTTAACAATTTACTTTGCAATGATGCTATTCTTGATGAATTTTTAATTTGAGGAAATTGCATTATTTCGGGTTGTGGACATAAAGGGTACACTGACTATTGTATGACACCATTTAAAATCCTTATAACTGAAATTGTCATAGCATATGACCTCAGTTACATATTTCTGTTATATTTTCTTAGCTCTTATGAAGTTCCAAGATCTGTGCCAGATAATAAATATACAAGATAACTAGGACACCATTGATTTTCTCTAGGAGTTTGAAGTCTAGTGGGGAGACATCTACAAAGGCAGATTCTAGACTAGAGATAATGTGCTATGACAGGGGAGATCACAGGGAGACTTAAAGACACATAAGGAAGTCACTGCCCAAAGGTATATGTGTGGGGTCATTGCTACCTTACTCCTATCACTAAGGAAAACAATAACCTTAACCGACAGGTTCCCTTGGGGACTGGATAAACAAATCATTAGCACTTATATCTAAAACTTTTTTGCTATATAGATATAGATGTCTACAGAGAGATATCTGTATGCGTATGTACTGTATATGTTTATATAGATACATTTTTATCTATACTATATATAGGTAATTATATCTATGTATACATCTAATACATCTGTTCTGTATCTATATACATTGCAAAAAATATTGTCCCCATTTTACAGACTAGAAAAACTGAAATTTATGAAATTGAAATTGACAAGGCTACAAAGATAATAAGTGAATGAGGTAGAACTCAAAACCATGATTCAAGTACCTAAAATAAGAACACAAGGAAAGAGAGAAGTACAAATAAATTGGCAAGGTAGGAAGATCCTCAGCTCAGGTCCTCCCATGGATACACCCAATTTACAGCTGCATACAAATCATTTCCCTCAGAAAAAGATCTGAAAACTAGATGAACTGCTCCCCAAAACATAGGACAAAAGGATCACTCAAAATGGGTAGGAGAGGCAGAGGCACAATCTCAATAAAAAACCACACCTGACACAGTGACAAAAATTAGAAAGAGATCTCACTGGACAGGTGCTTCTCCTAGAAAAGCAAGGAATTTATGTCCAACATTGGACACCCCAGACCCCTGGGATTTGCACCAGAGATATGAACCCCTAGAATAACTAGCTTAGAAAACCAAAAGGTCTGACATCCAGGAGTCCCAAAATGCTACAGGAAAGTGAGATTTCCCTCTTGGAAAACTTGCATGTAGTTTTGCTCACCCCATGACCTATAGAGGGTTAGCTCCTTGACATAGGTCTTAGTGATATATTTTTAGATGCGACTCCAAAGGCAGGGAAACAAAACCAAGTAAAACAATGGGGCCACATCAAACTAAAAAGTTTCTTCACAGCAAAAGAAACCATGAACAAAACAAACCAAAACAAAACCAAACTCATAGATACAGAGGACAGATTGGTGGTTGCTAGAGGGGAGAGGGGTTTGGGTGAGTGGCAAAAAGGATGAAGTGGATCAAGAAGTACAAACTTCCAGTTATAAAATAAATAAGTCATGGGAATGTAATGTACAGCATGGAGAATATTGTCGTAATATTGCGCTAACTTTTTAAGATGAGAGATGGTAACTACACTTACTGTGGCACCGTTTTGCAATGTATACAAATGTTGAATCACTGTGTTGTACACCTAAAACTAATACAACATGTGTATGTCAATTATACCTCAGTGAATAGAAAAAAAATGTAAGGAAAAATTAGGGGACTAAGCCTTTGTCTTTGCTTGTATATCTCAACAGTGACTAGGTTCTCTGCTCTGAAGTTTCTTACCAATATTTAGGCATGTGGTTCAATATACCAACTTTCTGTGTTTTGGGGGGAGGGGTTCCTGCCATGGATTGTATCCCTTGCATCTCTTGTACACAGATGTGGTTTGTTACTTTTTTTGAAGAAAGAAAGTTCTATCCTGTTTTGGTTATGAACTAGCAAACGGTCTCAGTTTCCATGTAGGCATATCAGCAGTAGCTTGTTTAGTATTCTTTGTCATGATTTTGGTTTTTTTAATCTTATTAGGCAGACCTGTTTTATAGGTACGCAGATACTGGCCATAGAAATTGATTTCGAAAACATGCTGAATGACTTTAGGCTCTAGCTAAAATCTTGTCACTACTCCCCACCTTTAAGATAGCTGGTGTTTGAAGCTGTGTCACATATACACACCTCCATCTGTTCTACTTTGGGAAATTTCTTCTTTTATATTTCTTCGAAATCACAAACTCACCTCTTCCTGTGAGCCCTTCATATGTTTCACTCATATTTGGAAGTTGCATAGGAGCTTTGATGCTGCCCCTAAAGTCAACTGTTGCATTTAGTTTTATTAAATGGTTGATAGGACAGTGAATAAAAATTGCAGTAGACTTTCTTGGCCCCGTCTTTCTCAGAGCAATTCACTNCTTCGAAATCACAAACTCACCTCTTCCTGTGAGCCCTTCATATGTTTCACTCATATTTGGAAGTGCATAGGAGCTTTGATGCTGCCCCTAAAGTCATCTGTTGCATTTAGTTTTATTGAATGGTTGATAGGACAGTGAATAAAAATTGCAGTAGACTTTCTTGGCCCCGTCTTTCTCAGAGCAATTCACTATGCAGTGTGGCTCCTGTTATGTGGGTAAGACAGTGGTATGATGATGCAGTTTTGAGATGGGAATTTAAAGTCTTCATTGATTTGGTTATCGTACTAACATCTGGAGCAGCCTGGATCTACTGGTGAAGACCATAAATATACCCATTCAGCTCTCTGTAAGCAAGCGCCTTCCTGTTTCTTTTTCAAGCAAATGGACCAAACTCTGTAGCCTTGCCACCATGACTGCACTTAGAACCTCCAGACAGAAATGTGGTCTCTGACTGAGTGAACAAGAATGGTCAGTGCCCTATGCCCACAGGCTGCTGTAGTATTTCCATTTTATTCTCCTCAATTAGCATGCATCCACAGCAAAGTGTTGGATGAGGTTCTGAGAAAACGCTTCAACTGGACACCATAATTTTCCCATCTATTTGCTCCAAGGTAGGCAGAAAGCATCAGTAAAATAGCGGGAGCATTATGCTAAGCGAAACAAGACAGATGGAGACAAATAGTACATGGTAACATTCATATGTGGAATCTTAAAAATAAAAAGGTCAAAGTCGTAGAAACAGAGACTAGAAAAGTGGTCTTCAGGGTTTATTGTGTAGAGGAAACAAGGAAAGGATGGTAAAAAGATACAATGTTCATCTATAAAATGAAAAAGATCTCAAAATCTACTGTAAATTTGGTGACTACAGTTGATAACATTGTGTCATATGATTTAAATTTGCTGAAAGAGTAGAACTAAAATGAAGGGAGTTCTTTTACAATTATGGATGTGTATCAAATGGCCACAATGTACACCTTAAATACCTTACAAGTTTATATGTCAATTATACCTCAATAAGGAGGAAATTAAAAAAGAAACCTTGCTTATAGGAAGGTACCAGTTCTCTATTGTTAGACATAACCAAAAGGCAAAATCCAGAATTAATGTGTAATCTGAGGGAACCCTCTGGCCATTACAACCTGAATTGATATTTAAATAATGTGAAAGAATTTCCATCTAAAATGGAACCCAAGTGACATAAAATTGAAGATCTCATGCATGTACCCTTAGGTAAACAAAATTTAAAGACTGAGAGACTGATTACCTACAAATGTCTGATTTACAGAAAACTGATAATGTTGGAATTTCCTTAAATGAT
>NC_048219.1:96364293-96412383 GCF_002007445.2 Ailuropoda melanoleuca
CTCATAGCTGAGGAGCCTGATGTGGGGCTCGATCCCATAACGCCAGGATCACGCCCTGAGCCGAAGTCAGACGCTTAACTGCTCTGCCACCCAGGCGCCCCAGAAGACATTTATTTTTGATATGTAAAATTGACAAAGAGAGAATGGATTTTTTCCCATTGTCATTGGCAATTTATAGAATATGGAAATTTAAAGAAGAAAGAATCAGGCCTCTTAAAATTAAATTATAATCATAATTATAAAATATTTGTTTGCAAATTGTTTTTCTTTCAACTTATTCTATACGGATGCTAAGAGAGAAACTGACTAATCCCTAAAAATGAGTAAGAAATTATAAGAATATATATTACATGTGTGCATGCCTCTACGTTTTTAGTTTTCTTAGTTCAGTGTTGCTTAAAATACGGATGGGGGTGAGTGACCTCAGAGTTCCCCTCTACTCCTTTTGAGTCAAAGGAATTATTTAGAATGCCATGAAACAGCTGTTTTAAATACAGCTAATATGTCTCTGGAAGCACTGCTATTGCAGATGGTGGGGAGTCCGATCTCCTATTTGTAATAACAGCAGTGAGGGTAATGCAATTTATCAGAGATGTTTCATAAATAGGGAAAAGTGCTGACTGCAGCCAATTGGAACGAGGAGATAAAGGACACCAGCATAGCATGTGAACAGATTCCTAAGAAAATTAATGTGTCCCCAAAGGGCTATCTGCTACTTAATAATAAACATGCTTTGAGAAAAGTGAAAGTAAATGAATGTGAATAAGGGCAAAAAGTTCATCAAAACAACTCTACTAAATGGCAAAAGATATCAAGTAAAGAGGCAAGGAAGTATGTGGAATAAAAATGCGGGGATTACAAAAGAAGGAATGAAGTCTCTTGCAGTATAGGAATTATCAAGACATTTGCAAATCCTGTCCCATCTTCAAAGCCTTTCTGGAGCCCCACTTCTTCCAGGAAGTCTTCCCAGGAAATTCACACTCTCCTTAGCTCAGCAGGTGTTGCCTAGGTCACTCATGTGGCAATAAATCTGTGTCTGCATGTCTTAAGGATAGAGCAGGGAAGAAGGAAGAAGTGGTGCATATTTGTTACTTCAGGGAACCCCACGTCTCTTCCTTTGGAATGGCAACTGCACTCCAGTCAGTTGCTTGGGGATAAAAATTGANCTCAAGACATTTGCAAATCTTGTCCCATCTTCAAAGCCTTTCTGGAGCCCCACTTCTTCCAGGAAGTCTTCCCAGGAAATTCACACTCTCCTTAGCTCAGCAAGTGTTGCCTAGGTCACTCATGTGGCAATAAATCTGTGTCTGCATGTCTTAAGGATAGAGCAGGGAAGAAGGAAGAAGTGGTGCATATTTGTTACTTCAGGGAACCCCACGTCTCTTCCTTTGGAATGGCAACTGCACTCCAGTCAGTTGCTTGGGGATAAAAATTGNTTTAGCTCAGCAGGTGTTGCCTAGGTCACTCATGTGGCAATAAATCTGTGTCTGCATGTCTTAAGGATAGAGCAGGGAAGAAGGAAGAAGTGGTGCATATTTGTTACTTCAGGGAACCCCACGTCTCTTCCTTTGGAATGGCAACTGCACTCCAGTCAGTTGCTTGGGGATAAAAATTGAAGTCATCTTTGACTCTTTTTTTTAATAGGCTTTACTTTTTAGAGTGTTTTACATTTACAAAAACAAAATAAAAGAAAACAAAAAACAATGAAGACAGTACAGAGCTTTCCCATGTGTCCTGTACCCAGCTTTCCTTATTATTAACATGTTACATCAGTATGGTCAATTTGTAACAATGAATCAATACTGATACACTTATACTAATGAAAGTCCATTCTTCATTCAGTATTCCTCAGGTTTACCTACTGTCCTTTTTCTTTTGCAGGATCTTATCCAGGAAACTACAATGTATTCACTTGTCCTGCCTTCTGCTCTTCTTGACTATGTCTGTTTTTCTGACTTCCCTTTTTTTTTTTTGATGACTTTGACAGTTTTGAGGAGTCATGGTTAGGTATTTTGTAGGATGTCTCTCTGTTAGAATTTGTCTGATGTTTTTTACCTGATTAGACAGGGGTGATTATGGGTCCTGGGGAGGAAGACACAGAGGTAATATACTATTTTTATACACCATACCCTTGACTTTTCTTTTCCTCTCACAGTGCTCAACCAATCTATTAGCAAATCCCATCAGCTTTTCCACTGGCGTATTTCCAGAGTCAAATCAATTAGCAACACTCCACAACCACCACCCTGGTTTGTGTTATCATCGTCATTCTCTTGGATGATTTTAGTAGTTTCTTAATTGGTCTCCCTTCTTTCACCTCTCCCCCCACAGAGAAACCAGAGAGAGTTTTTAAAACTCTAAGTGAATTCATTTCACTCCTCAATTCAAAGCCTTCAGTGAATTCCCATCTTACTCACAGTAAAGGTCCTAAACTCTACAATGGCCTGCAGGGCCCTGTGTGATCTGGTCCTTGCCATGTCCTGGTCAAGGTCTAACAGTTCATCCTCACAATCCACCCATCTTTTCCTATCCACTTACATGAAGGTACTTCTGGCTCAGGTACTTCTCTTCATTTCCTGAGGGGGCAATGGAGCCCCAGTGACATGCTAGACTCTGGCATCATCACTCTTTATATCTAGTATATGTTTTCCTGAGACAGCTCGTCAGCTGAGTTAGAAGTGATATACCAGTACTGCCAACAGCTAAACTAACCAGATTGGAAACTTGGTTTGAGTCTCATATACCATAAAACAATTTGTAATCTATCCTCACTTACCTATCCTTACTTACCAGGATCTCGTGAAAATAATCCACTAGAAGGAAGGCTTCTATGCTAACCTTACTACCTAGGATAAATAATCATCATTTTTGACACTAGCCATGAGCAAGACACAGCGCTAATCTCATTATATGTGTCATATTTACTCTAAGGCATGCCGATGGATTTCCATTTCATGTGTTATTAAATGCATATACAATCTGCAGGAGCTGGCCCCCCTTCCTCTCTTCCTCCTCACCTCATTTCTTTCTTCTTCCTGCTTCCTGTGTTTCAGCCACACTGGCCTTTCTATTCCATCTTGCCATATTCAACACACTCTCCTGGAATGCTCTTCCATGGGATTTGACATAACTTAGGCCTCTACTCAAAGCCATCTTCTCAGATATACCAAGGACCTTTAGAAGACTTCTGTTTTCTTTACCACCATAAAGTACGTGTTGAATGCATATGAAAGCTTTCTATTTGGAAGTGACCATTCCCCTTAAGATCTCCTAGTGTGTACAGTCACCTTATGGGGCGGGAGAGATTTTTTTTCATATTTTTTTCTGAATATTTAACTATGATAATATATTACCTATTGAGTGAATAAATAAAAGAAACTAGAGATATAAGTATATACAAAAATACCTGGAGTAAATTACCATGACTTACTCTGCAAATTGAGAGTGTAGGTGACAGAAAAACTTTGATTTTAAACTTGCACACTTCTCTATTGTCAGATATTTTTCAAGCACATTAAATTTTTGTCATTATAATGACAATTTAAAAAAGCAGAAGTCTGACATTTATAAATGAATGGACAAAAAGTTTGAACGTGAATAAGCTTGAGCAATATATAGCTTCAAGTGAAACAATCAACAATTGACATTCTTTTGAGCCTCTGCAGGTTTCTAGCCTCTATTTGGATGACAAGGTGGCAATTCTTCTATATCCAAATTTCCATTTATTGTCTTATTTCTTTGGTTCAATGTATGAGTCACCTAACATTGCCATAACAACTTACTATGAAATTAGTGACTAAAAATAACACCCATTTATGATATTGTAGTTGTGTAGGTCCCAAGACCACATACAGCCTGGCTTGGCTCCCTTTTCCACAGAGAGTCTACTGGGCAGAAATACAGCTGTATTTTTTACAGAGACTCTGGGAAAGAATCCACTTCCAGGTTCAATCAGGTTGCTGACAGAATTTAGTCTCCTTTTTATGAGATTGGTGTCACCTGGGGATCATAACCAATTTCTAGATGCTATCCACATTCCTTGGTTTTTAGCCCCAGCCATGCTGGGGGCATACGTCCCCATTCTGCTTGTCTGCACTTATCTAACTGCAAGCTGAGAAAATTCTCTGCTTTTAAGTGTCCAGATGATTCTGTTGGATCCACCTGAATAATCCAGAATAATCTTCTCATTTTGAGGTCTATAACCTTAATCTCATTTGCAAAGTCCCTATTACTATGTAACCTAACATATTCACAGTTTCTGGGGATTTGGATGTGGGCATTTTTGGTGGGAGTCATTATTCTGCCAGTTGAATTCATGTGGTTCTCTTATGGTCACCAGGAAACTCATCATACCTGAGCAGTCCAGGAAAAGGGACGCCATCTGAAATACTAAATGTACAGTACTAGTGCTCTATGTAAAAGACAATCAAAATATGAGGTGAAAATTATTGTAAATATTGGGCCTTTGGTTTTTCTAAGTTGTTCCCTCTGGATTTGTTATTATGTGTAATAATGCTAGTCATTAATTAAGGAATCAATATTTTCATAGCGCTCTGCCACTGAATAGCTATGACTTTAATTTAACTACCTGAGCCACTGTTATTTTTATCTCTGTTTGTTTGGAAAAAAATTTAAATGGTATAATAATTCGTTGAAAAAAATCAGACAAAATTAAAGAATTCATACTTGTTTTTTTAAATCTCTCACCTTGGGAATCCGTTTTATGTAATGTTATAATATAGCTAGGCTCTCAGAACTGTATTTCATTGCAGATATGAGAGTTGAATCACTTTTTAAATTTTTATCTAATAACATAAGTCCATTTTAAATGTTANTAAAAAAAAAAAACTAGGGCTCTCAGAACTGTATTTCATTGCAGATATGAGAGTTGAATCACTTTTTAAATTTTTATCTAATAACATAAGTCCATTTTAAATGTTAGACTCATAATAGCATGCACAGTATTCCTCAACTTACTATCATCAACAAATTGCTAGATGTATTGTTTGCTTCCACTTTGAGATCATTAATTAAGATGTTTTTGGTGACTGAACATCTCCCCACACCACTACACCTCATTAAGAACCTCCTGGTACTAGAATTGTTGGGCCATTTATCAGTTCCAGTTGGCCTGTCTGTCAGCCCCCTTTGCCACATGTGAGAGCCTCATCAAATCTGACTGCAAACACAGTCACAGACCAGACTCTGAGATATTGTCAGACGACTTCAGACATCCAGGGAAACAACAGTGAAATGAACAGCCACTGAATGAAGTTTAGATCCACTGAAAGGCTAAAGCTAGGTCTTTGCCTATAGCTCTATAGTCCATGGAACAATAATTCTGAGGTAGGAATGGGGTTGGAGAGAGTGAGTGTGTTTGAGAAATGTTTAAGTAATAATATTGACATGACTTAGAAATGGAATGGCTAGTGGAAAAGAAAGTTATGGCCACGTTATAATGTGTTTTTGCCTTCAATAACTGGATGGTGATGGCATCCTCTTAAAGAATACAGAAAGGACCATGGTTCTTATGTGTGTCTGGCAGGGGAGGGAGACTAGTGAGATGTGACAAGTCTTTTTTTTATGAATTATGTTAGATGGGTCTCAGGAAGATCGAGATAGTGACATCCAGTAGTTTTTTCAATACATGGTTCTAAAATTCAGGAGTGTGGGTACTACACATAGTAATTAATGCTGTATAGGGACATGACCCCATCAAGAAGAAGTTGTATAGAGTGAAAAAGGAAGAACATATTAGGAAGAATCCAAAAAAGGAATGGAGATAGTAACTGCAGCCAGGGGTGCAGACCTACACACCTACGAAACCAGGAAGGAGTAGTTTCAAGATGATGAGAGCATTCAGCACCAGTGAATATTGCCAACTAATCTGGAGCATAATGCCTTATGCTATTGCTCGAGTATTCTTTATAACTTTCAGTCAGCTTTGTGTGTAGACAATGGACATAGTGCAGAGAGCTCTGGCTCTGAAACTAGGGTATGCCTGGGATGGACTTTCTACTCTGTCCTTTAGATAGTGGCACTGAGCAAGTTATGTCACTTCTCTAAGCTTTGGTATATTTATATGCCCTACCCAGAGAGTGACCCAGAGAGTGATACCTTCCTCACAGCATGAAAAGTTTTGCTGTTATCTTTCAGGCAGCAAATATTGCTCCCATGCATTTCAAGTTAAGTGGGGTGGGGGCCAGACTTTGGTCACTTTTGTTCATTGCTATAATCCCAGTTTCCATAATAGTGCTTTTGATGTATCCTATAAACTTTATTTAATAAGTAGTAGATGCTCTCTTTATGATCACTAACATTGTACAACCAGTTCAATTTGTGATTATGATAGATTCTCATGACCAGGATAATGCCCACTGAAATGTTTGGAGAGATAAATGAGATTTCCAGAATTTAATCTTTGAGCTGGAAGAAGATTGATAATTTAGTTACGGGGTGATTTATGTAGATTTTTTTTTAGAAACTGAAAATTGTCCCTGAGTCATAGATATGTTTCAATTCAAATTATTTGGACAAGGTTTATTAACAGACCCATGTATTTATGGAAATGCACCAGATGTTTTAGGAGATGCAAGGAAAAGTATGAGAGATACTGCTACCTAGTAATCTACTACCTAGTAGTCTGCAATTTATTGCAATAAAAATCAAATGGCTTGCTGCTCCGAAAACTTAGGAAAAGTGAAAATGGAAGTTTGGCATGCAGAACAAAGATAGCAATTAACCCTTTACACTGATTTTTTTTTCAGGCTAACTCTGCCCAAGGCAGAGGGACTGATTAATCACTGAGAAAGGGAAATGTAACACCGTCAGTCAACACAATAGCAGCCCTTGTACAGCATTTTCCATTTGACACAATCTTTTTCACATCTTTTCATTTAAGCTCTATAGTCATCCTGAAAAATAAAATAAGTTTCAACTCATTCGTGGATGGATTTACCAGCCTCCCTATAAATGCTCTACTCATCCTGCACCTAGAATCTGGTAACTTGTCTTATAATTCAACACTATTCTGGAAAGAGAAATGTAAAACATCACATAAAATGTCCTCATTTTAAGAGATAGAAGATGGAAAAATTAAAACTTAATATCATTAAAGGTCTCCATGTGAACATTTTTCAGATTTTATAAACTATTTTTCCTCACTATAAAATACATGCATACTGTAGAAATTTTAAAAGTAAAGAAAAACTAAAGACGGGAAAACACTATAAAAATATTTTACTAAAATTTATCTAATGAAAATAGATAAACCTCCAGTCCTGAAAGACTAACAAAACAGAAGCTTATATCTCTTTTATGGAAATCTCAAAATGGTATTTCTAATTGGGCTTTCTTCCAAGTGTCTATTTAGGCACCCAACTGGACCTGTCTTGCACTGTGATTTCAAGAAAATGGAGCAAAAAGAAAAAAACAAAAGAACATGGAGAATATGCCTGGGACCTTTCACGAGCCAAGCTTTAAGCAGTACTTTATTTTAGTTCATGTTCTATTATTGGTTAGAACTAAGAACGTGCCTATCTTACAAGCTAACCCCCTACCTCCTTGAGGATCATTATGATAGTTTGCCTGCAGGAAACTAGCACATAGATCCTCATTCTATCCAGGAAATGATCAGCCACAGAGAGCTATTTGCCTCTTAAATTAAACAACTTTATTTTCTTTTGAAATACCCCCTCAAAGTATTTGCAAACACTTTGCAACCAAGCATAATGTACAGACTTGTGGAATCACTACGTCCTACATCTGAAACTAATGTAACTTTGTGTGTCAAAGACATTTCAACTTAAAAAAAGTACCAAAATGAGAGAGACAGAGGTAGAGAGAGACAGAGAGAGAGAGAGAGAGAGAAGAGAACTTACTTCCTCTTCCTCTCTCCAAGAGCACACACAGGATTGTCCGTGTGAGCAGAAAGGGAGAAGGAAACTGCCTACAAACCCAGAAGTGGGCCCCAGCTATCAAATCTGCCAGCACTTTGATTTTGGGTTTCCTATCCTCTAGAACTGTGAGAAATAAATATCTATTGTTTAAGGCACCCTTTCTGTGGTATTTTATTATAGAAGCCTAAGCTAAGGCACACGATAAGCCTCACCCTTCTTTCAAATATCTGTGAAACCCTAATGAAACTAATGACAGCTGATGGGTTCTTAGAGCACAAACCCATGCATAAGTGGCCTTTGCTAATTTCATCTGAGACATGGCTTTGTTTTTGTCTTGAATGTATTTTCTAGCTATGTCCATAAAATAGATAAAAACCATTGGTCAGAAGCTAGACAGCTCTTGGTTCTTTGAGAGAATCAATAAAATTGATAGACCACTGGCAAAACTTGTCCAAAAACAAAGAGAAAGGACTNCGGTCAGAAGCTAGACAGCTCTTGGTTCTTTGAGAGAATCAATAAATTTGATAGACCACTGGCAAAACTTGTCCAAAAACAAAGAGAAAGGACTGAGATTATTAAAATTATGACTTCGGCTCAGGGCGTGATCCCAGTGTTATGGGATCGAGCCCCACATCAGGCTCCTCTTCTATGAGCCTGCTTCTTCCTCTCCCACTCCCCCTGCTTGTGTCCCCCTCTCTCGCTGGCTGCCTCTATCTCTGTCAAATAAATAAAATCTTTAAAAAAATAAAAAATAAAATAATAATAATAAGTTTAGCACTAATTTTAGTATATATACATATATATTATATACTAACATATATACTAATATATAGTATATACTAATATATGTAATAGTATGTAGTATATACTAATATATAAATATACACTAATATATAGTGTGTGTGTATATATATATATAACCATTTAGTAACATTTAAATAATCTTTTCATGACATTTCTATTTTTTCCCAAGTAAAGTTTACCACATCTACATATGCTGGGGCTTTTCTTTGTCTAACTAAAACATTCATATTTTCCTATTATTCGGTTTCTAGAAAACTTCATCTCCACATTTTGAGCCTAAGTCCTATGTGTTCATTCTCACTGTCCTTCACTGAATCTATTCCTGTGACAAACATTGAGGCATTTTTCCATCAGGGCTCTGCTTTTAGCTTATGAGGTGTGTATCATCCTCCTGTTGTGAGGACAATATGGATTTGATTCATTATATACCCAACTCCTACAAGTATGAAGAGACAGAACTGACATCCCATTTCAGGCCCAAACCAGATCCTTCCCACGAGGCCACAAACTTGTTCAATGTTCTCCTTATTTCTGCCAATGTATCATTCCTACAATTAACCAGTAATTCATTCAGTGATAGAAACACTGCTGTGGGATTTTGGTCTCCAAATGACATTAGGGATTAGAAAGAATTGCTACTGAATGTCACCACTGCGATCATTGTGTCCATTTTACTCCTCAGCGTCAAAAAACACTGAATTCTGTGTTTTGGCAGCTTAGTTTATCAAAACAAAGTCTTTAGGAATATGCCTTTATCTTTTTTGAGGGCTATATAATTATGCTTCAGTATATTAGAACATGTTGTTATTAGATTAATGAATGTCATTAAACTTGGTTGTCATATTTTCTATCATCATGGAGTTATTTAATTCTCAAAGAAAAAAATGAGTTTTGATATTGATGTAAAATGGTGCTTTCTTCTCTCTGGAAGTACAAAGACTTGTTGGGAAAAAAACTGAAACCTACATTTTCAAAATGACTCTAGATCTTCCCCCTGTGTGAAGGTCTGTTTCCTTCCTTCAGTTTTCAGCCATTGTTCCTTTAAATAAGTTTCTATGTTTTCTGTTCTTTCTTCTCCAATGGGGCCCGTATAATGTAAATGTTAGTTAGCTGGATGATGTCCCAGAGGTCCCTTACGTTATCTTACGTTTTTTTCCAAAATATTGTTTTCTTTCCACCACCCTGTCTGGGTGAGTTCCACTGCTTTGGTGCTGTGAGCTCCCTGGCTGTTGAGCCCCTCACTTGTATTTTTCAGTTCTAGTATTGTATATTTTCTAGCTCTTTGTTAAAATCCTGTGTTCATCCATTCTTTTAAGTTCAGTGAGCATCTTTATGACCACTACTTAAAATTATTTATTCAAATATAGATTAAATAGATCTATTTTATTTACATAGATTACTTGAAGAATATGTTTAGATTACTAATCTACAAAGTAGAGTACTTACCTCTGTATCATTAATGTCTTCTCCTGAGGTTCCGTCTTGCTCTTTCGTTTGGAACATAGTTCTCTATTTCATCATTTTGCTTGACTCTCTGTGTTTGTTTCTAAGTATTAGGCAAAACAGCTACTTCTCCCAGTTCTGAAGGAGTGGCCTTGTATGGGTGGTGATCCTTGTTTAACCTTGCACTAGCCCTAGGTTGTCTCTCAAACCTTTGTGATTATCCAAACTGCCTTATTTATTCTTGATATGCCCCCTTGTTGAGGATGTACCAAGACCTGTCAGTGATCCAAGGGGAGGAATCTTATTTAGCACCTAGTTTCAGGTTGACTGACAGCCAGACCCTCAGACAGCAGTTTTTAAAGTATGCAAATATATACAGTCTATGGGGCTGCAATTATAATCTCTGCTGGCTTCCAGACCAGGAGTTCTGGAGATGGCCCTTGGGCTACAGATGCAAGAATCAGGGCCCCAGACAAGTGTATAAATCTCCTTTATGGGAAGTCTCATTGAGCTGTAGCCATGCCAAAGGGGTTCAAAACATGGCGCCCCCCTGCTTATGTTTTCTGACAGCACCTCCTCAAGGTGTGTGGGAAGCCTGAAGCCTGTCTCTCAGGCTGAAGCTGCAGGCTAAGTAAATAGGCTTTTTTTTTTTATAGGAAGAGTGGGGTTTTGTTTCAGTCAGCTGTCTGTGCAATGCCCTGTGGATGATGGCCTGCCAATAACTGTCTTCCCAATTGTTATAGTTCCCTGGAGCTCTGAACTCCAGCCCTCTTGACCACCAGGGCCAGGTAATCAAGCAGTGTTCCCTGTGTGAATTACATACACCTGCTTGCTTCAGCAATGCAACAGGAGAGTGCTTTGTGTGCATGCACTGGCTTTTGACCGGGGGAGGGAAAATGCTACGACTTTCATACCCTCCAGCCCCAGCCAGGGGTTAGGCAAAGGTCACAACTGCCAGAACTCACAGACTTTAGCTAGAAGTGGAAGAACTCTGCTACTGTGCGTTCATGCTCACTAGCCCTAGCCAAGGACCCAAGGAGTGCTGCAACCACCCATGCCTTCTGGCCTCAGTATGTGCCTTGACCACTCACCTTTTCAATACCAGCAATATGGGGAGAGGTTGCCACGGCTGAGCTCAACCATCTGCGCTAGCAGGTTTGGACGATACAACATTGTATCACAATAGCATCTGCCAATGCCTCACTGTCTGCTCCTCCAGCTGTTTCCTCCGGATCAGCAAATGAATCTCCCTCACTCATATATAATCTGGGTGCTTTTCAAACTGCTGTTTCCCTGGGTCTCGGGGTAAGACCATATGCAAGCCCTCCAGGAGGAGAATCTCAGTTTCCTATAGCATTTTGGGACCCTCCTCCCCAAATCAGTCCCATTGGTTTCCTAAGCCAGATACTCTGGTGCTCATCTCTCTAGTATAAATCACAGGGACTGGGGTGTGCAATGTGGGGCACCAATCCTTCACGTCCCCAGAAGGAACACACTTATCTGGTAAAATCCATCCGTACTGTGAGTCACTGCACAGGGGGTGTGGTTTTTGCAAGACCTTTTCTCTACCTCTCCTACCTGTCCCAATGTGGTCCTTTTATCCTTTGTAATGGAGAGAAGTTAATCTGGTTTTCAGATCTTTTTCAGAAGAAAATAATCCATAGGTAGCTATAGATCTGGTGTGTTGGTGTGTCCATGGCAGGAAGTTAGTTCAGCATATTCCTTTGTCACCATCTTGAATTACCCTCTGCATAGCTCAGTTTCCTTCTTTAAATTATCTTTGCTTAAAAAAAAAGGTTAAGTGGAAATGCATTTGCAAATGTTCTTAATGGTTCAGTGGATTTTAGATGTTTTAAATTTAGGTGGAGTTGGTTGGTGCATTCACATCTGTCCATTTTCATCCAACTAGTGAGTGATACTTAGAATTTCAACCAGGTTATTCATCTTCAGAGTCCAAAGTAACTTTAATATGTAAATTTATTGTTTCACTCCATGTCCTTCACTATTCTGTTAAATGTCACGAAAGAGAAGTAATAGCATACTAAAGCTGTGTCTGCTTGATACTGAACATCCTGATTTTGGAAAAACAATCCCCCCCCCCAAATACTCAGAAACATGTCACAACACTTGTTTCTAAGAAATTCTGTAGAAGATAAGCAGAAGGCTCTTATTTATTTAATGTAAACCATGTAACCCGAGGTTTAATACACTACCTATTTCATCCTAGTACAAAATAAGAATTATTATCCCTATAAATGAAGAATTTTAAGCTACAGAGATGATGTAACTTGTTCAAAGTCAATGTGTTCAGAAATGGTGGCGACAATGTTGATTATGAGTCAGCTTTGCATACCTAATGACTGCTCTGAATTATATCATCATCCTTCCTATCATCAAAGTACCTGCGGAAAAGGTATAATTCTGTATCTTTCTCCCTTAAATATTCTGGTCTCCATAATAGCCTACCCTTCCCATCAATGTTCTTCTCTTATGGCCACAGACCAAGATTCTGTTCTACTTATCTGATTGAAGTTTGAGCTCATAATAGGATTTAACATCACCACTTGTTAATTTGTTGTGTTGGAAAAAACCTACAGTTGTTCTCTGTGTCTTTTTGCCTTATTTTCAACAGAACACTTCACTTCTGAGACTTCTGGTCAGCAAATATGCAGGGGTGGAGTGGCTCCCACACTCAATAATTCTATGACACCAGCTTAGTGTCTTACAATTTAACTCAGTTTTTTTTTAATAGTATTTTTTATTATGTTATGTTTACAATTTAACTCAGTTTTGACACTATCTACCTAGAGAGAGCATCCAAATCCACAGGTTAAGTGTTCGGTCCCATAAGACTTCCCCACCCCTCCCCCCACATACAAACTTCAGATGCCAATTGCAAGTGGTAGGTCCCTCCGTTATCCACAACTTATGTCCAAGTAGCTACAAATCAGAAGTACCCATGACCTCCTCCCCCTTGGATTTGATTATTTCCTGAAACAGCTCACAGAACTCAGGGAAACACTTAGCTTACATTTACCAATTTTTAAAGGGTATTATAAAGTATATAAATAAATAGCCAAATGAAGAAACACATAAGGCAAGATCTGGGAGAGCCCTGAATGCAGGAGTTTTTGGTCCCATGAAATTAAGGCCATCACCCTCCTAGTATGTGGATGTGTTCACAGCCTGGAAGTGCCCCGAACTCTCTACTATTGGGGTTTTATGGAATCTTCCTCAGGTAGGCACAATTAATTAATTACATTTCCATCCCCTCTCCCCTCTCTGGAGAATGATGGATGGATTGAAAAAAAATTTTAAAGATTTATTTATTAGGTGCCTGGGTAGCTCAGTCGGTTAAGCATCTGCCTTCTGCTCAGGTCATGATCCTGGGGTTCTGGGATCGAGGTCCACATCAGGTTCCCTGCTCAGAGGGGAGTCTGCTTCTCCCTCTCCCTCTGCCCCTCCCCCCACCCCACTCTCTCACTCTCTGCTGTCAAATAAATAAATAAAATCTTTAAAAAAAAGATTTATTTATTTGTATCAGAGAGAGAGAGAGAAAGAGAGTAGAGGGGGTGCACTCCCTGCTGAGTGCAAGCCAGATGTGGGGCTGATCTTAAGACCCTGGGATCAGGACCTGAGCCAAAACCAAGACTCAGATGCTCAATGGACTTCACCACCCAGGAACCCCCCAAATTTTAAGCTTTCAATCATGCCTTTGTCTTTCTACTTACCAGCACCTATCCAGGAGCCATACAGAAGCCCACCCAAAGTCACCTCAATAGAACAAAAGATGCACCTAGTGTTCTTATCATGGAAATTTACAAGGGTTTTAGGAACCCTTTGTCAGGAACTGAGTTCTGAGACCAATATATACTTCTTATAATTTCGTTTGTGTTTTTGTTGGGGGGAGGGGAGAAATTCATTGCTAAAAGTGCAATATCCTGGATTAGAAAAATTAGTGAAGGAGGAAACTGGGGGAAAAGGTCTTCTCGGTTCCCTTAAACCAGTTTTTCCAACTTGTATTGAAGGAGCACTTAACACGTATATTTATTAATGACAACCCTGCAGAAATAGCATTTAATCTCTAATGATTTTTCTTACTGGTACCAAAATTGAACTGAATATTTTAAAACTTAAGTGTGCTACTGTGGGTCATGTTGAGAATTTTTTAAAATTACATAATTGAGGCATCCATGTTATTTCAGAATTCTCTGATCACCTACATCCTGGCATTGATCCATGTAAATATAAAGTCTTAGAATCCATAATTTTATCACAGTTTAGACCAATCGTTCTAATGTCTAATGGCAATCTTGAATAAGCAATGAGTATTGAGAAATACTGAATCACACTAAACATAGTTTAATAAACAATCAGAAATTTATACTATTTAATTTATAATGGATTCATACAAATAATTAACTTTTTAGAAAATACACATGTTTTGGTCCTGAAGAAAATCGTCTAGTTATTCTACATTGATTAATGCATCTATATTGTTTAATATCTTTCTCTCTCTTGTGATTTTCTGTTTGAACAGAAAAATTTGGACTAAATAATCTTTTAAATGTTTTTCAATTCTTTAAGGTATCTTTGGGTTGTCGCTATCTTTTGAAAATTATTTGTTAATGGTGGAGCTTGTTGAGAAATATATTTATTTATTCACAAATATACTTCATTTCAGCACCTCCTCTATACCATACATTGTTGAGTGTAATTGGGAAACAGATTGAATAAAACAAAGTCATACTCTCATCATACATATTTTCTAGTGCTGGTAGGTTTATAAATAAATAGTTACAATCTAAGACAAATGAAAATATGGGAAAAGGGACTGCCAAGGGAGTGCAGGGATGAATATTAATGTTTTAATGATGTGACATGTGGAAAGAGCTTGGCTACCGGGGGAAGAACACCTGGGTGGGGAATAAGAACATGCATCAAGAACTAGGAATAAAAACTAGGAATAAGGGATACCTGAGCAAGAGCATGTAGGGCAATGTGGCTGGATGTAGTTGACCATGGGGAACATGGCAGTAGATGACAACATAGAAAACAAGGGGCAAGGTAGTGACAGGCTAATAGACCACTGCAAGTTATGTGTCTTTTACTTTGAGTGAGATGGGGCAGCAATGAGCACAAGGTGTGGCTTATGCTTTATAATTACTCTGGCTGTTCAATGGTGAATTGACTATGAAAGATGGAATAGAAATATGTAGGCAATTAAAAACCAGGCAAAAAGTAATGGCAGCATAGACCAAGTGGCTGAACTGATATATGTAAATGGATATATATTTTACATAAAATTGTATACACATCTCTTATCATTTATATGAATATATACTTTTATGTTTTTGTAAAGAGAAGCGTCAGAATTTGCTGATGGTTTGGAAATACAGCACAGAGAAAAATAAGCATGAAGGATGCTTTCAAGATTGTGTTTTGGTATAAAGGATCAAACCGAAAATTAAATTTGCCACTCACTCACATGGCAGATGACTGTAAAAGAAACTGGTTTGTGGAGGCAAAAAGAAGGGTGGTTTTGGATATATTACATTCAAGATAACTCTCGAAAATTGCTGAAGAAAGTATAAATTGGAAAACTGTGTAGCAGTGTCTATGGAAGTAAAATGTGCTCATATCGAGGAATTTCACTCTGAGATAGATACCAAATAGAGGCACGTACAAATTACACCAAAAGATATGTACAAGAAGTTTCACAGCAGCACCATTATAATACCCCAAAACAAGTAGCAAACTAAATAATTGTCAATGATAAGGCACCTGGGTGGCTCAGTTGGTTAAGTGCCTGCCTGTGGCTCAGGTCATGGTCCCAGGATCTTGGGATCAAGCCCCACATCAGCCTCCCTGCTTAGCAGGAAGCCTGCTTCTCCCTCTCCCTCTGCCTGCCACTCCCCCTGCTTGTGCTCTCTCTCCATGTCAAATAAATAAATAAAATCTTTAGGGGCGCCTGGGTGGCTCAGTCATTAAGCGTCTGCCTTTGGCTCAGGGCGTGTTCCCGGAGTCCTGGGATCGAGCCCCACATCAGGCTCCTCTGCTGGGAGCCTGCTCCTTCCTCTCTCACTCCCCCTGCTTGTGTTTCCTCTCTTGCTGGCTGTCTCTCTCTCTGTCAAATAAATAAATAAAATCTTTAAATAAATAAATAAATAAAATCTTTAAAAAAATAATTATCAATGACAACTTATGATATATTTATACTGAAACAATATTATATTGCAGTGTAGCTACTTGCAACATCAGGAATTCATCCAAAAAATGTTAAGACAAAATAGATGCAAAAAAGTATTCACTGTATGATTCCATGTATAAAAAGTATAAAAACACACAAAACTACCTTATAGTATTAGAAATTAGGATATTGGTAACTTGTGGGGGTGGAACTTATTGGCAAAGGATAAAAGAGTGGCCTCTGTGATGCTGGTAAACACTGTATTATCTTTTGAGAAATTTATTGAACTGTATGATGATATTTTATACACGCTTAACATTTATGTTTCAATCCAATAAAAATTTTAAGATCATTTTTGAGGTACCTAGTTTACTTTTGAACGGAGATAATGAATAGCCGGTTGCATGTGTGAGCATAAAGTATGAAGGAAGTTCTGGGCTATATATGAAACTGGGTATTTGTCTTACTCTGACTAGCTTATTTCGCTTAGCATTATACTCTCTAGTTCAATCCATGTTGTTGCAAATGGCAAGATTTCATTCTTTTTTTTTTTGGCTGAATAATACTCCATTGTGTACACATACCATATTTTCCCTATCTATTCATCAATCTGTGGACACTTGGTTGGTTCCATAATTTGGTTCTTGTAAATAAGGTTGCTATAAACATAGAGGTACATGTATCCCTTCGAATTAGCATTTTTGTATCCTTTGAGCAAATACCAAGCAGTATGATTTCTGGATCATAGGGTAATTCTATTTTTAAATTTTGAGGAAACTCCATACTGTTTTTCACAATGGCTGAAGCAGTTTGCCTTCCCACCAGTAGTGCAAGAGGGTTCCTTTTTCTCCACTCCTCCTTAACACCTGCTATTTCTTGAGTTATTGATTTTAGCCCTTGTGACGGATGTGAAGTGAAATCTCATTGTGGTTTTGATTTGCATTTCCCTAATGATGAGTGATGTTGAGCATCTTTTCGTGTACCTATTGGCCACCTGGATGTTTTCTTTGGGAAAATGTCTGTTCATGTCTTCTGCCCATTTTTTAATTGGATTATTTATTCTTGGGGTGTTGATTTGTATAAATTATATATTTTGGATACCAACTTTCTATCAGATAAGTCAGAGAATGACAAGCATCATGTAATTTCACTCATATGTGAATTTGAAGAAACAAAACAAATGAGTAAGAGGAAAGAGAGAGAGAGAAAACAAGAATCAAAGTCTTAACTATAGAGAACAAACTGATAGTTGCCACAGTGGGTATGTGAGGCAATGGGTGAAATAGGTGATGGAGATTGCTCTGAGGAGCACCTGGTGATATATGGAATTGTTGAATCTTTATATTGTACACTTGAAACTAATATAACACTGTATGTCAACTAGCAAGAATTAAAATGAAACTTAAATGAAAAACTGAGTTAGGCTCAGGGAGGCATATGCATAGCAATAGGAACAAAGGCAGAATATGAATCAGTTATCTTGTGCAGTATGATGAAGGGGATGGCTCAAGTGTCTCAATGGAGGGAGGAAGGCCACCACCTAAAAATGAATAAAGGTTTGAGAGAAGGTATCAAAAGTCTCCTATGAGACCATAATTTTGATGAACACAATGAGTGTAATAGGATTGCTGTACAGCACCAAATTTCTTGCTGATAGAGTCCACGTATTTAAAGTAAAATAAATAACTTGGAGAAAGGTATTGTAAAATATGTGTATCTTCTATTTGCACAAAAATGGTTAAAAGTATTAAAAGATTAACATCTCGAAGGAATCGTTCATGAGTAATTGTCCTATTATCAGCAAGGGAATGGTAACTAAATAAAGATTAATCTGACCAAGATTTACTAGATCATGAATGAAGGTAGTTTTTTCATGACCTTTTTCCTTCTATTTTTTCCTTCTTCTTTTATCAAAAGTGAATAAATGATTAAAGAAATAATTGAAACAAATATCAAAAAGTCAAGGGGATACCAAGACAAAACCAACTCTGGGTAAATTTTCATCTATAAGAGAGTTTCTAATAAAAGAGCAGATGTTTTCCAGTTTCAGGAAATTCAAAATAGTGTGATGTGTGTTTACGTGTATGTTAGTTTATCTGCACGTGTTTTCACACCACCAAGTTTAATTGTTTGTTTCCTTGACTGTAAAGATATAAGAGGTAATGAGTTCTTCATTGTTCACTAATTGTGTACTTAAGAGAAGTCTTAGGCAGCAATTGTAAATTGCTGCTTTACTCCAACGTTTGGGTGTTTCAGTACAAATAATCACACATACATCTGTTTTCACATAAAGCAAACTGCCTTTGCTATGAAAATAAACAGATGCGGTGAGCATTAAAAATCATCATGGTGAATTTGGGTGATTAGAGTTTGGTGGCTCCTACTTTTGATGTAAAATGTCTTTTAAAATTAATATCTATATATCAATATACCTATATGCAGTTATTTATAAAATAATGAGACAAATATATGGAAAGCCCTACTGTCCACATTGAACTCTTAAACTACCTTTTCCAGAAGGTATTTTTTAAAAGAATGATTTGAAAATAATTTAGAAAGTGACATCAGAAAAATGATGCAATAAGTAGCTCCCAATGCCCATTCTTCAAAAAAAAAAAAAAAATTAAAAAAAAAAGCAAAATTGGTAGAAGCAACTGTCAGAGCTCAAGAAACAACCAAAACTTTACAGTCAATAAGCAAACACTAAATCAAGAAAAGGCAGTTTAAAAAACTAGAAAAATCTCTGTGGCATTTCTACTTGCCCTTGACCTCCCCTCCCTGCTTTCAATAATGAGTACAACATCTACACTGAAATTCAGTTAACATAAGAGTGGACTTAAACAACAGTATATGCCAAGACATGAACAGAACACCCTGCCCATCAACAGCAGCACATTCTACTCCAGTGCACAGGGAATTCTCCAGGATAGACCAGATGTTAGGCAACAAAACAAGTTTCAATAAATTTAAGAAGAGAAAATCATACAAAGTATTTTTACTGACCACAATGTAATAACCTAGGGGAGAAAAACACAAAAAAATAAAATTGGAAAATTCACAAAATTGCAGAATTTAAACAATATATTCTTAACCAAAAGGTCAAATAAGATACAAAGGAAATTAGATAATACTTGGATATGAATGAAAATGAAAACATAACATATTAAAACTTATGACATGCAGTGAAGTCAGTACCAGAGGGAAATTTAGAGCAGTAAATACCTATATTTACAGAGAAATCTCAAATCAATAACTAACTTTAAACCTTAGGAACAAGAAAAAGAAGAGTAAACTAAATCTAAAGAGAACAAAAAGAAGAGAATAATAAAGATGAGAGCAGACATGAATGAAACAAAAATTTAAAAACCAGAAAAGAGACTACATATGACAAAAAGTTGACTCTGAAAAGATCAACAAATCTGACAAGGCTTTAGATAGACTACCAAACAAAGAAAGAGAGAAGACTCTCTCTTCTTATTAAAATCAGAAATAAAAGTGGAGACATTACTACTGCTGACTTTACAAAAATAAAAAAATAATCTGGGAGAATACTATGAACAACTGTATGTTAATAAATCAAATACGCTAGATGGAATGGAAAAATTCTTAGAAACACAAAAATTATAGAAACTAAATCAAGAAGAAATAGAAAATCTTCAAATTGTAGCAAGTGAAGTGAGAGAATCAGAAAAAAAATAAAACAACAATAGCAAAGTGTCAAAAAATAGAGCTCAGGTCCAGATGTCTTCACTGGTGAATTCTACTAATAATTTAAAGAAGAGTTAGCATCCATTCTTTTCAAAATCTTTTTAAAAATATGAGCAGAGAGAACACTCCCTACTTCCTTCAATGAAGTCAGCATTACCCTTATACTAAATCCAGGTAAAGATGTCACAAGAAAAAATAATTATAGATACAATTGCAAAGACGTATCAAATAAAAAATAACAGCAACTATTTATAACAGTAGGCAAGTTTGGTTTAATATGAGAAAATCAATCATGGTAATATACTACTTTAGTTAAATAAAGACGAACAACAGAAAGACACATGACAATTTCAATAGATCCAGATAAAGTATTTGAAAAAAGTCAACACCCTTTTTTGATAAAAATACTTAATCAGAAGGAAACTTTACAACATAATTAAGTGCATTTATCAAAAATCCACAGCTAACATCATACTCAATGGTGAAAAACTGAAATAATTCCGACTAAGATTAGGAACAAGACAAGAATGCTTGCTTCCACAATGATATTCATTATTGCACTGGCAGTTATAACCATACCAATTAGACATGAAAAAAATAACAAAAGGCATTTGAAATGGAAATGAAGACATCACATTTTTCTATTCACAGATATCATGATGCTGTATATAGAAAATCCAAAACAAATTTACAAAAGTCAGCAAATTTGCAAGGTACTAGACTCACAACCAAAAATAGCTTGAGATTCTATATACTTACAATGAACAATCTGAAAAGGAGATTCAGAAGGCAATTCCATTTACAATAATATATAATTGTGGGGTGCCTGAGTGGCTCAGTCAGTTAAGTGTCTGCCTTCTGCTCAGGTCATGAACTCAGGGTCCTGGGATCAAGCCCCAAGTCAGGCTTTATGCTCATCAGGGAGTCTGCTTCTCCCTCTCCTTCTGGCCCTCTGGAACTTGTGCCCACCCACACGCACATGTGCACTCACTTTCTCTTTCTCTTTCTCTCTCAAATAAATAAAATCTTTAATATATTAAAGATATATATATATAATATATATATATATAAATACTATATATAGTAGGGAAAAAAAGCCAAGGAATAAATTTAACCATAATAAATAAATGGTAGACTTGTTCACTGAAAACTACAAATGTTGCTGAAAGAAATTAAGTAATACTCAAACAAATAAAAAAAACATCTTGTATTCATGGATTGGAAGACTTAACATTGTTAAGATGTTAATCAGTGTACAGACTTAATGCAACTTCTACCAAAATTACAATGGCCTTTGTTTGTTTGTTTGTTTGTTTGTTTGTTTTGCAGAAATGAAAAAGCCAATCCTTGAATTCATATGAATTGCAAAATGTCCCAAATATCCAAAACAATCTTGAAAAAGAACAAAGTCAAATACTATTATCCTATTATCCTAACACAACACAATTTCAAAATTTGCTTCCAAGCTAGGCTCGTCAAAACAGTGTGGTATTGGGGCGCCTGGGTAGTGCAGTCCTTAAGCGTTTGCCTTCGGCTCAGGGCGTGATCCCGGCGGTCCAGGATTGAGTCCCACATCGGGCTCTTCCGCTGGGAGCCTGCTTCTTCCTCTCCCACTCCCCTGCTGTGTTCCTTCTCTTGCTGGCTGTCTCTCTCTCACATAAATAAATAAAATCTTTAAAAAAAAAAAAAAACACAGTGTGGTGTTCGTATTCAGATAGACATATGCACCAATGGATTAGAATAGAAAGTCCAGAAATAAAACCATATATCTATGGCTTTTTAATTTTTAATGAGGATTCTGAGACCAGCAAACATGGTGCATGGACAGCTAGATACCCACATGCAAAAGAATGAAGTGGAATCCCTACCATGCAGCACATACAAAAAATAACTCAATATAGATAAACAAGTTAAATATAGAACTAAAACTAAAAAAAAACTAAAAAAACCACAAAACAAAACAAAAACAAAAACAAAACAACAACAACAAGAAAACTTCTTACAAGAAAATATGGAGTCTTTATAAGCTTAGATTGGGCAGTGGGAAGAACAAAAGAAAAAATGGATAAGTTGGACTTCATCAAAATTAAACACTTTTGAACATTGAAGGAAATTATCAAGAAAGTAAGATGCCCTACCAAATAGTTGAAATTTTTTTTCAAATCATGTATTGGACAACTCAACAAAAGATAAAATAATCCAACTGAAAATGGCATAGAATACTCAAATCCAAAAAATAGCAAAGAACATTCTATTGAAAGACATTTCTCCAAAGAAGATATAAAAATGGCATACAAATGCATGGAAAGATGCTCAATGTCATTAATCATTAGGAAAATACAAATCAACAAAGCACCATTTCGCACCTTCTCACATTGCCAGACACTCCATTTTCTTCAGTGTCGACCATAAACATATCAAAGCCCTTTATTATCTGCACAATTTTAAAAAATGGAAAATAACAAGTATTCATGAGCAAGTGGAGAAATTAGAATCATAAATTGAATGAAAATTGTTCAGCTGCTGTGGAAAACAGTTTGGCAATTCTACAAAAAGTTCAATACAAAATTACCCTATGTCTCCTCAATTCCACCCCTATTATATACCTCCAAAAATTGAAAATAGGTACTTAGACAAGTATATGTACGCACTTGTTCATGCCAGTACTATACACAATAGCCAAAAGGTAGAAAATGTCCCAAATCCCATCAGCGAATGAATGGATAAAGAAATTGTGGTATATACATAAAATAGAATATTATTCAATAATAAAAATGAAGGACTGATAGATATGTCCTATAATTTTGATTTACCTCTGAAACATTACAGAAAATTAAAAAGCCAGAAACAAAAGGTTACATTTTGTATGATTCTATTTATAGGAAATATCCAAAAAAGGTAAATACATAGAGACAGAATGCAAATTAGTGGGTGCCAGGGCTTAGGGGAAGGAATAATAGGCAGAAACAACTTATGGGAAAGGAGTGTTACTTTTGAGTGATGGAAATATTTTGGCATTAGCTACAGGTGGCAGTTGTACAACATTGAGAATGTCCTAAACTCCACAAAGTGGACACTTTAAAATGCTGAATTTTATGCCATGTGAATTTTGCCTCCATATTATTTTAAAAATGAAAAAAATAATAATTTGGACATGTGACAATACATTTATAAATTTTGGTATATTACAATAGTTATGGAAAGCTGAGACTTTACTCAAATACGTGTTATAAATAAAAGTATAAGCATAGAAGAGTTGACACTTAGAGCCTAATGTCTCTGCTTATTAGAAGTGTGAATTATACTTAATTGTATACTCTTATCTAAGGATACATGGTTTTCAGGAGCCTTATTTAAATTAACTCAGGTGTTTATTGAGTACCTACTAGGACCAATTCCATTCTTGTTGACAGAGATGTAGAAGTGAAGGAAAGAGACACAAACCTTTGGAGTCATGAAGAACATATTCAAAATGGAAGGGAAACACAATAAAGAAAAATAAAAGTCTGTAGAATGTTGGGTAGCAATAACTCTGAAAGACAACCCAAAGCTTCAAAATTTGGTAATTAGTGTGATATTGAGAGTTCATAAGAGAGAGAGCAGAAGGGATGGACTCACTAAGTTCATAGCGTTTAAATGAATGCTTGATGAAGTGAGGGCATGAGTGGAATATTTGCCTAACTTAGGAAGAGGATTCCAGTCTGAAGGAATGGCGAAGACAAAGGCCTTGCTGACATGTTCCAAAGCAAGCAAGGAGGACAGTATGGCTACGGCAGAATGAAAGCATGGGGAGAATAAAATAGATGAAGTTGGAAAGGTAGCTGGAAGCCAGAATACATAGAACCATGCAGGGTGTACTGATGCCATTTTACTATAAATGGCACCAGAGGCATTTGAGCAAGAAAAGAAAAAAAGGACTGGGTTTGACTTATATTTGATGGTATTATGCTGGATGTTGTGTTGAGGACAGTTTGAAGGTGGGCAAAGATAGAAAAGGAAGATCAGTTAGGAGGCTTTTGCAATAATCCAAGAAAGAAACGATAGACCGGAAAGATGGTGGACACACCATTTGTTGGACAGAAAGTGTTGATACAGGATTTGTTGAAGGGTTATTGAATGAGGGCCACCAAAGGACAAGAGAAGTTTGAGATGAATCCCAACATTTTGGCTTGGGCAATGGATGGTTGAAGTACCAATTAAGGGAATGAAAACTGTGGGACAATCTGGATAAAATGCAAATTCATGTATTTACCTCACCCATCTGAGGAGGGATTGTGGTTTTAAAAAGAATATATGTCAGATTATTTGGAATATCTATTGTCTATCTATCTACTTATCTATCATCTATCTGTAGGTGTGTGTATGTACATACACATATGCCATATGTATATAACATATATCTATGCCACAGGTAGAAATATAAATATCTGTGATGTTTTACATTAGCATGAGAGAGGCTGTACATTACAGTCTGTACCAAGATTTGTAGCAGAGATCTGGAGCCGAACAGTTAGGTCCCACATCTTCCATTTACCAGCTTTGTGACCTTTGTCAATTTGTTTTACGTCTCAGTACATGAGTTTCCTAATTATTGTGAAGGTTAAATAAATTAATGTGGAGTTCAAAAAATAGTTCCCATACCCAGTGGGGACTATGTATGTGATACGTATGTGATACTTGCATCAAAACTGAAACACTGTATGAATGTAGCAGGGATGCTACCAAAATATATCAACAAATGACGCAGGATACCTAGGAAGTACACTGAAAAACAAAATTATACACACATACACAAATTATTTTCGATACAGTACAAAAATCCTTACAATTTCTTTCAATAAAGTATTCATTTTAGATTCTTAAATAGTGAGTACAAGGGAAGTTACAGTGATATTTTAGGCTAAGCAATTAAAATAAGTTATATAGTATTTAATACGCTGATAACTAACAGTAGATTAAGAACCTTCATATGTAAATTTTATGTAAATATGAAGGCATTAGAGCTGTTATTACAGTAATGTAAACAAATCTTCATCTCATGACATATTTTGGACACCAGCACAAATTTATATTCCTATACTCTGAGGTTCTATTTCAGGTTTAGGGTGTGTTTTATTCTGCAAACTCTAATACTTATTCTCTAAATTGCATTTTTTTATTTCAAAATGTGGAATATTATATACCAACAGCAATAAGACCCCCTACAGAATATTAACAGATAGTGGGATTATGAGTAGTTTGTTTCCTCTTTCTGTATTTTTTTTATAGTTTCTATAGCAAATCTTTATTTATTTTATACTCAGAAACAGATAAATAGGTTTTGAAATTAAACAACACAGAAGAAGGTTTGTAACTAAAAAAGCAATCTGTAACATATTGGAATAGAATAATTAAATCAACTGAAAACAAAAAAGCTTTATGTATTTTTGTTCTGCTTTACTAAACTTAAGTGTATTTTGGTTAAATGAAAAGAGCTGTGATCCTTGTATCTTACTTTTTAGATACTACGCAGGAAAATCTATTTAAGTAAAAAATACAGTCTATAATCAGAGTAAGGATTTCTGTACCAACCTATCATAGACACAAAGATTTATTTGGACTAAACATTTACCTCTGATGCACTAAGTAAAATCATAAAATACACGAGAGAAAGTACTAAATTATATAAAAGGTTTTGTTACATAATACATGTCCTTGGGTAAATAGCTTCTCTGTGTCTCAATTTTGTCATCTAGAAAATTAAATGAATGTTCCAGATCATCTCTGATAATCTAAACAGTTGAGTTCACTAGGGGTTCTTATAGTTTATCAAGTATAATCTCAAACTAAATTCCACTTAATATATTCCCCTACTTGTGTAGATATATGTAAGAAATCGAATAAGCAAATTGTGTAAAGAATTATTTAGATCTGTCAAGCACACACACACATATACATATACACTTCACTTTCTGAGCAATCTAGCCTAAATTTTTTAGGTTTACAGATTTAAGATGACTACAAAATGAGAATAGAAAGGAAGTACAGCTATGAATGAATTACTAAGTAATACATCAACTTGAACCAGGAAAATCAAATGTAATTCTTCTTTTCCATTCACTGTATTTGCATACAGTACAATTCATGGGGAGGGGAAAAGTCATTCTTTCACTTCATACAAGTTTTTACTGCTTCCTTATCAGATAGGTTATTCTGGATAAACATGCTTATGTACCACAGTGCGCTCATAGTTGTGATGTTTTCGATTATTTTTTTATGTAGACACAAAATCAAAGGTTTGTTTTTGTCTAGTGCTATTCAGCTTCCATTTCTCAGTTTATAGGTAGCTGACACCTGACACTTCTCTTTTGAATGAAGTAGTATTGTTCTATTTGAAAGGGAGAAGGACAGAATGTTTCTGAGTTTATTTTTCTTATTTTTTAAAATTTTTTTTGAGTTTGTATTAAAGTTTGTGTTTTACACATAACCTATGATGCCTTCAAAGGCTGGCAATGCACCTTTGTAGGGGCTGTCCTCAACAGCAGCCCGTCCTTCTGCCTGACTTGGAATTTTAGCAATTAACAGCTGTTTAGCTGAATTAGGCATCGAAGGTGTTTTGTTTTGTTTTGTTTCAGAAGATCCCTGAAGTTATTTACATGAACCATCTTTATGAAGGTTGAGTGGCAGTAGTAGTAAAAGGGGAGATAAGACAGTCAAAACAAAATTAAAAATAAAAACAGAAAACACAGGTTCAAGGAGAGGAAGTGAAATGGGAATTAAGTGGGAAACTCATAAAGAGAAGAACTGTTGAAAGAGTGAAGAAAAGAGAAATTATCCAGAAGAATTGAAAAATCAGCAGTAGCCATATATTATGTCTGATCCACATTCTAATTTCCAACTGATATTTCCTCACTTCCTCCTCTCAGAATTTTTGTCATTTTGTTCTTAATTTTTTTAATTTTTCTTTTTTTCCTTTTACAAATGGCCCCTAGAATGAGAATGAATTAACATTTTTAATACAGAATTACTATATTTTTGCCCAACACATTTGTTTGTTTGTGTTTTGCTATTTGTTGGTTGGTTAGTTGGTTGGTCATAAGGCCAGACTATATTTTCAAGCTTTCTCTATGGTCAATGTGGACATATGATTGAGTTTTGGTCAATGGAATGTGGGGAAAATCGTGCGTCCCTTCCCAGCTGAACTGGTTAGAAGTGAGTGTAATTTCTCTACTTACTCTTTCAAAATCTAAAACCATCAGACCATAAGGCATACAGACTACAAAATAGAAGGGAAATGGGTTCTTGAAATACTTCAAGACCAGGAATCGATATGAGATGAATGCTTATGTGATTAAGGAGTACAATTCCATGTGTATTGAGATTTGGGAGTTTATGCTACAGTGAGAATTCCCCCCCAAAATACAGAAGCATACAAGTCAAAACCCCTTCCTCTACACTAGTAACAGTCTTCTTTCTCCCCTGTTTTTCTCATTTAGAAAAATTGTCTTTGTTTACATTTTGCATGTAAGAAAGCTTAGCGGGGAAGAAGTTAGTTTAAGGGACTCCAACAGGCTAGCTTTCTGATGTTTTCCCAACTGCCTCCTGAGCTTCATATCTGCACCATAGACTTCAGTCTGAGATTTCCATTAACACACACACATACACACACACACAATCAACAGTCAATATAGTATGAATTAGCTGATTTGACTTCTTTCATTGATTGAATCATGCGGTTGATTAATTTGTCTACATTACTATTTGTCTAGTTGCCATAGAACCACAACCATTTGTTTTTGTTTTTTTGTTTTGTTTTACTTAACTTTGTATTCATTTGATTGGATTTTTATATCTTAATGAGGAGAACTTCAATGAAAAAAATCACATTATATACATTTTTACTTATTTTAGAAAAGTTGGTTGTGAAATGACTTTATTAGGAATTCAGTTGGAAAGGTTTCTTTTTATGGACTCTCACTATAAAATAATAGTGTGCCTCAATTAAATGAAATTAAAACAACTTAGTTCTAGTTTTTTGTAAGACTGAAGATATAAATACTTTATCCATTTAATTCTGCATTTATGTTATCTATAGGTATGTAATAAGGACTCTTAAAAATTGACCTGATTCAACTTGGAATTATTGCATAACAAAATAATCTTAAGTGAGTTAGTGTTTTGGGACATTTTATAAAAATGTACTTAAGAAGAACAAATAAGTAAATACATATGATTAAGTTGACTCCAATACTTGGGATTAGAGTTTCAGTTTATATAAAACAATATTTCTGTGTTAAAAGAGTTTGTTGCTCTGTGGAGAGCAAAAGACAGGTAAATAGATAATTTCTGTATAATATAAATGTAAAGAAGAAGTTAAATTATATCCTTATAGTTAAACTATAAGGATTCACCAAAAATTTGTTCACATATATACATAAAATTATAATAACAATTTTCCTTCACTGTTTCAGACCTCAAACTAAAACCTACCTGAGGTTTGATTTTCGAACAGGGAAAACATTAATGAGAGATGCTTTACTGATAGTCTAAGTGATGTCAAAAAAAATGACTGACACCACATACAGTAATCAATAATGAGACAATATTTTTTAAGGGGTACATCACAGGGTTGGGTCATACACTTTGCCTTCCTAATGCTTTGTTATACATTGCATGGTGAATTCCTAAGAAAATAAGGAGCTTATTTTCTCCTGCTGCCCCATTCAGTCCTCAATGTGTAACCTTCCGTTTGTGACAGTGCTACAGTTGCTGAGGAAGGGGTTTTGATGTTGCAAACACAAGATGGGGAATTTAGATAAGTAAAAGAGCAGCAAAATTTGAGGATAAACAATATAAGCAAAAAGTCATTTGAGCATGGAAAGTTCTCTATTAAAAACTGTGAAGCAATCTTTTTTTTTTAAAGATTTTATTTTTTTATGTTAGAGAGAGACAGCCAGCGAGAGAGGGAACACAGCAGGGGAGTGGGAGAGGAAGAAGCAGGCTCATAGTGGAGGAGCCTGATGTGGGACTCCATCCCCAAATGCCTGGATCACGTCCTGAGCGGAAGGCAGACGCCTAACGACTGTGCTACCCAGGTGCCCCTAAAAACTGTGAAGCTATCTTATAGATAGTCTGTCAAAGTCACTTCAGGGTAGGGCTGTTTACAGACGTTTTTGCTAAGTTATT
Organism: Ailuropoda melanoleuca; assembly: GCF_002007445.2. Lineage (NCBI taxonomy): Eukaryota > Metazoa > Chordata > Mammalia > Carnivora > Ursidae > Ailuropoda > Ailuropoda melanoleuca. Next base: position 96,393,502 of record NC_048219.1, read on the forward strand.
CTTTTGAGGCTAGTCAAGAGGTAGCACAATACTGGTATGAATAATGTGTCACAATCCAAAACATTTACGTTCCAATTTCATGACATCTTACTTGAATTACCTAAGTTCTGAGCCCCAACTACATCAAGAGAATAATGGAATTACTAAACTCCTTACTATTCCATTGAGATATTTCTGTAGGTAAAGCATCTCAATACATGGTGGCTTTTATGAACAGGATTCATTCCTTCCATGGATCTGTTGGTAAAATAGCTGTATTTTTTCTCTCTCTCAATTTCAAGCACAGGCAAGACGACCATAAATCATAACCTAAGACTATTTTTTTAGTTAGTGATTTTGTTGTCACAATAAACATAAAACCATCATGGCCAGATATTATAAAGAAGGAAAGAAAAAGAAAAGAAAGAAAGAAAGAAAGAAAGAAAGAAAGAAAGAAAGAAAGAAAGAAGAAAGAAAGAAAGAAAGAAAGAAAGAGGAAGTAGTAACATCACCACAGTCCTGCTATAAAGCCATTACCCCAGTTTTCTGTCCATTAGGAAAAGTCAAGCAGAGTGTAATCTGCTTTTTCCTGGCATTTTCATTTCTTGTCTAATGGTGCTAAATTAAATAAATGTTGAATCAAATCTATAAAGTAAGAGTCTTACTTCATCTGAACTAATCAATCAATCAGCAAGTATTTGTTCAACTCTGGCTGGGTGTGAGGCATAGTGATGGCTGCCAGAATGCATAAGGAAAAAGAAAAAAATATTTATTGCCAGATAACATCCCTATAATATGGCCTAGGATATTTCACATAAAAAGACAGGTATCATCATCCCCACATGACAGTCGTAAATATGTAGTCCCAGTAACATGACCAAGGAATGTCTTGTAGAGATTGAAAGGCTGCTCTTGAGTTCAAATCTAGAATTGTCTAACTGCATATTAGCCTTCTTATTCCAACTACTCACACTTCAGCCATAAAGCAAAATACCTTCCCTAAAGATTATCATGTAGTTGGTTAGATGCATCATGTACACAAAACAGTTAATTAGCATTGCTAGGCTCTAAAGCCTAGCACTTTGAGACACTTGGGACATTTCAGAGGAAAAAGAAACAGAGATGATCTGGAGCCTGGCTATTTAGGATTGTGTAGGATTTTTTACTGTCAGAAGATGTGGGGTGTGGAAACATTGCAGGTGGGAAAAGTGCCTGGAGAAATGAGGCAGAGGAAAGCACAAATCATGTTTCAGTACACATTGAATACAGCAATTTGACTTCAACAGTTATTTAACTTGAGAAACTAGTAAAACATAATAACAATAAGGTCTGAAACAGAAGCCATGACTATCACGTTCCTATTTTTACTTTAGGCTTCTTTGGGATTATTCTCTGACTTAATAGTTATTGTCTGAGTCTTCAAAGAGTGTATGCTTTATTTTGAAAATCAAATATTACTAAAACAAGTGATACAAATACAAAGCAGCTCATGATAATTTGTTCTTGTGTGGTCAGGGTTTGGCCCTTGTTATAACCGCCTCTAAATCCATTGCATGTGGTATTCATATCATATGACTCAGTCAAGGCTAATCATAATGCTCATTCTTTTAAATAAATACTTATCCTGGGTCGGCTACAGGAAATAAGCAAATTCAATAAAATGACCTCCATGGAACTGCTATGTTTAGTGGAAATTCTCTACCCACCAAGCCTGCTATTAGTCATGCAAAGAAAGTGTATTTATAGGAGAAAAGAAACAATGCCAATAAGAGGCAAGTGGGGAAGCAGAGTCAAAAGATAACAATGTGAAAGGCAGAGAGACAAACACACAAAGAGACAGCGAGAAATATATATTCATATATATATATATATATATATACACATATATATATATATAGGATCCCTAAGCACAGCAATTCTGAAAACCAAAAAATTCAAATACTTACATAAGGATTAATTTTCATTTTTCCCCTTGATAGAGTTTGAGTTGGGTTTCTGTTCTTTATGTTGTAACTGTAAACTTCCTATTTCATTAAACATTATAGTTCTAATTGTGTAATTCTAGTATGTATTTTAAGACACTTTAAAAGAAGAAAACTAATGTAAATCCTGAGGAAGATGGGAGAGTGAGCATTACACAGTCCTACACAGCTCTACACAGAATGGAAGTAAACTATTTAAAAATATACTTAACAATTCATAAGCATCATTAAAAGGAATAGGAAAACTCTTGGGAGGGGGATTTCTGCTCTTTAGCCATGAAGAAATAAGATGTTCTAAAATTACCCTTGCGCTGTAACAACTAGGCAACTGAGAAAATATAGGAAATGACTATTTCCAGGCACTATACCACACGCAACACAGGGCTATAATTCAGAAAAGAAAGGGAAACAAACTGAATGAGCAACACTACTGCCTAGACATTCTGGCTGGAGGTAATTTTCATACTACATTACAAGTCAGGAGGAACTCAAATCGCATTGGGAAATCTCACTGAGTCGGGGAAACAGAGCTTGGTATTGGCAGAGGTCAAGATAACTAGGAAGTATTCAGAGAGGTAAAAAGAGCTAGAGAAATAAAGCTCCAGAAATCTACATAGGGGCCCAGGAGTCTTTCCCTGAATATAGTATGCACATGCATAGCATAAAATCCTGTAAGACTGAACAGAATAAATTTCAAGGAAAGAATAATTACACAGAGTGATAAGAAACAATTCTCAAAGGTCACACAAGGCCAGGAATTGTTTGAGTTTCCTTCAGCCACAGTGTATTGAATATCCCAGGCCTTTGGTTCATGCCTTAAAAGGGACTGAAATTTAGCTCTAGAATACAGCCTATTCTAGTTCTACCCAAAGCAAGTTTAAGAACAAAATCTCAAGAGGATTAAACTAATCTAAAAGTAATTTGACTGCCTGCCAGAGAAATTGCCACATTCTCTCACTCTTTAGAGGAACACACAATAATATAGGATTCAAAAACTAGAAATCCCCAATGTTCAACGTTCAATGCCAAAGTGCTAGAATAAAGAATAAAAGAATATCACTCCAAAAAAGAAGTTTGTTTGTTTATAGAAATTAGTAGAAACGGACTTAGAAATCACAGAGATGATAAAATCAGCAGAAAAGAACATTAACACAGTATATAAGAATGATCTGTATGTTCAATGATATAAAGAAAAAGGAACATGAAGAACAACAAGTGGTATAAAAAATAACTGAATTAACTTTAGAGATGAAAACTCAATACCTGAAAAAAAAAACAACAATGGAAGCAATTAATAGCAATTAGACACTGTAGCAGAAAAAACAGTGAACTTTGAGTTTCCTCATTTTTTTATATCCTCATCTGTTACATCATATGGTAAAAATACAACATATTGACAGGAATGCTAGAGAGAAAAAAAGACTGGGGAAAAGAAGGAAAAGAAGGAGGAGATGAAAGAAAGGGAGGGGGAGAAGGAGAAAGGAAGAAGAAGGCAGCATTACTAACATTGGGACATTAACAGGTGACCTATCTAACTGCTATGGGCTGAAAGTTTGTCCCCAGATTCACATGTCAAAGTCTAAATCCCCAGTGTGATTTGTGATTTGGAGGTGAGTGGGGCCTGTGGAAGGTGATTAGGTTCTGAGGGTGAATGAAGAGCCCAGAGCTGCCTCCCTCTACCGTATGAGGATCCAAGAGCAGCGGACTGTCTGCAAACTAGGAAGTAGACTCGACCAGACACTGGGTCTATCTGTACTTTGATCCTGGACTTCTCAGCCTCCAGAACTGTGAGACATAAATGTCTGCTGGTTAAATCACTCAGTCTGTGGCATTTTGTTATAGCATCCCAAACTGACTAAGACACTAAAATATATATAATCAGAATCCTCAAAAACCAGGGCAGGATGCGACATAGCTCTGTATCTCTGTGTATCTATATCTGAACCTAGATCTATATCTATCTACCCACCTATCTATTCATGAAAGAATAATTAATGGAACGTTCCCAAATTTGAAGAAAACTATAGCACCATAGATCAGAGAAAGTTCAAGCATGAACACAAACACACACACACAAAAGAAAATTTAAAAATCCATACCAAGGTGCATGCCATAATCACATTTCTTAAAAAAAAAAAAAATTGTGATAAGGAAAATCTCTAAAAAGATAAAAATTACTTTCATGAAACATGACTATCAAATGGAAAATTCAAATAATTCAAGAATATTAATAAAAAATAGCACATTTGTTGGCTACAATGCAATTGAATTATAAATAAATAGTAAATGAGAAACCAAAATGCTGATATATTTGGAAAATAAATAATGCCACTTTAAATACTTCATAGATTAATGAGGAGCTTGTAACTGAACAAACCGAGGGCTTCAGAGGGGAGGGGTGGGGAATGGGATAGGCTGGTGATGGGTAGTAAGGAGGGCATGTATTGCATGGTGCACTGGGTGTTATATGCAACTAATGAATCATCGAACTTTACATCAAAAACCAGGGATGTACTGTATGGTGACTAACATAATATAATAAAAAATATTATTATACAAAAAATTTAAAAAATAAAAACAAAACACAAATCCCCCCCAAAAAAGAATTAGATTCAGAATTGAATGATTATAGGGGCGCCTGGGTGGCACAGCGGTTAAGCGTCTGCCTTCGGCTTACGGCGTGATCCCGGCGTTATGGGATAGAGCCCCACATCAGGCTCCTCTGCTGTGAGCCTGCTTCTTCCTCTCCCACTCCCCCTGCTTGTGTTCCCTCTCTCGCTGGCTGTCTCTATCTCTGTCGAATAAATAAATAAAATCTTTTAAAAAATTAAAAAAAGAATTGAATGATTATAAAATCAACACATAAAAATAAACCCACATATCTAAACCTTTTTGAAGTAAACGTATTTCTTTAAATATACATATTATGAAATGAGACAAATGATTAAAGAAATCACTTCAAGAAAAAATTAACCTTCATTGAAGTAAATAGACCTTGCTATATCCAAAGATTACTAATTAATAGATGGAAATTAAAGTAAATCTATAAAATTCACATAACACCACTGACTGAAAATTCCAAAAGAATTTTGAATATTCTAAAGAGCAAAATAATTCTGAAAATTAAGGACAAAGAAAGATCAAGAATTGTAAAGATATAGTGACTAAAGTGATCACAGTATTGACATAGAAATAGATCCATAAAATAATGAAGAGGTAGCACCTCCAAATCATAAGTCTGTGGGGACTTAGAAACCCCCACTGAAAACAAAACAAAACAAAACTATCTTTCATTACTGATTTGAGTACAATTGAGAAATATGACAGTGAACTAAAGAGATGGACGCCAAAATGCCAGCTTAGCTGCTTTGGACCTAATGAAAGAACATAACTTGTCACAACCATATAGAAAAAGAATATGTCTGCTCCAGCAAAATAGGACATAGAAAAGCCCTACCAGCAAATCCTACTTCTATCCCAGAAACTCTCACATGTAAGCCCAAACACAAAAGAGCAAGAATGTGCATAACACCGTAAAATGACAATTTAGACACACCTTTTGACTGAGCCCAAATAATGCATGTACATATCTACATTTTCCAGAATCCCTTACAGTTAGATGAATTTAATGTGACTAATTCTGACCATCAAATACAGGAACAGTGATGAAAATTACCACTGTGTTTCCTCTATTCCTTTCTTGCCGGACCATAGTAAATTCGGAAGCAACACCTTCCAGATTGAGGAGTTAAGAGATGAAGGAAGGCTCCTTGCCCTGCATTCAAATTTAGGTGAGCCAGCAGCAAACCTCTGTTATGCTAAGTGCTATTTCTAGTTCATAATATTGCAGCAGAACCAAGACTATCTTCCTTAATATGCACCTAAATGTCCAAAAAGAGAAAGAGATATAAATTAAATGTGGTATATTTATATATCAAAGATAAAATATAAAAATGTTCTAGATGCATGCAATTTATAAAATATAAATGAATAGATGAGCTGATAAAGTGTTGACAAAAAACGTGTACAATTAATTCCAGTGTTTCATGGATATATAAAATGCATATTAAAATGCAAACCAAATTAACCCCAGTCATTGGTTCTGGGAGTGAGATTTTATGGTAGGAGTCCACAGTAATTTTAACTTAACCTATTATTTTATACTTATTTTATGCAAAAATAACAAATGAAGAAAATATGAACATTATAACATTTTTATTTAGAAGTAGTAGAAACCCATAAAGAATATTAAAAATAGTATTTTATTTCTAGGTTTCTGTTACATTATTTTATGTACTTTCTGGAGTTAAAAAAATTCTTAAGAAATAAAAGCATGGCAAAGAGAAATGTAACTGGAAAAGCCTAAAAAAAATAATAAGCTAGTGAAAATATTTTCATGTATTAAGTGACTGATTCTTCAAACAATTTACTGAGAACTGGTATGGGTAAAGGAGTATCCAAACATCTGTATCTTATCCCCAAGCACTAATGCTGTCTATTAGACAGCCATAGCTTATGAAATACACCTTAAAGTAGTGTCATTGTGTCATGATAGAGTTGTTTACAGAATGCAGCAGAAGCACAGGGAATCAATACTCAACTAGTATTGAGTTTGTCCACAAAGAACTTGTCCTAGAAAAAGAAGGTGGTCTGTAATGTGGTTCCTGGAGGGAACTGGTTTCAGTGTAGGAAGGTGCTTCAGCTTAAAGGCACATCTTTTTAAAGGCGATAGTCTATGGGATAAATTATTCGAGAAATTCCAAGTCATCCAGCTTGGCTAGTGATGAGAGTGCACATGCGAAGCAGAAAGTTATCGCCCCTAAAAACATTAGAGAATGCATTGCCACCATCTTAACCTGCAGCTTTGATCACTTGCTTTCCTACTAAAACAGAATTTTAAAATAAGTACCCACTCTAACACTTACCCCACTTCTTTTTGGTAATTTATTCCCATGCCTCTATTTCCTGCTTGATGGTGAACTTCTTTGGGGGCATAAACATTATCTGACATACATCTGCCCTCTGTGCCTAGCACAAAGTGCGGTGAATCCAAGGTGCTCCATAAATATCGTCCAACCACCCAATGTAGAATTCAACTTCAAAATGTCCCTCTAAGTAAAACTATGCAGTTTAACATGAATAGAAATTATTTTAATGGTATGTGTACATGAGATATTCTGCAAAGTAACTCCACTGGTATGGGTTAGGTAGTGAAAAGGCTAAGAAGGAGATGAATTTGGCTTTAAATCATGCTTTGAACCACTCACTTGCTTTGGGGTATTGGTCAGGCTATTTAATTTTGTAATTTTAAATACTTGATCCATAAAATTGAGATTAATCGTATCTATGCTTTAGTATTAATAATAATGATGATGAGGTTGGGGAATATAAGTGAGGTTCAGTGGGGTGGAGTCGACCAAGAAAAAATGCTTGAGGCGTCTTTGGTGCAAAATTGGTGGTTTATTAAAGCATGGGGACAGGACTCGTGAGCAGAAAGAGCTGCTGCCCCGGGTTGTGAGAGGTGGCTGATTATATACCATGGGGTTGGGGGAGGTAAGGGAAAAGGGAGGCTGATAAACACTTTCATATGGCAAAGAAGACTCGCAGGATACTGGAGGCCCCACCATCGTCAAGCCAAGGCTGTCCACACTATCACTGTGTCCTGCAGATACCTTCATATGTCAAAGAAGACTCACAGGATATTAGAGGCCCCGCTATTGTCAAGCCAGGGCTGTTTACACTATTACTGTATCCCTATCAATGAGCTGCAGGTCCTTTCCTTAGTTTTAGGGCAGCCAGGAGTGCAGAGGACTGTTGAATACATGGTGGAGGGGGGTGACGGTTGCAGGGTGTCAGCTTCTGCTTTGTCTTCAGCCAACCTTCTATTCCCTCATCTGTAAGATTACATGAGATAAACTACATAGCATTGAGTCTCCAGTAAATAAAGATAATAAAAGATGTGAGCTAACTCATGGCAGACATCTATCAACTTTTAGTAGAAGTTGAAGAATTCTCTTTAATAAGTATAGAGCAAAACAATAGTTAAATGCACAATGGATTTGTAGAAGTCAGTTAGGAAACATATCTGAGCAAAGTAGAAGGAGAATGTAGAAGTTACAATAGAAAGAATAAATGCTTCCCCATTTATAAGACTTGTGACGGAGAAAATACCTAATCTCTTGTAAATTTCCCTGCAAGTAAAGTGATGTTAACAATGTTGCCTGTATTATTTAAGGATCACAGGAGACAGCGTTTGTCACACACCTTAGGTACCACCCTGACTTTGTGTTCAATCACTGTTACCGGATCCAGTTTAAACCTGAGCAAAGGAATGTCGTTAGGTAATTGCTTTGCTTGTCTGTTTTGTGGTTTTATTTATCTAATCACTTATTTTTGTTTTCATGCCAAGAAACAGCTCTAAGTTTGTCTCTAAATGTCTCTTGAGAAAACCTTTCATACAACACATCTTTCTGCAGCCTAATGCTGTAAGAAGGCAATGTCTGTTTTTTGAGAGTCACTGATGCTGGTGGGATAATGGGCATCCTGTTCTCTAATTAATTAAACAAGCTCTGTGCGTTTCCGGTAGCCATGAAGGCAGGTTTTTTGTTTTTTGTTTTTTTTTTTTGGTTACCATGTTGACTAAACAAACAGGCTTTTGTCTGGCTGGTGCAGTGAAGCCCTTGGGAGTAGAGCAATTGTTTTGCCAACAAAGTTGAACTTTGTTCTTGTTTATACCCAGCAATGTGTTACCTCCCTTGTGAGGAAAGGAGTTAAAGCTTATTAGGAAAGGTCAAAGAGATTCTCCAAGGTCTGATAACCTTTAAACAGGTTTTTCTAAGAGGGAGCTATATTAATCCAATTTCTAATAGAAACAAGTGGCTGAGAATATCAAGTGAATATGCAGTCTAATTGCTCTGTAAAAGGAAAAACATAAGGGAAAAAAATCAAAAATGAATATTGAGGAAGGTAAACCTATTTCAGGAGTTATGAGAATGAACATCAGAAACTAGCCTCTATAATTATCAAAAGGTTGAGAAAATGTTTGAAGTAATTGAATCACAATTCATTATTTTGCAGGAATTGAGAAGAAGAAATGCTAGAAGGAGCTCTCAAAGCACAAAAGACATGCAGGAATCTTAAATGCATATGTCTAAGTGACAGAAGCCAATCTGAAAGTATCATTAAAAGTGAGAGCAAAGAAGAGCAAAGGGTCTTTGCCTCTGAGCGTTGACCCCCTTGCCTTCTCCTCTCTTTCACAGCAAAGTTTGGAGTAATCTTTCATCCATCAGTACAGGGATTGCTGGCCATTCCTGGCATCTGTAATGGTAGAAACATGCCAAGTATACATTTGTCAAATCTCACAGAATGCACAACACAAAGAATGAACCCTAATGTGAACTACTGGACTTCAGTTAATAATAATGGATCAACATTACACCTTCAATTGTAGCAAATACACTACACTAATATTAATGTTAATAATACAGGAGATGAAAGGGTATTTAGGGACTCAACTTCACACTCAATTATTCTGTAAACCTAACACTGCTCAGAAAAGTCAATTTTTAAAGAAATGATGCTGGAGGTGTGCAGATCTGCAAATATGACAATGTTGATGACAACAACGATGATGATGATGAGTTACAAGATAATCTGCAAATACAGACTTACACATTAGATTCAAGGAAAAAACAGAAACAGGGCCAGGAATCCAAACAGCAAGTTTAGAAAGTATTAAAATTCAGAAAAGAACTGATAGGACAAACAAGGTATCAAAGAGAATGTACGAGCACCCAAAAGTTGGAACAATCATCAGGACAACTGGGGCCAAATAAAAAGATCAAATGAAGAACAAATGAACATCAGTGAATCCTTTGGCAAGGGTAACTGACCCAATGAACTTGAAAAAAGGCCATATATATATATATATATATATATATATATACACATATATACATATGTATATATATAAATAATATTTTTCAGTTTTACAGAATTTGACAAAATCTTTTATAATTATTTAAATCAAATCCATAATTAGGTGGATGAATTACTAGCAGTGTTAATAGTTAATGGATTTATAGTGAAGTTTTAAGTGATAAATGATACCTCTTTGACTTCAGTTCTGTCATTCATGAAACAAATGAGGGAATGGCATTAATACATAAGGGACATCAAATGTATTGTGTGAAATGCATTAATCTAAATGCTGAAAAATTGATGTAATGAGATAAATCTAATAAAACAACATTCATGATGGATAAGATAGAAATAACACACCTGCAACCAAAACTCGGGTTTATTAGCAAAAAATGGGAGATATGGGCACCATGGGAACTTCTATTTAAAATGTGTGTGTGCAATATATAACTAATATATATGTCAATAATAAACTATACCAGAATGGAATCATATGTATACCCCAAAACAAATGTAATTTTTAGTTCATATTGTTATATATATTTCTGGAAGCAGAGTCTAGGAGAGGTAGGATCCAGAGAAACCTAAATTTCATAAAAATATTTTAGAGTATCAGAATATTTTTTTTCAAAATACTATAACTGTAGTATGTCCATCTATAGCTATTATGATTTTAGTTCATATTATAGACATATTTTTATAGCATGAGAGAAGAGTGTCTCTCAAATGACCTATATTCCCCCTTAAAATAAATAGAGTTAGGGGCGCCTGGGTGGCACAGCGGTTAGGCGCCTGCCTTCGGCTCAGGGTGTGATCCCGGCGTTACGGGATCGAGCCCCACATCAGGCTCCTCCACTATGAGCCTGCTTCTTCCTCTCCCACTCCCCCTGCTGTGTTCCCTCTCTCGCTGTCTCTATCTCTGTCAAATAAATTAATAAAATCTTTAAAAAAATAAATAAATAAATAAATAAATAAATAGAGTTAAATTGGAATATGTCCAAGGAATAATAAATATGATAATGGAAATGTTCATAATATGTCTGAGTAAGAAAGGCTAAAGGCAATGGATATGTTTACCCCTTTAGGGAAAATTTCTGGGGAAAATGGTGCATCTTCAAATATCTGCAGTTTTCACTTGGAATAGGGATAATTTATCTTTGTGATTTTAAATATGCAAAGAAAAAAGAAATTTTAACTTTTTACTTAAAAGTAAGAATATCTCACATTCTATTGTATAGAATTAGTCATAAAGAAGCAAATGTGGATTTTCAGAGGATTCACTTTCTCATATTACCAAACACTCCATTTTCTTCAGTGGCGACCATGAACATATCAAAGCCCTTTATTATCCACCTTCATTAAAATGTACTAGTAAGGTTAAAAATTACATATACTTCTCATGATATCAAAGAAAATAATTAGGAGTTCATTAATGGTCAGAAAATATGCTAGACTCAGGAATAGATAATGTGGAAGACTCTAAAAGATATCATAAAGTTGCAAGGGGGGGAGTGAATGCATGTCACATTTCATATGACCAGTGAAACCAGTAAGATTTTCCAACTCTGTGACACATTTTAAGATGTATCCATGGGAGACAGAAAAAGCAGGAGAAACAATATTGCAAAAGCTATCTGGCTTTTAACAGTTATCCAAAATTGAGTATCAGGTTTTCTTATGGTTCCTATTAGGACTCTGGAAGGTTAACATTCATTAACATTCTCAAACCATTCACTTTAATTTAAACCCGTGGGGTCCCCTTCTACTCTTTAATCTGATTTCTAATGATGCCTTTCATTGGTTCTGGAATGGCCTTACTTTTATTCTATGCATCAACCCAGAGGATAATGAAGGATAGCTTTTTCAAGGTCACTAACCTTGTTAATATCTTTAATGTAGCCTATCTCCGCAGTTGGTTGCGGGAGGTAAACCACGGTGAGAGGAAGGATCACACGATTCACTATATTCTATCACTATGTCAGCATTTTGTCCATCACTCTTTAGCACAAATATCCCAAATTCTCACCAATAATCTTACATCTCACTGTGTTCTTCAATTACTGGATTCACATAGGTTTTCAGACATTACATCTATAGAGAATTTATGAGGAGTTTAGCATATACTAATACATTTTAGAAGATTTTATTTATTTATTTATTTATTTATTTATTTATTTATTTATGAGAGGGAGAGCAAGCATGAAGTGGGAAGGGGCAGAGGAAGAGGGAGGAGCAGACTCCCTGCTGAGCAGAGAGCCCAAGGTCTCTATCCCTAGATCCTGAGCCACCCAGGCACCCCCATCTGCTAATAATTTTAAATGACTGAGAGGAGATCACTCTTCTCTCCCCCACAAAAAACAATTTTAATTCTAAGATGTTACAATTTCATAATTTTATGAACAGAACTCATGGTTCAAAGAAAATTCTAGTGAATATGTGTGTGTGCGGGTGTGTATAAATATTTTTTGTGGATCTAAATAAATCTAAAAGGAAATAGAACAAAATGGTAATAATCATAATCTCTTTCAGAGATTTAAATAAATGTGATTTGTGTTTTGTTTTACATAATTTTCTCCACTTCATAAATATTTTGCAATGAACATCCATTATTTATATAATGAAAGAAAACAGCCAATCCTTTTCAAAACAAAAACATAGATATGTACATGCATATGCATATCTATATCTATACCTGTATGATGTAATGTATCCAAATCACTAAGAGCAACAATTTTAAGGAGTTGGAATTTGGTTGATTTTTAACTCGTCTAGCTTTGCTAACACGTGACTATATTGCTCTTATAATCTAAAACAAAATAAGTTCAACAAAGTAAAACAAGCAATTGTGGGTCACTTTAACAAATGTAAATTATTTACAAAACTCCGGTTATTTCTTCAATGTGACTTCCCCATTGGGACACACATTTCCACACAACTTTTGGCTTTTTATGAAGAATCATTGTTGAACACCTTAGGCTGGAGACAACTCATCCTTGGCACAATGAAGGAGAGACTAAAGTTATGGGTTTAAAAGTGGGACGTAGCTATATTCACCAATATTTAGCATTCATTCATTTAGCACCTGCTTTGTGTTAAAAACTATATGCTAAGGGGGAGACTGGGTGGCTCCATTGGTTGAATGACCGACTCTTGGTTTCAGCTCAGGTCATGATCTCATGGGTCATGGGATTGAGCCCCATGTTGAGCTCCGTGCTCAGTGGGGAGTCTGCTTGATATTCTCTCCTTCTACCCACCCCCCTTCTCTCTCTCTCTCTCTCTCTTTCCCTCTCTCTAAAGTAAATAAATAAATCTTTACAAACTGCATGCCTGGTACACTCAGCAGGGGAACGTCTCCTCCTGAGGCTCTGATGGTAGGAAAGCCAGATAAGCCAATAGTAATACTAAGCCACTAAGGAGGTGCTAGATATGCACAAAGAGCTCTCTCGGCACAGGGAAACAGACACTGTTTTACCAGTGTTATTTAAATCAACAAGGTGGTGTTTGGACAGGGTCCTGATGGATGTCTATGAATCTACCAGGGACATAAGAGAATGTGCCTCCATCAGGCAGGAGAAAACTATGTCTACAATATAAGAAAGTTAAAAAATATATAGAAAGAATACTCTCTCTTTTTAAGATTATTTATTGATCTTTTCAAGAAATATATATATATATGTTGCATGTGTATAATGTGTATATCTATCTATTATCTATCTATCTATTATCTATCTATCTATCTAAATATCTATCTATATCTAATTTCCAGAAATGGAACTAAAGCAGCTACATTTCTCTCATGAGACATGAACATTTCTACAGACACACAGATCATGAAAAAGAATTAAAAACTCATACTAAAACTGCCTTCTGTTTCTCAACAGAAAATGAAGGAGAAGTAAACAGGGAACAGCATTAAGGTTTTCAGATACTCATCCATTCCCGGCAGGTTTTGGAATTGTTGAAGGTAGAGAAAGTGATTCTTCAGAGGTCTGAGACCTTTCTCCTTCTGGTCAAAGTTAGGCCAGCACTTCCTTAGGGGATCCCAAGAGGACATAATACCTTATGACTTATTGCTTGTCCATTTACCTAAACCTTGACCAAAAAATCACACATGGGGTTTTTCACTGGAGTGACCAGGCAGGCAGGACCAGACAGCCTAATCTCACTGAGTATGTCTGCTGTCCAGGGAAGGATTGCTCAGCATCCTAAGGAGAGGCAGACAGTGGGACTCTAACTAGAACTGCCTTCATTTCATTGCTCCAAGTAATTTGTACTGGCCAAGAGTAACATTAAAGCCTTTAGCTTCTAACTGTTTTAGGAAAGATTCTTGCCCAAAGAAAGGAAATCTTATAAAGTATCTATTACTTCCAAAGATCTGGGCCTTGGAAAGGTATTTATCTCAGCAATTCTCAACAAAATAGAAAAAGGGTACACAAAGTGTTGGGCATCCAAGTATGATAAATAGATATGTAAAGAAATAAGTGAGAGAGAGCGAGAGCCAGAGAGATGTTATAAATAGGCCTATCAATCTCTTCAGATGTATAAAATATAAATTTGTCCACCATGGTATATTATAGTGTAATAAGGGCCACACAATTATATTCTGGATGGTCTAGAGGTAGTCTTGGGTTCAAATGGTATCCTTACATAAGACTGTAGTCCAATTGAAGTTCAAAAAATAAGACAACTCTACAGTGTTCATCTAAGAATCAATAAAGAAGTTTCGTTTTACCAATAAATAGCACATGTAAAGCACTCATAAAATGTCTCACAAAGTTTTCGTTTATTAAATTTAGCAAGACCAAGGTTGAATTTGTTGTGTAAAATATAGAGAAAGAAACAATTTAAGTGAAACAAAGCACTACTTCCTACTTTTGGGGGGGGGTATATGATTCTGCTACACTAAGATGTGATTTTTTTTAAGTCCAATTAATGTATCAGTCTCTTAAAAGTTCAGTATTTGATGAATATGCTCCAAAAACATGGGAAAGGATGAACATTAAACGCAAATAGTTTAGTCCCCCAAATAAAAGTGTTGCCAGGGGCTCATCAAGGTCTCATGGCAGCAACTTGTATTCATGAAGAACTTTTGTTTCTAGCAAGAAGAGGATCATCAAGATTCAACACATCTGTATAGATACCTTAACCGCAGTGATTTTCAAAAGGATTGTGGGTCTACAAAGCTAAAGCCTTCTGCAAGAGAAAGAATCGGTGTTACCAGGAAAGAAAAATCAAGACCAATGGGAGTAAGTGAAGATAATGATGCTCCGATTCTACTGACCTCATAATCACCTGTATGGTGATTGCATTCATTTATTATTGCTACTGAAACAACTTGCCACTAATTTATTGGCTTGAAACAACACAAATAGACTATCTTCCAGTTATGAATATCAGAAATCCAACACCAGGCTCACTGGACTAAAACTGAAGTGTCTGTTATACTGGACCATGTTCTTCCTCAAGATTCTAGGGGAAATCTGTTTACTCATCTATTCTAGGTTCTAGAGACTGCCCTCTTTTCTTGTCTTATGAACATTTCCCTCCATTTTCAAAGGCAGCAACACAGTCTGAGTCCTTTTTATGACACCATTTACATGACCCTGTCTCTATTGTTACATTTCTAATTTTTACAACAATCAAGAGCATTTTTCCACTTTTAACGATTCATGCTTTTAGATTGAGCTTCCTCAAATACACAGGGATAATCTTCCAGTCTCAAGGCTCTTAATCTTAAATCCCACCTGCAAAGTCCCTTTTGCCATGTCAGATAATATGTTCACAAGACCCAAGGATTAGGACCTGGACACATTTGGGGACCATTATTCTGCCCACTACAGTAACATTACCACCGTATTCTTTTATTTGGCATCATATTGACTTTATAACCTCCATGTATTATCATTTTTATTGCCTATTAAGACTTAAAGGGTAGCCTTTTTACCTCATTCAGAGACATATTCACTTACTTAGATATTTAATAAATGGCATGTTGCAAACTTCCCATTTATGCTCTCATTGCACTCAGCAATGTTCATTTATTAATACATTTATTTAAGTAATATCTGTCTCCTCCACCAAGATCTGGAATGTAAAAACCTTATTTCTTTCATTTAATGGTCTATTCTCAGCAGCTAAAACAATATCAAGCAAAAATGGGGCCCAATATATATTCATTAAAACAAATGAATGGTTAAGCAAATAGTTATTGTACAACAACTTTTTGCCAGGGCTCACTCTTATATATATGAAGGCAGACAGATCATCAGAGACAGAAAGTATGCTCCTTAGTTGCTGTTGCTACAGAAATTATATACAGAAAGTCAACATGGTCTACTACCCTTGGCCCAGAGTCACCCCATCACCACTGGCCAAAGATGACCACATAGAATGCCTTATTACACTTTTAATGATGGAAAAGGCAAAATTAACTCCTGGAGCCTGGAGGTGACATCAAAGAAACTTCAACCAGAGATAAGCAAATGTACAGTTCTAGTGTTAACTCTACCACTTTCCAATTTTGGATACAGGTTAGAGGCTAACCACTCTAAAAATGGATAGAGTCTGTAGCCATAGAACTGGAAATGTCTAAGGATTCCTGACCTTTACTTCTTTTGGAAGATTGATTCCATGACACTGCACACAGTGATGCAGCTCTCTCAACAGCCCTGACTGTGTCTCCTAGCAGAAAGCAGAAGTGAAGCCATTCTACTTGAAGATCAGAAAGGCATAAATAGCCAAGGCAAGACCCAAGCCAGAGAAGAAAGTAGGTAAAGAATATGAGCTCAGGCAGAAGATAAAAGACCCCCTTAGGGCATCATCTTTCTCTGGATTGTGCATCTGTCTTTGCACATAATATACATGTGTACCTGCATCCAGTGGATAATAAAACTTTATTTTTTGTGACATCTCTCATACTGCACTCCTAAATATTTAGTAGAGCTAAATAATGCAGTTACTAAGGAGAGTAATAAGAGGCAGCAGGGGAAAATTAAAAGGCAGTGACAAACAATAAGAGTTATGTTTTGGGAAGAATCTAAGAATGATCTTTCTTTTTTTTTTTTTTAAAGATTTTATTTATTTATTTGACAGAGATAGAGACAACCAGCAAGAGAGGGAACACAAGCAGGGGGAGTGGGAGAGGAAGAAGCAGGCTCATAGCAGAAGAGCCTGATGTGGGGCTCGATCCCATAACGCCGGGATCATGCCCTGAGCCGAAGGCAGACGCTTAACGACTGTGCCACCCAGGCGCCCCTAAGAATGATCTTTTTTACACTGATTTCCCAGAAAGCAGCCCTGAAGTCAGGACAAATCAAAAGTATTAATCCTTCAAGAATGTAAAAAGCATTTCCCTGTGGGGTCACCTCTGTCTTTAAGAGCCCCTATGACCTTGGATGGGATGATTGAGCTTTCTGAGCCTCAGTTTCTCCATTTGGAAAGAGCCATAGGTCAGTGGCAATTGTGAGGATGAAATTTGATAAGATACGTAAAATGGCTTTGAAATGTGTATTTAGCTAAGTAAATTCTTTCAGTGGTAAAAGGAAATCAGGTGAGGAGGTCAGAACAAGATGTATACATAAGACATGAAGAGTCTAGAGTGATAGCTTGAAAGATTAGCAAGATGTGGATTAATATCATTTTACATGGAGGCACACCAGAAAATCAATTCCGGAGGAGTTTAGAGTCATTTTGTGAAACAAGTGGCTGGAAGAGAGGCCATCACATGAGCTCTGGTAAAAGAGGGATAAACTCCCCATTCCCCCCCATAGCTTTTATTTTCTACTGATGCTCAATTGTGCCTTGATATCAGAACAGTACATCTCTTTATTATTCTGATGAGTCTTTCAGTCATCTGAATAATTTACACCTTCTCAGCTCTTATCATGCAGCTTTTAACAGGCTTGCAATCGTCTAGTAAACCTACTATTTCTTTAAAAAAAAATTTAAAAAATTCTCCTTAATCCTGTGGCTCAAAATTTACCTCTCCAAAGGCTTCTGCAGGTGTCAGCGCCTTTAGGAAACTTCCCTGACCTCCTATAAAAACATTCTTTGTCTCAAATTATATAATAGTCGGTTCTCAAAGGCGGGAGGGGGGTTCCCCCTTCTCCCTCAGCGGCATTAGTATTCCACTCGGCTTTATTATAACATAAATACTAAATGCCGCCCCACACCAAAGCCACATAATGGAATCCTGATCTTCTAGGATGGAACATGAAAGAAGCTGACCCACTAGGGGGAAGTTTGCAACATGCCATTTATTAAATATCTAAGTAAGTGAATATGTCTCTGAATGAGGTAAAAAGGCTACCCTTTAAGTCTCAATAGGCAATATACACATGTATATTATGTGCAAAAAATCCTGTGACCTTGACTGTTTTTCCCCTGAGAATATTTTTTCCCTTTAAGCACAGATTCCCAAACCTCTGTGTGCAGCAGGATCACCTTGAAGGCTGGTTAAAGCAGATGATGAGCGGGAGCGCCTGGGTGGCGCAGCGGTTAAGCGTCTGCTTTCGGCTCAGGGCGTGATCCTGGCGTTATGGGATTGAGCCCCACATCAGGCTCCTCCGCTATGAGCCTGCTTCTTCCTCTCCCACTCCCCCTGCTTGTGTTCCCTCTCTCGCTGGCTGTCTCTATCTCTGTCAAATAAATAAATAAAATCTTAAAAAAAAAAAAAAAAGCAGATGATGAGCGGCCCAGAGTTTCTGACTTATGAGTTCTGGGGGGGATTGAGAATTTGAATTTCTGAAAAGCTCCCAGGTGACACTGATCTTTTAGTTCTGGAACCACACTTTGAGATCATAGCGCTTGGGTATCTTCTTCACATGGTGCATCTTCCAACACTCATTTAGGCTTCAGTGGACATGCTAGCCTGGCTGAAGTGAGGACGAAGAAACGTCTCTATTTCCCTTTGGCATAACTGAGAACAGACTGGAATCATTTAAAAGATGGAAGCAAAAAAGGAAAGAAGGGAAGGGAAGGAGAGGGAAAGGGAGGGGAGGGG
>NC_048219.1:96413117-96457109 GCF_002007445.2 Ailuropoda melanoleuca
AAAAAAAAAAAAAAAAAGCAGATGATGAGCGGCCCAGAGTTTCTGACTTATGAGTTCTGGGGGGGATTGAGAATTTGAATTTCTGAAAAGCTCCCAGGTGACACTGATCTTTTAGTTCTGGAACCACACTTTGAGATCATAGCGCTTGGGTATCTTCTTCACATGGTGCATCTTCCAACACTCATTTAGGCTTCAGTGGACATGCTAGCCTGGCTGAAGTGAGGACGAAGAAACGTCTCTATTTCCCTTTGGCATAACTGAGAACAGACTGGAATCATTTAAAAGATGGAAGCAAAAAAGGAAAGAAGGGAAGGGAAGGAGAGGGAAAGGGAGGGGAGGGGAGGGGAGGAGAGGGGAGGGGAGGAAAGGGAGATAGAAAGGAGGAAGAGAGGGAGGAAGGGAGGGAGGGAGAGGGAAAGAAAGGGAAAAAAAGAGAGAGAAGCACATCTAGCTCAGTAATTTGGCTTTCCCATTTCCAGTTCAGTTTCATCACAGTGTGTGGCACCCAGCTTAGCTTCTGGCCTACACTGTGTTGACAAAGGCCATGTCTTCTCTGTAAGCTGGGGGCAGCTCCAAGGGTGCTCCATACCTCCATGCCTGGGCTGAGGGCCTCTTTTATTTATGTTTGCTTCAGCTGGCTGTTCTTAACTTCATAGTACTTACCACACTGTATTTTTTTTTTCATCACTGAGATAAAACTAATAAACTAAATTGCACAGATCTTAAATGTTTCATATTTAGAGTTTAGTCAATTGTATAAAACTCTGTATACACTACCAACAATAGTAAATAGAACAGTCATCCCTCTTGAAAGTTTTGTCATACTTCTTTCCAGTCAATAGCAATGTTCTTTCTCCCAAACCATCTGATATTTATCACCATAGATTAGTTTTGCTTGTAGTTGTATTTAACATGGGTGATGTCATATCATATGTATTCTACAGTCCTGAACAAGCTATTATCACTTAATATAATATTTTCACATTCATATATGTGTTGAGTTGACTTGGTAATTTTTTAAATTGTTACAGATACAGCACTATTCACCTATTCACAAGCAGAAGAATTTTTTTTCCAGTTTTAGTCTGTTATTATTAAGCGTGCTGTGAACATTCTCAGACCAACCTTTTTGTGATTGTGTATGTTTTTACTTTTGTTGAGTCACTTATTGGGAGTAAAATCACTGTCTCACAAGGTAGATTTATGCTTAACTTCATGGGAATATTCCACAAGGTTCTTCAAAATGATTGAACTGTTTGACCCCATCAGCAATGTTATCAGTTTCAATTATACCATATCCTGAGAAATATTTGTCATTAGCTTTTTTTTTTTAATTATTCATTCTGGTGGGTGTGAAATGGAATATCATTGTGATTCTTATTTGCATTCCCTGTATCTGCATGTGCTTACTGACTGTATATCTTTTTTAATAACACATCTATATAAATACTTTGCCAATTAATTTTTGTACTGTTAGTTATTTATTGCTTTGTAAGAATTCTTTATATAATCTGGATAAAAATCCTTTTTTATATTTAGCTGCAAATATTTTCCCACATTGTAGTTTTTCTACTCATACTCTTACTAATATCTTTTGATAAGCAAAATTGTTTTGCTTTGATAAAATCCAATGTAACATTTTTCTTCTTTTATGGTTCATCTTTTTTGTGTCCTGTACATGAAATTTGTACTTGACATAAAATTACAATTCTATTTCAATATCTAGAGCCTTATGATTTTGGATTCTATCTTTAGGGAATCTTTTACCTTTAGGGGGAAAAGTGTCAGTGTTCATACGAAAACACAAACACAATTTTTCTAGCAATATTTATAAAAATGTTTTCATTTTTATCCCCTTTGAATTACTCTGGTGTAATGATTGAAAATGAATTACCCATATATGTATGAATCTATTTCTGGGCCTTTTATTCTCTTAGAATGATATATTTTTCTATCACACCAATGTCAAACTGATTTGATTATTACAGCCTTATAGTAAGCTTTGAAATCAAATAGTATAAATCTTCCAACTTCGTTCTTTGTGTTGAAGATTGTTTCTATTGTTGATATGTTAGCCTTTCCAAATAAATTTTAGAACTTATTTAAAAATAAAAGCTTGTTAGAATTTTAATAGGGATTCAGTTAAGTCTATAGGTCAATTTAGAGTATGAACACACAACAATTTCAGTCTCCCTGTTCCTCGGCATATTTTATCTCACTATTTATCTCACTATTTATATAATTTCTCTCAACAAGTTTTATAGTTGTCTGGTTTTCTATGTATTTTGTTTGATTTATCTGTATTTCATTGTTTTTGATGCTATTTATTTATTTTTAAAGATTTATTTATTTATTTAAGACAGAGAGAGCTAGAAAGAGAGAGAAAATGAGCAGAAGGGAGGGACAGAGGGAGAGGGAGAAGCAGACTCCCTGCTGAGCAGGGAGCCTGATGTGGGGCTTGATCCCAGGACCCTGGGATCATGACCTCAACTGAAGGCAGATGCTTAATGGGCTGAGCCACCCAGGTGTCCCATCATTTACAATTATTTAGTTTGCTTAAGCAGGCTCCATGCTCACCCCACAGTGGGCTTGATCTCATAAACCTGACATCATGACCTGAGCCAAAATCAAGAGTTGGATGCTTAACCAACTGAGCCACCCAGGCATCCCTGATATTATGTTTTCAATTTTGGGGTCCACATGTGTATTTTTGGTATATAAAATGTGATTGATTTTCTTTAATCTTGTGTCCTATACCATTGTTTAACATAGATATCTATCGATCTATAGATGTATGTCTATATAAATCTATATACATATATATAAATCTACATAGATATAGATATAGATATGTATAATCTATATAGATATATAGATATATCCCAGCAGGTTTTTTCGTTTTTTTGTTTTGTTTTGTTTTATTTTGTTTTGTTTTGTTTTTAGATTTCTTGGGCTTTTCCACATGCATAATCATGTCTTGCCATCTACAAATAAAGAGAGTTTTACTTGTTCTTTTTAAATATGCTGTCTTTCTGTTATTGATTCCTAGGGTTTAGATTCTACTGTTGTCATAAAACATACTTCGTATAATTTCAGTTCTTCTACATGGGTTCAGATTTGCTTTATGGCTCAGAATATTGTATATGTTGGTTTCAGCACATCATTAATCGATTTTTCAGTGCTGAATTAGCTTTGCCTTCCTGGGATAAATCCCATTAGGTCAGGATCCATTATCCATTTTTATACAGCAGACAGATAAAATTTGCTAATATTTTGTTAAGGATTTTGCATCTTTTCTCATAAGGACTTAATGTCATCATCTACTTTAAGTATCAGACAATTGCTGACTTCATCTTTATTCTAGAAAAGGTTGTGTATATTGACATTATTTCACCCATAAATCTTTGATAAAATTGCCCAGTGAAATCATCTGGGCCTGGAAATGTGCTTGTTGTTGTCTACATTAATCTCTGACTCTCCTTTTATGTAATTTTGTACTGATGATGCCCCTTTTTCTTTGATATTTGTATACTGTGCCTTCTCTTTTTTATTGTTAAGTCAAGCTAGGGTTATCAATTTTATTGATCTCCTCACAGTACTAGCTTTTGCTTTCAATGATATCACATGTTCTTTTTCTATTCTCAATTTCATTGATTTTCATTCTTAGTTTTCTTCTAGCTTTGAGTTTTCTTTCCTCTTTCTTTTTAAGTTTCATCAGCCCCAATCTTAATTTAAAACTACTTTTAAAAAATATGGTATAAATTTGATGATATAAATTTCCCTACTTGAGCTCTCTTACCTGCATCTCATAAATATTGATATGATGTGTCTTATTTTCTTCAGTTCAGAAAGTTTTTAATGCCCCTTGATACATCTTCTTTAACATATGTGTTACATAGAGATGGGTTGTTTAATTAAATACTTTGGGATTTCAATCATTCTAAATTTGTAAGTTTTGTTTCTTGGCCTAGAATATGGTATATCTCAATGAATGTTCCATGTCCATTTACAGATAACACAATTTCTGCTATTTTTGGTATAGTGTTTGTGTTAGCTTGCTAGACGGCCATAACCAAGTACCACAGACTGAGTGGCTTTAACAACAGAAAATTCATTTTTCACAGTTGTCTGTAGCCTGAAAGTCCCAGACCAAGCTGTTGTCAAGCATAGCTACAGCTGAGACTTCTCTCCTTGGCTTACAGATGACTGCTTTTCCACTGTCTCTCTACATGGTCTTCCTCTGGGTTTGTGTCCAAATTTCATCTCCTTATAAAAACACCAGTCTTGTTGGTTGGGGGTCCTACCTTTACTACTTCTTTTACCCTTACCTTTTTACTTCCCTAAAGGATTGATCTCCAAATGCAGTGATATTAGAGGTTAAGGCTTCAACATATGAATTTGGGAGGGGGGGATAAAATTCTGTCCACAGGAGTGCTCTAGAAATATCAACTAGAAAAAGTAGATTGATAATTTTTCATGCCTCCTATATTCTTTCTGGATCTCCCTCTAAGCATTCTCTCAGTTATTGAAAGAGGAGTCTTATGCCTCCAATTTTAAGAGTAGATTTGCCTATATGACTCCTTTTGTTTTTATTAGATTTTGCTTCATTCATTTTGTTAGGTGTATACTCATTTAAAAAAATGTTTTCCTTATGAACTTTTTCTTTCATCAATATTAATCAATCCTTCTTTCTTTTCTCTGGCCTCAAGTTGAGTTGGTCATATAACATCTTCAGCTCATTTTAGTACTTTCACAGTATATCTCTTCCACCTTTTTACTTTCAATCTGTGTCTGTATTTACAATTAAAATGTGTTTCTTATAAAGAACATATAGTCAGATCTTGCATTTTTTAAAATCCAGTATGACAATATCTGTCTTTTTATAGGAATGTCTAGTCAACTTATTTTTAATGTATATATAGAGGTGATTAAACTTATTTCTCCTTTCTGGTATACCTTCTATATTTATTCTTTATGTTTTTGGTCCCTGTTCTTTCTTCTCTTTCTTCTGTTAGGTGAATTGACTTTGCATCTTATATTTTAATGGTTCTTTTCTGACGGAAACTCTAATACTGTAGTCACTAGCCACATATGGTTATATAAAATTTAATTAATTAAAATTAAATAAGCTTAAATTTTTAATTGCTTAGTCATGTTGGACAGAACTTGTCTATCATAATAGAAAGTTCCATTAAACACAACTACTCTAGAGGTTAAGATATACATTTTAATTTATTCCACTCCTTTTTCAAAAAATAATAAGCTATTTCCTGAATTTCCTGAACACATAAGTCTTAAGAGAGTATAAGTCCATCTACTTCCTGTTGTAACAATCCCAAACGACTGATAGAAATATTTTTGACTAGGAATACCTGAGGCACTCCCCTGGGCCCATATTATTTGTAGTGAGCCCCTACAGACATTTCCCCAAAGGCCACTGTTGTGGGTGGGCCATCCCTTGTGGTTCTTATTAGGATCGCAGAACATATTTCAGCAAAAAAACATCAGGGAACTTTGAGGAACAAGATTTTCTATTCAAAGGTGCTGAGGGGAACACAGAATGTTCAGCGGCCACAGTGAGGTAGCAGGGGGAGAGACAGAGACAGAGTGTGGACCTGGGACTCTGCTTTTATTAAAGTACAAGGATATCTGAGGTTTCACAACCACTCATTATTATATAATTAAAACCATAAGAGAGGAAATAGGGTATGGGAGAATGGAGGCAGTGTTATTCAAGAGATCAGTTGTCTAGATGATTCAGAGGTTTCTAAAAGAGGAACTTAATGGGTATGTATAATGTGGTTCCTTATCTGGTTGCTTTCCCAGTCATACAGCTGGTAATATGTTTATTCAAGATGAATATCTTTTGAAATGGGTGCCTTGGAAATCAAAGGTTAATACCAGGCATTTAGACTTCAGAGGAAAACAGCAGAATAGGAGGATCTTAAACTCACCTAGTTCCACAGCCAAACTAGATTATATCCACATCAGTGTAAATAACCCAGAAAATGACTTGAACACTGGCAAAACAGACTCACCATGGCTAAATGTAGAGAAGAGTCAACCTCAAAGAAGAGAGGAAGGCAGAGACGTGGTCAGGAACCAAACTGACTTACAAGACTGTCTATGGGAGGAAAGGACGTGGTAAGTGCAGAGAGGAGAGAAGAGCAGACCCACACAGCAGGCAACCCAGGCATAGGGAACCCACATTCAGACAATGAATCTCTATAACATTTGGCTTTGAAAACCAGAGAGGTATAACCATAAGTGGTGCTTAACACCTGGAACTCTAAAAATCAGCAGTCTCAGCTTTGGGAGAACCAGGAGGGTGGAGTCCTCACTCCTAAAGAGACTGCATGATAACAGCCCGCCCAGAAATAGAGGATAAAATCAGCAGTTTGAAAAATGCCTGGGCTATACAGGAACATTTATTTGATAATCTCAGAGCACGCGCTGGAGAGCCAGGGATCTTTGGGAAACTTCTTCAAGAGAAAAAGAGTTGGCAGGCACCATTTCCCTTCCCTAGCCCCCAGCCTAGATATATGGACAATTGTGGGAACCAGCTCAGAGCCAACACTCTCCACCTAGCTTATTAATCACACACCCTGCCCTCACACTCTTCTGTGGATGAATGAAATTGCAGAAGACGCAAACAAGTGGAAAGACATTCCATGCTTATGGGTTGGAAGAAAAATTTCATTAAAATGTGCATACTATTCAAAGCAATCTACAGACAAATAATCTTAAAATTTGTATGGAACCCCAAAAAACCCTGAATAGCTAACATAATCTTGAAAAAGAAGGACAAAACTGGAAGTATCACAATGTCAAGATATACTACAAAGCTGTAGTTATCAAAACAATAAGATACTGGCATAAAAATAGGTAGAAAAACCAAGGGAACAGAATAGAGAGCCCAAAAATAAACCTATGATTATATGGTCAATTAACCAACAAAGGAGGCAAGAATATGCAACGGGAAAAAAACAGTTTGTTCAACAAATGGTGTTGGGAAAATTGGACAGCTACACGCAAGAGAATGAAACTGGACCACTTTCTCACACCATTCACAGAAATAAATTCAAAATGGACTGAAGACCTGAATGTGGGACCTGAAACCATAAAAATCCTAGAAGAGAACACAGACACAAGTATTTCATTGAAAATAAATAGGGGGATGCCTTCATGGCTCAGTCGGTTAAGTGTCTGTCTTCAGCTTAGGTCATGATCCCAGGGTCCTGGGATTGAGCCCTGCTTCTCTTAGGGCTTCCTGCTCAGAAGGGAGTCTACTTCTGTCTCTCCCTCTGCCCTTCTTCCCTGCCCCTGCACACACACTCTCTCTCTTAAATAAATAAATAAAATCTTTAAAAAAAATTAAATCTTGCCGTTTGCACAACATGAATGGACCTAGAGGGTATAATGCTAAGCAAAGTAAGCCAGTCAGAGAAAGACAAATGCCATATGCTTTCACCCATATGTGGAATTTAAGAAACAAGACAAATGAACAAAGAAAAAAAAAAGAGAGACAAACCAAAAAGCAGACTCTTCACTATAGAAAACAAATTTATGGTTACCAGAGGAGAGGTGGATGGGAGAAGGGAGAATTAGGTGCTGGGGATTAAGGAGGACAATTGCTGTGATGAGTACTGGGTGTTGTGTGGAAGTGTTGAATCACTATATTGTATACCTGAAACTAACATAACATTGTTTGTTAACTATAATGAATTTTTTTTAAAAAGCTAAGTATCAGTCATTTAAACTCTGTCTCTTCCACCCTTTGTGTTTTTCTAGTCTTTTATTTTAAACATATACCATCAATTCCACAATATGTTGTTATCATTCTACCTTAAAAGTGAAGACTTTTAACAAAATTTAGTAAATGTTCATGTAGATATGTATATATGTAATCTATGAATTGATATACATGATAAAGGTTTTTATAATGTCTTTTATATTTATATAGATATAGTACACTTCTACTGGTCTTGGGGGTTTTTTGGCCCAAAAATATGGATTTTCATCTGAGAGCTTCTATTTTCACTTTGAAGTACTAATTTCCATCTTTTAGATATTGTTTATCTGCTAACAACAAATTTCAGTCTCTAACTCTCTGAGGATATATTTATTTCACCTTCACTTTTAAAATGTGTTTCACTGGATATAGAGCTAAAAGTTAACTAATTTTGGTGTGTTTTTTTTTTCATTACGTACTTTTTTTTTCATTACGTCAGTAAGTTTTTCTACTTCCATTAATTCTGCTTAGATGTCAGCTATTACTTACATCATTTTTCTTTTGCATTTAAAGTCCCTTTTTTCTTCTTCTGGTTGCTTTTACACATTTTCTGTTTCTCCTTAGTTTTCAGCAAACCTGCTTATTGATATTCTTTGTGGTTAGCCCACATAAAATTTGCTGAAATTCTTGGATATGTAGACTGATGTCATTCAACAGTTTTGGATATTTCTCAATCATTTTCTGTTGAAATATTTCTTCTGTACCACTTTCTTTTTTATTTTTCTCTAATTCTAGTTTCCCATATAGGGTACTGTTTGATATTTTCCTACAGACCTGAGGTTATTCTCTGTCATGCTGTTTCACATCTTTTTCTTTGTGTTTTATTAGAATATTTAATTTGTCCTGTCCAATGAAGATTGACTTTTCCCTTGCTATGTCCGTTATCCATCCTATGTGATATTTTTTTCATTTTTTTACATTTTTATTTAATTTTGTTTCTATTAAGTCCATGTGTCTTCCAATATTTGTTTTCTCATCTTTTGATTTTTATTATATATTGGGCATTTTCTATAAAATGATAGAAAAACAAAACTAAATACAAATTATTCAATTCAAGAAATAATATTCTTTTTCTTATACCACACTGCTGAAGTGGAAACAGTTCAGGAACCTAGGTGATGCGTTTCACATTAGCTTTGAAGACTTTGAAGGTGAGGTCAGGGTGTTCTCTTTAACAAAGACAGGTGACTGAACACTGTCAATATTTCTGACATATTCTTGAACCTCGAAGTTGAACCACCAACTTTTTGAACCATGAAATATGTCTTTCAGGTTTATAGCTCATTTTTTTAATTTTGAATCACTTGGCAGTTCTCTTTGTTTTCAGGTTCTATGCCCAGGTTTATGAGCCTTGGGAGAACTCTTAAAGCCCTCATACTGTAGGTCTGGGTTCCAAGGGAGACCCCATTCTTCTTTGAAAAAGCCCTATATAATGGGGGAATTTTCTCTCCCCCACTCCTTCCCCTTTTCGGACGTAGCATCTAAAAACCACAATTATTAGGGTGATTTTCTCAGCTCCCACTTTTTTCCCTTCCCTTTTTTCTTTTTTACCTTTTAATGAGTAATCTGTCATGTCCCCTGCCAGTGATCTTTTAGTTACAATGTAAAAGAGGTGGTGAGGGTGTAGAGACATGATCAGTGTCTTGGGACTCCTTAGGATCTTAATCTGTCATGCCAGTGTTCACATGGCTGCTTAAAGTTTATTTAAAATTGTATTGGTTTCTCCTTAACTTTTTACTGAATTTGCCTTTTCACACGTCTCCACATGAGTAAGGACAGTAGTAAGTCACTTCTCTCAATAAAGATATTTCTTTTCTAGACTTTGATCTTAGGATTTTCTTTTCATCCTTAAAGATATAACTGGATTTTTCAAAATCAGTTTGGTAATATTCATCTTAGGTTGATTATTAGAATGACTAGATTGTTTTTTGAAAATTTCTGCATCCAAGGACAATATGGACCATCACACTGTGGAGATTACTTGTTTATAAACCAGTTGTAAGAGACTTTGAAATCCTTGAGGTCAGGGACTGTGATACTGTGTGTGTGTGTCCTCAGCAAATAGCAGAGGCAGAGAATTCAGAGGGCGATAAGCGAATTCCTCACAAAAGGGTGAAGGAGTATGTAGATGAACCCCACATTTAGATGAGTTCCTACAGACCAAATACTATTATCCTTAAAACTTTTGCTTCAAGTCCATTAAGTGTGTTTCAATAGAATTGATGCCAGCACTATGGTGGCATAAGACATCCTTAGTTTGTCCCTCCTTTGAAAACTAAAATTCAGGATCCATCCCTAGACAAAAGTGCTTCTTTGAGAGTTGTGGGGCTCAACACCACATACAAAATGACCCAGGAGGAATCTCATCCACTTTTGTATCAAGTAATAGGCAAACCAACATCAATATAGGTTACGGAACTGACAGGAGCCTATGAACTGGCTTTAACTTCTCTCCATCACTATCTAGAGCACCTGGAGAATGCTAACTGGGGTGGACACCACAGACAAGAGGGCCTTTGTAGAAATTCAGGTTCCCAGAGAAGATTTAGCACTCTGTTAAAGAAAATAAAAAATACGGGCTTGAACACATTAAACTGCATAAGAGGAACTTTGCCAGCATCAGTCCCCACCCCAAAAGGACACACTGTAGTGCAGAGGATGTTGGTAATCTCTCCAGGATTGCCAAAAGTAAAGAAGTGAGTACTGCGTGGCTTCTCTATCTGTGCAGGACACTGCTAAAGAAACACATTTTATCAAACCCAGAGTACTAAAGTGGGACCTCCATGATTGGAGAAAAGAGTGGGAGACAAGCAGAGAGATTATCAGAGGACATTAAAGAAATGTGGTTCCTGATGATAGCAGGAAACCTACCCCCAGGTGCTGGGAAAACATCACCCAAGGACACCACCAACTACCACATTCCTTAATAAACCAAGTGCCAAATCCACACATCTCTTTACTCTGTGGTTGGTTCTTTGTGTATGCTCCTGAGGATGGCAACAAGAATGAGCTCAGGTAAATAAGAAGTCTACATACAGAATAATCCAGAGTCTATAGGCAAAAGAGAAATCACAATCGTGACCTGTAGGGTCACCTTCAGGAAAACAAAAGAGAAGTTTCCAGCAGATGATCTGGTGCCTTGTAAGATGGAGAGATGATATAAAAGCTTAAGAATTCTGCCAAATAAGTCCGCAAGAAGTATGAAGCAGGTGTATTCATGCAAAGCTAGAGAAATCCTCAGACTATGAAGCCAGAACAATTTAAAAAGAAATCATATCTGAAGGTAGCTAGTAAATCCTTGGGGAAGTAACTGCTACTCTATTTATTTTTTAAAGATTTTTTAAAAATTTATTTTAGAGAGACAGAGAGAGCAAGAGTTGGTGGGGGAGGGGCAGAGGGAGAAGAAGGGAGAAACTAAAGCAGACTCCACACAGAGGGCAGAACCCAACATGGGGCTCAATCTCACGAAACTGAGATCATGACCTGAGCTGAAACCAAGAGTCAGATGCTTAACCGACTGTGCCACCCAGGTGCTCCATAACTGATACTTTAAATGCAAAACACAGCAATGCAGATCTCCAAGGAAAAGAGAGAGCTAAAGAAACATAATATCACC
Organism: Ailuropoda melanoleuca; assembly: GCF_002007445.2. Lineage (NCBI taxonomy): Eukaryota > Metazoa > Chordata > Mammalia > Carnivora > Ursidae > Ailuropoda > Ailuropoda melanoleuca. Next base: position 96,424,526 of record NC_048219.1, read on the forward strand.
AAAAGAACACAATAATCATTGAATAACCAAACCCAATGCATAGAAATCTGAGATTTACCCAATAAAGAATTCAAAGTAGCTGCTTTGAGGAAATTCAATGATCTATTAAAAGAGCAGAAAAAAAATAATTGAATGAAAATAGGAAAAAAATACATGAAATAAATGAGAAGTTTAACAAAGCAGAAAAAATCACTAAATAAAAGAACCAAATGGAAATTCTGGAGCTGAAGAATTCAATGAATAAAATTAAGAATGTAATAGATAGCATCAACAGTATGATAGACCAAACTGAAGATAGAATCAATGACCCAGAGGATTCTTTAGCCATCAGGGAAATTCAAATCAAAACCACACTGAGATACTACCTTATGCCAGTTAGAATGGCAAAAATGGACAGAAAGAAACAACAATTGTTGGAGAGGTTGTGGAGAAAGGGGATCCCTCCTATATTGTTGGTGGGAATGCAAGTTGGTACAGCCACTCTGGAAAACAGTGTGGAGGTCCCTTAAAAAGTTAAAAATTGAGCTACCCTATGATCTAGCAGTTGCACTACTGGGTATTTACCCCAAAGTCACAGACGTAGTGAAGAGAAGGGCCATATGCACCCCAATGTTCATAGCAGCATTTTCCTCAATAGCTAAATCATGGAAGGTGCCAGGATGCCCTCAACAGATGACTGGATTAAGAAGTTGTGGTCCATATATACAATGGAATATTACTCAGCTATCAAAAAGAACAATTTCTCAACATTTGCTGCAACATGGATGGCACTGGAGGAGATAATGCTAAGTGAAATAAGTCAAGCAGAGAAAGACAATTATCATATGGTTTCTCTCATCTATGGAACATAAGAACTAGGAAGATCAGCAGGAGAAGAAAGGAATAAAGAAAGGGAGAGTAATCAGAAGCCTGAGAGACTATGGACTCTGAGTAACAAACTGAGGGCTTCAGAGGGGAGGGCGGTGGGGGAATGGGATAGGCTGGTGATGGGTAGTAAGGAGGGCACGTATTGCATGGTGCACTGGGTGTTATATGCAAATAATGAATCTTTGAACTTTACATAAAAAACACAGATGTACTGTACGGTGACTAACATAATATAATAAAAATTATAATTATAAAAAAAAAGAATCAATGACCCAGAGGATAGTAACTTTGGAATAATCTTTTAAAAAGAAGACACAAAGAAAAATAATGAAAAAGAACAAAAAAAGACTGTGTGATCTATGGGACAACATCAAAAGACTAAATATCAAAATTATTGCTGATCCTGGAGAAAAGAGGAAAAAGGACACAGTTTATTTAAAGAAATACCTGGAAACTTTCCAAACCTAAGAGACTTGGACATTCAAGCATTTGAAGCTAATAGACCACCTCGTTATTTCAATCCAAAAGATATTCTCCAAATACATTATAATTAAATTGTCAAAAAGTGAAAAATAAGAGAAATTCCTAAAAATAGCAAGAGAAACAAACAAACAAAAACCCAAACACTGTAATCTACAAAGAAACCTTATTGGAGGATTGGTGGATTTCTCAGCAGAAACCCTACAGGCCAGCAGGGAGTGGGAATATTTACTTAATGTGCTGAAAGGAAAAAAGAAAAAAAAAGTCCAGCCAAGAATACTCTATTCTGCAAAGTCATCCTTCAGAAATTAAGGAAAAATAAACATTTTATCAGACAAACAAAAGCTGAAGGAATTCATCATCACTAGACCTGCCTTAAAAGAGATACAGAAAGGAGCTCTTCAAGCTGAAATGAGAAGATGTCATTTATTAAAATGAAAACATGAAAATACATAACACATGGGTAAATGTAAATATATAGCCAGTTTCAGAAAACTCTTATTCTGTAATAAAATGATGTCTTAGTCTCTTAGCAATAGTATAAAAATTAAAGGAAAAGAATATTAAAAATATCTATAGCTACTATTTGTTAATGAATACGCAATAGAAAAAGAGGTAAATTATGACATTAAAAACCTAAAAGAAGGGAGTGAAAGGGTAGAATTTTGTATGTGATTGAAGCTAAGTTGCTTTTAATATAAAACAAGTTGTCATACCTATAAAATGGTTTATGTAAGCCTCAAGGTAACCACAAAACAAAAACCTATAGTTGATTCACAAAAGACTTAAAAAAAAAAAAAAAAAAGAAAAGGGAATCAAAACATTCCACCATGGAAAATCACCAATTCAAAAAAGTAGGCAAAAAGAAAGTAAAAAAGTCACAGTGGAACTACAGAACAGTCAGAAAACAATTGGAAGATGGCATTAAGAAGTCCCGGAATATCAATAATTATTCTAAATGTAAGTAGATTAAATTATGCAATCAAAGGCACAGAGTATATGGATGGACAGGAAAAACACTTTATATGGAAACTGGAACCCAAAAAGATGCTAAATCACCAAAGCAACCTTGAAGAAAATAAAGTTGAAGCCATCACATTTCCTGATTTCAAACTGTGCTACAAAGCTGTAGTAATCAAAAAAATGGTGCTGGCATAATGATAGAAAAATAGAGCAGCAGAACAGAATTGTGAGCCCAGAAATAAACCACCACACATATGGTCAACTGATATTTGAAAAGAGAGCCAAAAATGCTCAATGGAGAGAGGATAGTCTCTTTAGTAAATGATGTTGGGAAAACTGTATAACCACATGCAGAAAAAAAATGAAACTGGACTCCTATCTTACACCACTCACAGAAATTAACTCAAAATGGAGTAGAGGCTTAAATATAAGATCTAAAACCATAAAACTCCAGGAAGAAAACAGGGGAAAAGCTCCTTGACATTGGCCTTGGCAACAAGAGTTGGGCTATGACAACTAAAGCACAAGAAAAAAGCAAAAGATCAAGTGAAGTCTACATCAAACTAAAAGTTTCCGCGCAAAGAATAATCAACAAAATGAAAAGGCAACCTATGGAATAGAAGAAAATGTTTGCAAACCATATATTTTATATGAAGCTAATATACAGAATATATGAAGAACTCATACAACTCAATAATAAAAACTTAAAAAAAAGTCTGCTTAAAAAAGTGGTCAGAGGGGGCGCCTGGGTGGCACAGCGGTTAAGCATCTGCCTTCGGCTCAGGGCGTGATCCCGGCATTATGGGATCGAGCCCCGCATCAGGCTCTTCCTCTATGAGCCTGCTTCTTCCTCTCCCACTCCCCCTGCTTGTGTTCCCTCTCTTGCTGGCTGTCTCTATCTCTGTCAAATAAAGAAATATAAAAAATATTTNCTTCCTCTCCCACTCCCCCTGCTTGTGTTCCCTCTCTTGCTGGCTGTCTCTATCTCTGTCAAATAAAGAAATTTAAAAAATCTTTAAAAAAAAAAAGTGGTCAGAGGAACTGAATAGGCATTTTTCTCAACAAGATATACAAATGGTACAGGTACATAAAAATATGGTCAACATCACTAATTATTAGAGGAAAAGAAACCAAAGCCACAGTGAGATATCCCCTCATACCTGTAAGAATGGCTTTTATCAAAATGATAGGATACTATAATTTCTTTCTGTAATGTCCTCAAAGGAGACAGAGAATGTTAACACCCCACAGGCATTTCCCCTTTATATGTGAAATAGATGTGAGAATCTTAAGAATAGATTAATGTTTGAAATGAAAAAAAAAATTAAGAAAGTTGAGACTTCTTGGTAATTATGTCCCTTCTTGAAAACTGAGAAATCACTGCTGTCAGATGAATTGAGTAATTCTAATTAGATATATAAAAAGAGTATGATACTGGAAGGTTTTTTGTTTGTTCTTCATTCTGTAAAAAAAAAAAAAAATCCAATGAGTCAATCAGACTAAAAAATATACATTACTTATCTTCCTTCTTACAAAATCTGTATGTGATACACAATTTCTTACCTGAAACAGATATCCTAGCTGAGGTACAGCAAACAAAAGGCAAACCATTTCTTTTTATACATAACTTTTCCCTCGCCACTTTATCTGAAAAAATTCCAAAATTGATTTCTCCACTGACAATGATACCCAGGTGTGGTAACTATAGACTAGTCGGATGAGGATGTTAAAAAAAAAGAGAGAGAGAGAGAGAGAAAAGAAAGAAAGATCTGTTTGAGATACAAATATGCTCAGCTTTAGTTCTTACCTAGTGATAAGAAAAGCTCTTTTGTGAGAAAATAACACTGATCTCCGTGTGTCGGATAATGCTCAAACCCATTTCCTTGTATGACTTAGCAGCAGGATTCACCTGCCACCATTAAGTCATATACATTCCAATAGTAGCAGAGATGTGAATTCAGTGAGACCAAAATGAGCCAGCAGTCTCCCCAAAAACGTCTGGACTGAGCAAGCCAGGGAGAATTCAGAGTAAGTCCTTTAGGAGAGTTGACTATTGCAAATGAGGATACCAAGAGCAGAAACAAACCACATGGAGGACCAGGAAAGAAAATTTGTCCAAAATAAAAGTCTCTTAAAAAGGTACCAAAGATAATGCATGTCCCACCTTCTACTTTTGATGAAGTTCAAACTCCCATTAACTTAACAAAATTCCAGAAATTGATTCTGAACATACAAACCCATGGCTGCAGCCTAATGCTCTATTTAACTATCATTGTATTCTAGACTTCTTCACTCTTAATCAGGTTTCAAAACCCAGCTCAAGTATTACCCATTCTAGAAAATTCTGTCTGTCCCCTCATCTGGATACTTTTTTGTCTATATCACCCTACAATTTGTTGTTGTTGCTGTTATAGCACTTATCGTATGATATGGCAATAATCTGATCACTTGTATTAAACAAAGCATATGGAGAGATCATTTTGAACACAGCATAGAGCCCCTTCTCTTTAGCATTGCTGCTTGGGCCATCCTGTGATCTTGACTGGATCTAAGAATTCACTTTTCTCATTACTGACTCACTAGTCTGAGACTCACTGGGCATGCCTTTCTCATCGTGAAGAATGTTCCTCTACCTCAGTGCATTGTCAACTTGTAGGAGAAAGAACGAAACTTTGGAATCAAATACAAAACCAAAATAAACTTAGATTTTATTGGCCAGAAACCAGTTATGAATTAACTTACCCAGAGATACCAAATAAGAAAGCACTACTTGGTTAATCCATTCTCACAACCATTTGCAAGAATCTATCCTTGTGGATCATATTTAATTTTTTTAAAGAGTTTTAAGAGTAAATTGCATTTTCTCAGAGAACATATAAATATACAAACAACAATGGGCATATGTGTGAAGTTCCCCAAACCTGTTGCTATTCTTTAAGGGAGATGCAATTGAACGATTGAAAGCTTGGTTTAGCAATGTAGATTTTTATATAACCAAACTTGCTGAATGCTAAATTGAAATATGAATCAATGAAAATAATTTTTGGTATTTTCTTCTTAAATAAGATATAGATAGATGATAGATAGATAGATAGATGATAGATAGATAGATAGATAGATGATAGATAGACAGACATGTGTGTGTGTGTGTATACTTCTTAGTCTATTTAGACATATTTTTAGTCCTTTTTTTTTAAAAGATTTTATTTATCCATTTGACAGAGATAGAGACAGCCAGCGAAAGAGGGAACACAAGCATGGGGAATGGGAGAGGAAGAAGCAGGCTCCCAGTGAAGGAGCCTGATGTGGGGCTTGATCCCATAACGCCAGGATCACGCCCTGAGCTGAAGGCAGACGCTTAACGACTGAGCCACCCAGGCACCCCAGTCTTTTTTTTTTTTAATCTTGACTTTCTTTGCTGTTACATGCATAACTACTAGACAGAAAGAAAAGATGAAAAGAGAGATTGTTGTTTAATTTTGACAAGACCGCAGATTGTATTGGTCTGGCTGTGTATTGTAATTATAGAAAAATCTTTGAGAATTTCCTAAAGATGGATTATTCTTATCTTTTCAGGAATTTGAGATTATTGAATGAAATAACATATGTGAAACACTAAAAGACAATTTTTCATGGCTTCCAAGAAGCAGATGCCAAGACTAAATTAGACATATAAGTGGCTTATTCGAAGTGGGAGAGGTGTGGTGAAGTTGGTGAGAGCTGTCACACCGAGATGTAGCTACAAAATCTGTGTGAGGAGGAAAGGAGGAGGATTGGGTAAGAAGAATCTAGAACTGCACCACAGTTCCAAGAAAGATACAGTCAAGTCAATGGGGAGTTCTTGAAACAGAGATTCCTGATGGATGAATTCTGTCTCCTCATGATTGGTCTGCATTAGTAACCACACTCTGCTCAGACCCTACTTAGGAGTAACCTGTGGAAAGTGTAGGCTTCATGTGAACGTGGTGGGGGAAACTTAGGGACAACTGTTGTGGTTGTTAGTTAATTATGCTCCCCACTACAGGGGATCCAAGCAGCTCATTTTCATGGCCAGTGGAACAGCATAGATTTTGGCACATGATTCATACCAAATGCTTGTTTGTAGATTTTTCCACATTTGCTCCATTTGTGTCTCTTCCTATTTCTTTCCCCCTCTTCCTCTCTTCATTTTAGTAATTATCTCTGATAGTTTCCAGTTTTATGGTGTCTAGAGAGAATGAATTTTCTGAGTATATTTATTTTGGAATTACCATAATATTGCATATATATCTAATAATAGGGAAAATGGCAGAGACTGATTTCTCAAGAATTGAAAATAAAATCATTGCTATTTTCTTGAGGTGCTGCCATGATTCCTCAAAAGTATTTACCTCTTTCCACTGACCTTACCTACCTATTTTACTCTACCACTCCATGCCTTCTTCCTCTCCAGTAATGGACCTGATGCAACTGTGAGAAGAAAGCAAACATTGCTCGTGGCTTCCGATACCCCAGAGTGGTTGAGCATCCAAACATGCTGCTTTTTGATCTGTAAGGAAGCAATGTAACATTTCCATCCTGTTAAAATCTGGTAGATGGAGTTTAATCACTCAGAATGGACCCTTTGGACATACAATAAGTACTGTGTTTACCCAAACAACTTGCCTTTTTCACTCCAGTTGCTCTTAAATTTAAATTTGTATTATTCTTTCTTGCATCATCCCTTTCTGACCCTACCATTTCATGCCCCCTTCTTCACTCATACACATAATCGACCATCCATTTGGGGTTTGACAGTTTCGATGGAAGTATTACCTTAATCAGGACATAACTTATGTTTATATTTCCTTTGTCACTCGCTTGTTTTTTTGTTTTCCTATCTCCATGGTACCACAGCTTCAAGTAGGAAATAATACCCTCTGTTCCTCCTGTACTCTCCTCTCAGCCTTCACTTCACACGTATTTCTCCCTATCCCACTCAGGCTCCTTGGGATAAACAATTAGACAGGGTCTTTTAAACCCTCTTGGGGAGATCAGTAAGATGTCCATAAGACATAGCAGGAAGGCTGTGTTGTGAAGTAGTGAAAAGCATAGATTTTCAATCAAATGGACCACAGTTTAAATATTGGGTCTGTTACTGATTTGATATGTAAACTTACAGGAAATCTTAATGTATTTGAAACACTCTGGCAAAATGTAAAATAAAATACCTAACTTTGAGGTCTGCTGGGAGAATGAGATGGAGATACATACTTAATAAAGGGCCAGAACATAGTGTTTAACAAATTATAGTTAATATTGTTAGTAATAAATATTCTCCAGCACCCCTTTTTCATTTATAACTGGAAATATAGGAGAATATAATTGATCTGATAATTGACAATGATTATCTGGTTACTCTTAATAACTTTTCTGGCTTTATATACCACTACATTCTGTTTGTGTAGAAAGAATTTTGGTTTTAAGTAGCTTCTTTGGAAACTGAATATACATTTTTTTTCGTTTTGAGCTTCAGATACAAAATATCTGTGCTGAATTAAATAGGGAATAAAAATATGTGCACCAAACAACTGATGATAAGATACTGAGAAGAAAATACAAAAAAAAATAAAACCATTAAAACAGCACAAGAGAGCAATGATTGGCCCTTAAAAAATAAGTAATGAGATCAAAGGCTAGTGAATTTATTGTAAAAGGTCATGGTCAAAGAAGGCTTCCTGAAGCCATGGTACATTAGATCTAGTCTCTTAAATTTGCAGGGATTTTGAGGGCTGGACCTTAAAAATAGCCATTATTAGAAATTAAATTGCATGTTTATAATTAAATTAAATTTTAAACAAAAATGCTATTCAGAACTTATCATTCCCAACTTATTTTATTGCATTTTACTCTTCTTTCTACTTTTGACGTTGTTTGCACCTATTGCATCCATGCTGGATGTACCATATGGTGCTGTGTTACTGTAACTGCACACTCAGTGACAATGCTTCTTCAGCAGTCAGGAATCAGTCAAGGTGAGACCATCTACACTGTAGAAATTGGCAAATGCTACAAATGAGGTCCTGATTTATTGTTTTGTTGATTGTCCAGACTTCAACTGATGGTGAAGATGTTAATAATGAAAAATAACGTAAGATTCTTGTGTCTAGTACAGACACCGAAAGTGGTATCAGTTTAACAAATACTATAAAGTTTGATGAGAAATACTATAACAATAGATCGTATATCAGATCTGATGTCAATAAATTTATTGGGAGTAGTTAGTGTACTGGAATGCAACTCTATTTGTCAAATCATGATTGAATTGCAGCCACAGGTTGGCTACCGACACAAGAGATCAGCAAGAATCAACAAAAGCATTTTGTGAGAATCAATAGGCTATATGGAGTTTAAATTGTGAAACTTATTATTATTTGTATCCTGTGTGCTACACATCTTCTATGTCAGTGAAATCTAGAACAAACATATAGATGTATGTATACATATTCCCACCCCCAGACAGTCAGTTGTCAATGATACTTCAGCACACCACTAACAGGTTAAACAAAAAAGAGATAATTTGTAACATTGACTTGTATCTCTTTTTTCATTTCAGTCCTTTAGTGTGGATTTATTTTTTTTATTTTTTTTAGGATTTTATTTTTAAGTAATTTCTACACCCAACGTGGGGCTTGAACTCAGAGCTCCATGATCAAGAGTTGCATACTCTACTGACTGAGCCAGACAGGCACCCCGATTTATTTTTATTTCTTACTTAATCTGTTCCAGAGTATTTTAAAACACTATCAGGATTTTACAGCATAAAACAATAAAGGAAAATATAGGTAATATATTTCCCAGCACTCTCCACTTTTTTTTTCATAGAGCTATCATATGAATCCAGCACTGCTGTCTGAAGAGGTATCTCCATATTCCACCACTGGGAAAACTGTACGTGTGTCAGATGTTTGGGTCATTTCTGAGCTCTTGACCCTATTCTGCTCTTCCATGCATCCATGTTTGGTTGTGCCAATACCACACTGTGTGATGACTATGGTTTATGATTATTATTGATATGTGGTAGAGAAAGATCTCTCACGTTGTTTTATAAGAGTGAATTGGATAATCATGACATTTCTCATTGGATATTAATTCTTGACTACATATGCCAAATTAATTGTTTCCTTCTGCTGGAATTTCGATGAGTTTATTAATTTATTCAGGGAGAAGTAACCTCTTTATAGATTGAGTCTTCCAATCTGCTTACATACTACAGCTTTCTGTTTATGTATGTTTTTTTCAATTGTTTTTCAATAATTTTTGAAAGGTTTTAGTGTAGAGGTCTTGCATACTTTTGTTAAGTTTATTTTTCAGTATTTGAAGTTTTATGCCAGTGTAGTTCATGGAATGGTAACAATATTATTTATTTATTTATTTATTTATTATTTTTTATATATAATACCAACATTTAAATTTTATTTCATATTTGCTTATTATTAGTATATATATTTTGTGCTTGGGATCTTGGTGATTCTATTGCTTCTAATTTAAATTTCCTATATATACAATATTACCATCTGCAAATGCAGGGAAGTTTTATTAAATCATTTCCAGTTATTATAACTTTCGTTTCTTTCTTTTTTTTTTTTTTNTTTTTTTTTTTTTTGTCTTTTTGTGATACCTAGGACTAAATTCTAGGGAAGGAACTGGGACTTGTGGCTGGCTTTCAATTTCAGTAGGAAATTTTCAATATATCACTATCCAGTATTATATAAGCTATAATTGTTTGTGGATATTCCTTATCATATTGAGAGAATTTCCTTTCATTGCTAGTTTCTAAGAATTTTATCATGAATGTTTTTTAAATTTTATCAAATGCTCTTTCTGCATCGATCAAGATGTAATTTTTTTTGTATTCTCCTTTTAATGACGTGAATTACCTTGACTTATTTTTAAATTCTAAACTAAGCTTGCATTATTAATACATATCCTAATTGAACATGATATATAATCTTTATTTTTATATGCCAGTATATGTGACTCGCTAATATTTTATTAGGGATTTTGCATCTATGTTCATAAGAGAACTTGTTCTGACAGATTGTATTTCTTGTAATATCATTGTCAAATTTCGGTAGTAGAGTTTTGCTGGTCTTATAAAAAGATTTAAGAATTCTTCTCTCTATATTTACTGATGAGTTTGCTAAAGACCAGTGTTATTATCTTTCTTAACTACTTGGTAGCTTATTTAGTAGTTATCTGGGCCTACTGTGTGTATGTATGTTTATATTGATATTTGGGGGAGATATTTTTAAAATTTGTCAATCTACCAAGTTATCTATATGTCCATATATATGTTCTGTCATTTATCTGCTAATTTCTTACTAGATAGACTAATTTGATTTTCTCTAATGAATTTCTGTAATTAAAATTATGGATGTGGAATTTGTTGGAATTACTATTTTATTATAAATTTTGTTTAAAAGATCTGTAGAGGTACAATTTTATGCATGTCTAATATTGATGATTGGGTATTTTTATTTTCTCTCACCATTTATCAACTTCTTAAATATGTTCCAAAGAACCAACATTTAGCTTGTTTATACATTTTCTATTTCACATCTGTTTTCTATTTTGTTGATTTCTGCACTTTGTAGAACATGTTTCTTTACATTTCTTACTTTATGTTCTTTTTTTGCCTTATTGAAACAGATACCTAAATCATAATAGATTTACAACTTTATTTTTTTCTAATACATGCATTTAAGACAAATCAACTTTTAAAAACTGTTTAAGATTTACCCCACAAGTATCAACATAGCATAATTTACTTATCATTGGTAGTTGCTTGTCTTTGGCTTTTTTTTCCATGATAAATAATGGTACTTATATTACCAATATTCTTAAACATACCCTTCTAATTGGGCAGAATTTCTTGTTATATACATCTAAAATGGAATTTTATTTAGGATGTGTGCTACTTCAGACTTCTTACTTAGTGCCATGATTTTTCTTAAAATGTCTTTACTCACTCACTTCTTACTAAAAATATATTACAATCCCTGTTACTTCACCTTCTAAAAAATACTTGATTTTTCAGAACATTTATTTTGCTTAATTTAATTTATTTAAGGTTATCTAATGAGTGACTAGTAGTATATAATAGTGGTTTTAATTTGCATTTCTAATTATTTGTATGTATTCCCTTGTGTGATTTGCTTATTTCTCTTAGCCATGTTCTCTATTGGAATTTTTATCGTTTTAAAAACGATTTCTAGAAGGCCCTCAGATGTTTTTGATAAATTGAAAGGGGATATATATTTATTCACAGGGCTAATACTTTGGCAGATGTATTTCAATCATCTTCCTTCAAAATGTACTCTTTTTCACATATCTTGAAAACATGAATTTTTTAATGTATTCAAGTTTACTAATGATAAAATTTATATGTGTGGATATCTTATAAAAATGTTTTCTTTTCAGAAGTTATAAACATTTAAGATTTTATTTCTGAAACTTTAAAAATTTCAACTTTCATATTTATACTTTAACTTGCTAAAATTGATTTTGTCTGGTAAGATACACGGATCTGAGATTTTTTTTCCGTATAGATAACTATATCAGTAAAATATATTGAGTGACGCATCCTTTCCCTTTGTCCTACATTGCCATATCTTCTAAACATCAAGTTTCTATTTAATATATTCCCACACCATTAACTCAGGGAACTATATTTTTAACAATAATATTTATATGGTTTGTTATTGTTTGATGCCATATTTTTCTTACTTAAATTTATATTAACTAATATTGTCCCAAATCCCTTCTATGTATTAGGATTAGCTAGTCAATTTTCAAACTTGTTTTAGGAAATTCATTAAATTTGTTTCCAAGAGATATGTTACTTTAGAATAATTAACAGTTTTGTAAAATTATTTTTTCTTAACCATGAACATGTTAGATCTCTTCAGTTATTTAGATTTTCTTTAATGTTCTTTGTAATATTTAATAATTTTTCATTAAGATTTGTGAACATATATTCTAGATACTTTATATTTGTTGTCATTTTACATATGTTATCTATTTAAAACTTTATTTTTTTGCTACATCTTATTTTTAGAGCAATGTGATTATTTTTATATGTTCATCTATCCCCAATAAAAGTGTTTTTTTAAAGGAAAAAATTCTATGCAAATAATCAAAGTGTTCTTGTATGTAAAAAATATTTTCAAGTATAATTTTTAATCATTTTTATAGATGTAGAAAGATAATTTGATAAGTGATAATTCCCATTTGCTATAGAATTCCTAGTAAATCAAGAGTAGAAAGAAACTTCTTTAATATTTCTGAGGAACCAGAGATCCATCCCCCAATGAAACTAATGAAAATTATATATGNTATAGATGTAGAAAGATAATTTGATAAGTGATAATTCCCATTTGCTATAGAATTCCTAGTAAATCAAGAGTAGAAAGAAACTTCTTTAACATTTCTGAGGAACCAGAGATCCATCCCCCAATGAAACTAATGAAAATTATATATGTATATATATATGTAATTTATATACTATATATATATACATATATGGCTTATTCAGTTGGTAAGACATGTGACTCTTGATCTCAGGGTCATGAGTTCAAGCCCCATGTTGAGCATAGAGATTACTTTAAAAAAATATCTAAAGTCCTTGGAAATCATCCTCAAGACATCAATAAATGAGAAACATCTATTCAAGAAATCCATAAAAATTCACTAAGAAAAGTGAGATTCAGTATGTTTTAATCAAGACTGGTCTTGGAGTGCCTGGGAGGCTCAGTCATTAAGTGTCTGCCTTCGACTCAGTTCATGATCCCAGGGTCCTGGGATTGAGCCCTGCATTGGGCTCCCTGCTCAGCGGGAAGCCTACTTTCCCCTCTCCCACTCCCCCTGCTGGTGTTCCATCTCTCGCTGTGTCTCTGTCTGTCCAATAAATAAATCAAGTCTTAAAAAAAAATCAAGACTGGTTCCCTCCTTTTCTGACAACCTCCAGCTCAGCAAGACAGAGAGCCCTGCAAACTGGGGCACCCAAGAAAACAGGGCTCCTGCTACCCCAGACTCAGTTAGAGGATGTCCTTCTCAGAAGTATTTCTAATTCTACTCCCAGCTACCTTTGAGGCTAAGCTCTGGGTATAAGAGGTCAGAGGTTGCTTCTTCCATTTGTGGAATGAAAGCTCTACTTTGGGCATGACAACACTGGGGCCCCCATCACTCCTCACTAGCTTATAAGGCAGTGGTTCCATGCTAGGAAAGGTAAACTATTTCCCTTTTCACTGAGCACTTGGCTCTTTTTAAAGCAGGGCAGGAACTCAGAGAAGCATGCCATTGTCCCCAGAATATCTCTGGAGCCCTGGATCTGAGATTGTGTCTAAGGTAAAGAGTAGGCTGTAAAAGATAGTTCTTAATCCACTAAAAACAAAACAAACCTAATGAAAGCAAAACAAAACTATTAGAAATAATAAATGAGTTCATCATGGAAATAAGACCAATAGAAAGTTTATTTTATTTCTATACACTGGCAAAGAACAAACTTAAAAATTATATTAATAAAGCAAGTCCTTTAAAAATAGCATCAAAAGTTATATCCAGAAAACTATAAAACATTTTTGAAAGGAATTAAAGAATATTTTAAAAATAGAAAAACATCTTACGTTAATGGATCAGAAGACTGAATATTGGGTAGAGGATGATGGTCTCTAAATTGAGCTGCCAATTCAGCATAATCCATATAACTATCAGCTAATTTTTTAGCAGATATTAACAAGCATATCTTAAAATTAACATGGAAATTCAAAGGACCTATAATAGTCAAAACAGTCTTGAAAAGAACAAAGTTGGAAGACTCACATTATTTCAAAACTTACTACAGTGCAATCATGATGATATGTGATATCATTATGTGTTAGAGCTGAGTGCTCAAAAATAAACTCATGTTTATATTGTTAAATGATTTTTGACAAAGGTTAAGTTCATTCAGTTGGAAAGACAGTCCTTTCAATAAATGGAAAACTGAATAGCCACATGCAAATGGGTACAGAGTTTATTTTTAAGATGAAGAAAAGGTTATAAATTTGATTGTGGTGATGGTTGCATATATCAGTGAATATACTAAAAACTCTCAAGTTATACACTTTAAATGGGCAGTTGTATGATATGTGAGTTATATTTCCATAAAGCTGTTGGAAAAATTAACAGTAAAAGTTATACTATTATAGTAAAATATTTTTAGCATTCTCTTCAAAATCAGAAGTGAGGCAAGATTGTCACTTTCAGTGCTTTTGTTACCAATTAAATCAAGCAGTGTAAAAAGAATACATGTTAAATAGATTAAAAAGTTTTGGGATTGTTTTTGTCATTTCCTTTTCAGATAGCTTGTAGTCAATGTATAGAAACACAACTTATTTTTGTGTGTTGATTTTGTATCCCACAAGTTTCCTCAGTTTATTAGTTTTAACAATTTTTAGGGAGTCTGTGGAATTTTCTATATAGAAGATTATGTCATCAACAAAAAGGGATAATTTTACCTTATCCTTACCAGTTTGGATGCTTTTATTTCTTTCTCTTGTCTAATTGTTCTGACTAGAAATTTAAGTACCATAGAAGTGGTGAGAGTAGTCATCCTTGCCTTGTTCCTGATTTTTTTTTAATTCCTTTTTTTTTTTTTTACCATTGGATATGATGTTAACTATGGGCTTTTCTGAGATGATCCTTATTATGTTGTGGTATTTTCCTTCTATTACTAGTTTGTTGAGAGTTTTTACCATGAAAAGTTTTTGAATTTTATTGAATGTTTTTTCTGCAAGTATTGAAACAATCATATATTTTTTTTTAAATTTTTTATTGTGTTGATATGATGAATCATATTAGTTCATTTTGTATGTTAAACCTACTTTGCATCCCAGGGATAAATACTACCTGGTCATGCTATATGATCCTTGTAATGTGCTATTGGATTCCGTTGGACAGTATTTTATTGAAGATTGTTGCATTTATTGAAGTATTCTTCAGATACTGACCTCTAGTTTTCTTTTCTTTTGGTGTCTTTGTCTGGCTTTGGTATAAGGGTAATCCTTGTTAAATACATTTGGAAGTGGATCCTCCTTTTCAATTTTTTAGAAGTTTCAGAAGGATTGGTATTAATTTTTCTTCAATGTTTGGTAGAATTCAGCAATGAGGCCATCTGGCTTTTCTTTGTTGGGAGGTCTTGATTACTGATTCACAATCCCATTTTCAATATTTTATATAATATATATAAACAAATAAATGTATATAAATATATAAATTATATACATATAAATTATATATATATAATTTATATGTATATATATACACAAATAAACTAAGGAGTTGAAAGATTTATATACTGGAAATTACAATACATTCATTAAGGAAATTAAACAATACACAAACAAATGGACATCTTAATGCTCATAGACTTAATATTTTAAAAATATCTGTGCTAGCTAAAGGGACCTATAGATTCAATGTAATCTCTATGGAAATGCCAGATATATTTTTTACTGAAAGAGAAAAAAAACAATTCTAGAATTCATATTGAACCACAAAACATAATGAAGAGCCAAACAGTCCTGTAAAAGAACAAAGCCGTAAGCATTACACTTCCTGATTTCAAAATATATTATGAAACTCCAGTAATCAAAACACAGAAATAAACACAGATAATAGAGACCAATGGAACACAATGAATAGCCCAGAAATAAACACGCACACATATGGCCAACTGATTTTCCAAAAGGGTGCCAGGAATACACAATGGGGAAAGACTAGTCTCTTCCACAAATAGTATTGGAAAAGTGGATATTAATACATGAAAAAATGAAATTGGAACCTATTCTGTGCAATACATAAAGATCAAGTCAAAATGCACTAATGAACGAAATATAAGAATAAAACTGAAAATCCAAGAAGAAAACACAGAATAGCTTTATGGCATTGATTTTGGCACTCATTTCATGCCACCAGCAGCATAGGCAACAACAACAACAACAACAACAACAACATAATAAATAAATAAATAAATAAATAAATAAATAATAACAAATAAATGGGATTACATCAAACTAAATTTTTTCTGCATAAAAGAAGAAACAATCAACAGAGTGAAATGCCAACCTATGGATGGGGAGAAAAATTTACAAACTATGTATCTAACAAAAGGTTAATCTCCAAAATATGTAAAGAACTCAAACAACTCAAAAACAAAAAGCCAAATAACTAGATTTAAAAAATGTACTAAGGCCTTGAATAGATAATTATCCAAAGAAGACATACAAGTGGCCAAGAGGTATGTGAAAAAATGTTCATCATCACTGAATTGCTGATCACAGATAATCATCAGTGATATTTAAATCAAAACCAAATTGAGATATCATCTCACATATGTCATAATGGCTATTACCAAAAAAATACATATGTTGACAAAGATGTGGAGAAATTGGAATCCTTGCACATTGTTGGTGAGTATGTAAAATAGTGCAGCCTCTTTGGAAAATAGTAAAGAGTTTCTCAAAAACTTAAAAATTAAACTACCAAATGATCCAATGATTCCCATTTCTGGGTATATTTCCAAAATAATTAAAATCAGGGTCTTGAAGAGATATTATGACTCCGATGTTCATTGAAGCAATATTCATGTGACAACATGGGTGGACTTGGAGGTCATTATGTTAGGTGAAATAGACCAGATACAGAAAGACAAGTACTGCATATCTCTATTTCTATGCCTATCTCTATCTCTCTTTGGTACAGGTTTACTGAGATATAATTCATATACTATCATATAATTCATCTACTTAAAGTATATAATTAGTTTTTCTAACTACTGAGAGAGTTGTGTAACAATCGCCATAGTCAATTAATAGAACATTTTCATTTGGGGCACTTGATTGGTGCAGTTGTTTAAGTGTTTGACTCCTGGTTTTGGCTCAGATGGTGATTTCAGGGTCCTGGGACCCAGCCCTGCATTGGGCTTCATGCTCAACATGGGGTCTGCTTGAGATTCTCTCTCTCTCCTTCCCTCTCTGCCCCTCCCTCTTGATTGTCTCTCTCTCTCTCTAAAATAAATAAATAAAATCTTTAAAAATTTTTTTTTCATTAATCCCAAAAGAAAAGCTGATATTCTGGCATTCACTCCCTTCTATTTCTCCCCAACCCCTCCAACCCTAGGCAATCATTAATCTATGTCTCTTTAAATTTTCATATCCTGGATATTTCATACAAAAGAAATAATAAAATGCACGGGTTTCTTTTGTGACTGGTTTCTACCGCTTAGTATATTCTCAAGGGTAATCCATGTCGTGACATGTGTCAGTACTTCATTTTTTTTTTTATTACCAGATGATACTCTGTTGTGTGGATATAACATATTTATTTACCTATCAATTGATAGACAGCAGGACTGTTTCCATTTAGAAGTTATTATGAATAATGTTGCCTTTAAAATATATGTACAGGGGCGCCTGGGTGGCACCGCGGTTAAGCGTCTGCCTTCGGCTCAGGGCGTGATCCCGGCGTTGTGGGATCGAGCCCCATGTCAGGCTCTTCCGCTATGAGCCTGCTTCTTCCTCTCCCACTCCCCCTGCTTGTGTTCCCTCTCTCGCTGGCTGTCTCTATCTCTGTCAAATAAATAAATAAAATCTTTAAAAAAAATAAAATAAAATGTATGTACAAGTTTTTTGGCTATGTGTTTTCATTGTTTTAGATATGTAACTAGTATAGCCATTACTGGGTAATATGCTAATTCTTTGTTTAGCCTTTTTGAAGAACTAGTTCCCAAATAGCTGCACCATGTTACATCCCCATCATCAACATATGATGGTTGCAAATTCTCCACATCCTTGTCAACATATCTTGGAAAACTTTTTTATAGTCATCTTAGTAGGTATTAAGTAGTATCTCATTATGATTTGATTGCAAATATTTGATTACTAATGATGCTGAGCAAATTTCATGGGTTTATTAGATTTATACATATTCTTTGAAAAAATTTCTATTCAGCTATTTTGATCATTTTTGAATTGGTTTGTTATTTCCATGGTTCTCTCTGATCAACTAACCGCCAACAGTTTAGCTTTTGGCTTTTCTTAAGTGAATAGCCACTTGTTAATTGCTTACCACCACAATGACCATAGTTTTGAAAGTGCTCTTAGGCTTGAACTTCTTACACTCTGTTTCAAATGAAATAATTTCCTATAGGGAGAGCTTCAGAGCTTTCTGTTCTTACAAGATGCTGCCTTCTGTGGGCAAAATCTCTGAGGCACAGTTCTGGAACTGGGAATAAGAACATTAGCCTGCTTCTCTTGGGATGGTATCCATGATTTATGCATAGATCACTGTGTATTTTCAACCTGCCTCTCTCTCTCTCTTTTTTTTAAGATTCTATTTATTTATTTGACAGAAACAGCCAGTGAGAGAGGGAACACAAGCAGGGGGAGAGGGAGAGGAAGAAGCAAGCTCCCAGCGGAGGAGCCTGATGTGGGGCTCGATCCCAGAACGCTGGGATCACGCACTGAGCCGAAGGCAGACGCTTAACAACTGCACTACCCAGGTGCCCCTCAACCTGCCTCTCTTAGTGTGGGACTTTTGTTCTTCAAACAGACTGGGCCACGGTAATCAGAGTCCAAGTCGTCTCATAATGTTGTGCCTGAGTTAGAGCCTCCATTTTATGAGGGGGGCCCAGGTGGAGACATCAGTCTCTCAGTCACACTCACCCGGTATTTAGCCTCTGCAACACATAGCTGGAGGCAATGGGAAATGCTGGCCACCTTCTCCTTGAATGGAAATACAATAGCCCTTGACAAGAGCAGGAGGGTGAGGGGGTCCCTGTTTTATTGGCTATATTTCCCTGAAATGGGTTTTCCATCATGTTAAACAAGGAGGGGTTAGGGACAGAGAATGTTGTGGTCTAAATACTACAGTACAGTCTGCCTGTCCTTACCTAGTTTTAATAGACTTTTTTGAATAAATATTTATTCATTTGCTATATGCCTCTGGGACAGTGTCAAAGAGTTTATTTTTCAAGACATTCACCAGTTATAATTATTCATTTCAGGAACAGATCTCTGTAGTCTTCATGCCTTCATATTGGTTATGTCAACATTTTTTCCCTCTTTAAAAAAAAAAGGTTCCATGTGTACTTTATCTTCTTTTTTGCATCTTACTTAACTGAAACGTTATGCCTGCTGATAAGTAACTCCTAGCTTCTCCTTCCCCAATTCCTAGTGGCCAGCATTTCAGTCTTTGAATTTATGAATTTGCCTCTTTTAAGTACCTCATATAAGGGAAATATGCAGTACTTGTCTATCTTACATATTTCACTTAGCTGTTTTCATAGATTAGATAGATAGATGATAGATAGATAGATAGATGATAGATAGATGATAGATAGATAGATAGATAGATATATGATAGATGATAGATAGACAATGAATAGATATTTGGAAGAATAATATTTCAAAATATTACTCCTCATGCTACCTCACTCATTAAATCTTTCCCCATGTTTTCCTTTTTACTATCCCCAAATGCAAGACATGAATTAACCCCTGATTTTGAATGAAAGAGGTCATAATAGGATCAGGAAATAAATGAGACATACTTCTACATAAGTTTTAAAAGTCTGGTTTAAGTAATGTCCAAAATTTGGATGCATAATTGGGAAGATACTTTTGTTGCTATTACCATACTCTGTCTCAACATAAGCTGGTGGAAAAGGGATCAAGGAGAAGAATGGATTCACACAAATGAAAACTGCATGGGATGTATGTGGAGATTCCTCTGGCAGTGCCAGTGAGCTGTTCTTTCAGGATGCTGTTGAATGAGGACACAAGACGACAGCAGCCAGTTGATCTACTGGGAACATTGAAGAAAACAATGAGTCTCCTCTTTTAACCAAGACTCATCCCAAAGGACTTTAACATCCAAAGACATCTTAAGCTCCCATATAACAGACAAAGACATCTTAACATCCAAAAGACATCTTAAGCTTCCATATAACAGACACCAGGGTCTGAACACCTGGAAGTTCAAGTAGTAAAAGAAAAGAAAGTCTCTTGGCTCCATCTGACCAAAGTGGGACTAAGGCAATTGCTGGAATCTTAACCAGGATAGTGGTGGCTTGATCAATCCTATCATATATTCAAAGTAGTGACATGTAGACCTTCAGAATAGGGAGATCTGCTCTTGGTCAGATTCATAAACAGCCAGATCATTTGGAACTTCAAGTTTATCACTTTTTCAACAGTGGAAAAATAATGGATGAGGACCATAAAGCCAAAGTTCAGGGTCTTCTATTGCCTCGTATTAACTGTCTGCTTTCAAATGAAAAGATTGTCATCATTAAACTTCCATTTCTTAAGTTGTTTTCTTAAATCTTATGATTCCCTCACAAAATTAATAAAATATAAAGAAACTCTCTTTTAAAATGCTACTAGTATGTTTCTTCTGGGCATTCTGAGGAGATGCTTCAGGAGGTGTGTGCTGAGATGAGGAGGGGTCCCAGAAGATAGGGTTTGGAAAGACTCCCCTCCCTTCACCCTGAACTTCAGCACCTCTGCTTTCAGATTACCCATAATAAGACCCCAAGTAAGAGTGTATATAGAAAAGTTTCAAATATAACCAACCATGAAAATCATGGAAATGATATATATGAAATCACTTATTAATAGAGAACACTGAACAAAATGTACGAAAATTTTCTTTGGATATTTCTGTAAAATGGAAATGACAACAGTCCCACAAATTATCATGAGGGAATTTTATGTATGAAATGAAATGTGTTCAAAAGTGTTTTGAAAAAGTAAAATTCCCATATTCATTTAAGAGCCTATTTACTGTGTTTTCTAGGCCCACTTACTGGTCACTAAGTACAACTGGGTGCCTTGAGATTACTTATGATTACTTACATTAATGCTTTCAAAGTGCTAAAAATTTTAGTTTTATTTTCCTACTGGCAGAATATTAGATGCATTTTTCCAAATTTCTAGTTTTTATGTATTTAATTTAAGTTCCATAGCTAAGTCTCTTCATAGAGAAGTGAAAGTGATGTGTGTGTGTGTTTGTAGTTCTCAAATTCCAACATACATTGCCATGCTAACTGGAGCTTTGAACTTTGAAGAAAAGCCCTTCATAGATGCAAAGTAATATGATTAATCCGTCTGGAACAGTTATCTCAGTTGATCAGATTAGGTATCTAATGAGATCAAGGGCAAGTATTTGCTTTTCTGGAGATTTGTTAGCCTTGAACACCTGTGTTTATAGATTTGCTCTTATCTAAAACTGCATTCAGCTGTCCCTAAACAATAATCAATGAACCAGAACCCACAGACAGAAGAGATGACAAAATATGGCTTTCCAGATATAGTCAGTTCTGTTTGACAAAAATTTTTTAAAAACACATGACCTTAAGTGCCTCTGTAGCATCATTTCTTCACATAAAATAAACACATTAAAATATAAAAATTCCCAGAGCACTCTAATTGTGTTTGTAAAAAGGGAAGGGAACTACTTTACTTAGCAAATGATCATTATAATGTTTAACCCATTTCCTAGCATACTCATTGTATTACAAAGCCAGAATTGAAGTATTTATTAAATTATAGATTTTATATAACATTTATAATTTAATAAATATTTAATTCATTTTGAGGCTATTTATCAATATCCAATATAAGAAACTTATAATGTTAACAAGGATAACTTAAAAGAATTGGTTGTGCTACTCCAGTATCTGAATTCATCCTCCAGCAGCTGATGTGTAAGAACCAGGTGTGACTTATCTTTAAAGTTCTGCATAATTCATCATTTGAACTGGGTTATTCTTGATATACTTTTGGGGAAAGTATTAAGAAGTTACTCTAGAACACTAAATGTAAACTGGAACTGCCCCAGGAAAACCTAGGCATGCGGTTTATATAGAGCAGAAGTTTCTGGGATCACTGGATTCCCCCAATCTCTCTGGTTTGTTTCAATGTGAGCGGTCTAAATCAGCAAGACTGTGGCTCTTGGCTAGCCTTGGGAATCCAGAAAACAGAAACTAGCCTTGGGAATACAGGACAGAAGTAGTAAAATTGAGGAGCTAGACCAGAGATTGTTAATCTTCCTGGAAAGAGTTGTTTCAGTCATCAGTGTTATTCTCAGTATAGTGGAAAACCACATTACATTGACAATATGTTACCTTTGTGTTTAGGTTCTTTCTATTCTCAGTAACTTCGAAGAGTCTGCATTGTTAGAAAAAAAACTCCGTGAACTTGTAAACTACAAAGTTCTACTAACTTTTATTAACGTATGCCAGCAACAAAGTGACCAATAAGTCTCTTTGGTGTAAGACACTAAGTGGTTTGAAGAAGGCCTAACAGGAGTTTCTCAAGCAGAACATTTGGGATTCACCAAGGTGACTAAATGTTAGGGGTAAAGCTCACCTGAAGTCTGTGCCAACCCCATCTGTGGAGCCTGGGTCCTCTTCTCTAGCTTCTGTCATCCTTGGTGAAGAGTAATCTGCTCATGGTTTGTATTTGGAGAAATGATAAGCAGTTTGGAGGATTGCTCCAACTTTGAATCAGTGATATGCCTCTCAGTATCTACCAACGTGATCTCCTAAAATAATAATTCTTAACAATTAGTATTGGTTGCTAGCATAGCTCCTCCAGACATAAGAGTGCAGAAACACCAAATCAAAAGTGGTTTTAAACCTACTGCATTCTGGATTTTAAGATACTTCCCAGAAACTTTTTTGTTTATTCAGTCATTTATTCATTTATAAATAGCAAATGATCCAGGCATCATTGTATAGAATGGGGTACAACAGTGACTAAAAGACAGATCTTTGCCCTAATGGTACTTATAGTTTATAATAGAAGGCAAAGAAAAATAAATGAATAAATAAGTACATAAATAAAGCAGATGAATAACTAAAATGTTCCATTTTGTTCTCATTTATAGCCATCTCCTACGCCTTTGGCTTTTCTCTCCAAGAATTTTATGATGGAGAAGCCTAAAAGCTCAGATATCAATGAAGACACATTTTGTTGATTGATATGTAGCATATGATAGGTTGTCAATATTTATCAACAAGAAGCATGTATTTGAAAGAAATCCATTGCAGTGACTGTGGAGTCATGCTGTACAAATCTCCTTCCAATAAAACCACCTTGGGGGGAAGCATCTTCAGATCAGCAATGGGGTTCACACTGAGGCCCCATGTCCCCAGGGCCACTCCCCATCCGCAACTGAGGGAGGCAAGAGTCCTGGAGCCATACCATTTCTGCCTCAGCTGGGACAGTGTATCAGGTGATGTTTGTACAGGAACTCCCCATTAGGTTGGCCAAGCCTTATAGAAGCAGTTTGAGCCCCTCCTACTCCATCTTCCCCACCTCTCTTTCTCTTCTTAGATATCACCTCTGCATCTGGTCTGAGGGCTTCATTTACCTCCTCCTACCTCTCCTACTTTGCCTCCATGGACCTTCCCTCAGTAGACCTCCTACACAGCTCATCTAGTCTTGCTGTCTGCTGCTCATAAGTCCTGAAATGACAAATCCCTAAAAGGGTGAATATCTTAAACTTGTACTTAATGAGTCATTTTATGCATTTTTGGGTTGCCAAGATGTGACACAATGTTTGAAAAAAAATAGCAGATATTGATTCTGCATTCATTTACATGTCATGTGTTGTTTTTCTCTGGATCTTTCAAGGTTTTTTTTTTTTTTGAGGGGGGGTTGTTTGCTTTTTTCTTTATCTTTGGTTTTTACCATTATGGTTATCATGTGTTTGAGTGTGACTGTCTTTGACTTTATTCTTTTTTTTTTCCTGTTCCTCTTGCATCTGTAAATTTATGGCTTTTTCCAAATTTGAGAAGTTTTAAGACATTATTTATTCTAATTTTTTTTCTGCACCTGTCTATCCCTTCCCCCCCCTTTTTTTTCTTTGAACTCCACTCACAGGAACGTTAGACTTCTGACACTGCCCATCTGTCCTTGAGGTTATTTTTTTTCAATCTTATCTTCTCTGTTCTTCACATCAGGTGATTTTTGTTAATCCATATTCAAATTCATTTATTCATTCTTCTGTCACCTCCATTCTGCTATTAAGCACATTCAGTGATTCATTTTACTTCAGCTAGAATATTTTTTCAGATATATACCTTCTCTTTAGTTTGGTTTTATATTTTCTATTTCCTTGCTGAGAATTTCTATTTTTTCTGAATTTTCAAGAGTTTGGTTAACTTTGTGGAGGTAAGAAAAATTCTAGCAACATGAGATATTACTTACTATATAGTATAAATATATCATATAATATGTCATATGATATTAAGTTAAATTATATAAGATTACATTATATTAATTATATATTGTATAATAGCAGATGCACATGAGAGAGAGAGAGAGACAGAGAAAAAGATTGCTTCAGAGTACATGAGTGCATGCTATGATTAATGAAGTGTCATAAATTACAATAGAACATAATGTCATTGGACACCCGGGTGGCTCAGTTAAGTATCTGCTTTTGGCTCGGGTCCTGATCACAGGATCCTGGGATCAAGTCACACATCTGGCTCCTTGCTCAATGGGGGGCTTGCTTCTTCTCCTCTGCCTGCTGCTCCCCCTGCTTTTGCTCTCTCTCTCTGACAAATAAACAAAAAAATCTTTTAAAAAAACATGATGTCACAGTTGATGAATCAGTGGTTG
Source organism: Ailuropoda melanoleuca (assembly GCF_002007445.2). Classification (NCBI taxonomy): domain Eukaryota; kingdom Metazoa; phylum Chordata; class Mammalia; order Carnivora; family Ursidae; genus Ailuropoda; species Ailuropoda melanoleuca. The sequence continues at coordinate 96,449,530 of NC_048219.1, forward strand.
TTTTTTGATAATAACGCATCTTTCATACATATGGTCCACACCTTTGAAATGTTATTTCTCTGGAACTTCAAGGTTACCAATATTTTGGCTATTGGTTGTATTTCTTTTGTCAGACTAACCATTTGATATGATGCATTCTCTTCTAGCCAGAAATGTGAGAACATCAATAGTGAAATCATATATTGGCAATAGGGATGGGGCTATTTAACAATGGATTTATCTGCTATTGCTGCAGTCCTGAATGGTATAAATGGACATGGGAAATAAAAGAGAATTGATGTTAAAATAATATCTGATGAACATAGAAATATAGTAAAGAAGTTTCTCAGTGTCTATTGCATTGGCTAAACCAAATCACTCTCACTCTTCATTGATCAGTGCCTAAACTATAATTAGAAGTTAAATCAATACATCATTTCATCTAGGTTTCATTTCTTAAACTGCACATGTTTACTTGTTAAGTCATGTAGGTGAACATTCATATATTCAAGTTCATTATATACTGATAACTTATTATTTTTCTACGTCCCAGTTTTCCCATTTACATTCCTTCATGAGTTAGATGGCTAAGGCAAATTACTAACAGGGTGAGCAAATGAGAGAGGCAAGAAAGTATGAGATAAAAGTAAGGGTTAGGGACCGTGGAGACTTGAAGAATGGATGCCCTATCAAAGAAACACAAAGAAAACTAACAATAAAAATAAAAACAAAAATTGTAACAACAGAATTATTCAACCAAACAAAATACATCTGTGGACTCCATGAGGCTTTAATCCTCTCATTTGTGAGGCTTCTTAGGCCAGTAATATCATGTCCGAGATCAGCAATTTTTTTTTTCTATCAAAGACCAGAAAATAAATATTCTAAGCTTTGTGGGCCATATGGTCTTTGTTACAACCACTCAGCTCTATTGTTATAGTGCAAAAGAAACCATAGACAATATGTAAATGATGGGTGTGGACATATTCCAATGAAATTATATTTATAGAAACAGTGATGCCTGGTTTGGTCTGTGAGCTATAATTTGTCAACCCCTGTCATAAATGGAGCAGTAGACTAGAAGGTATTGATTAAAGTTCTAGTCCAAATAGTTTTCATACTCGAAATTTTCCAATCACTTATTACTTCAGTCACATGACAAGATTTATTTGTAAGTCATTTCTGCTCAGTTTATACAACTTTCGTAATATACTCCCATTGGTCCACAGGGAGAGCTACTATTTTAAATATTAATGGTCCAAATGAATTCTTTCCAAGAAAATTATCATTTACACTGTGGTTGTGTTATACGAAAACATCTACAAAGCAAGATGTTGGACTCAACTCTATTATTAGAGCATGATCAATAATATGTATACACCTTCTAGGGCCTTCCATGTTTAAATGTGAAGGGTCAATACTAGACACACAGAGGAGCATGCGAGCAACAAAACATGCTGGGATCTGGTAAATAAATAGACTTTCAGTGGTGATAAATGGTCAGTGATAACAGCGGGAGTAAATTAAACCCTCCATACCCATTGAACTCGAGCTAAAAGATATTTGCTTCAAAATAGAAACATAACTTCTCAGATAGGCTGGTGATGGGTAGTAAGGAGGACACATATTGCATGGTGCACTGGGTGTTATACGCAACCAATGATTCATCGAACTTTACATCAGAAACCAGGGATGTACTGTATGGTGACTAACAGAAAATAATAAAAAAAAGAAAAAAGAAAAAAGAAACATAACTTACCTTTAGTCATGAGGAATCTGTCCTGTAGGTTGTTTCTTATTTGTATGTTGTTTTGTATTTTGTTTTGTTTGTTTTCAGTTTGCTTTTAGGCATTCATTCGTATAGCATGTAGATGATTGGTCTTAGGAAAGACTTGTCTGTGAAATGTTTGAGTGGCTCATGAAGACATTCATTTAAACAAAGGACTACTACATTCTTGCCTAACACTTCCTTTTACTCCCCCTTAAAACAAACAAACAAACAAACAAACAAACAAACTGTATTTTGCATGAATTGGAATTGAGTGATCTTTGGTTGGTTTGGATTTATATTTTCCAAACTGAAGATATCAGGAAGGAAAAATTCTTTATCCTTCAAGATCTTCCAGCCGGACTAATAAATTTACATGAGACAGATTAACAGGAGTAAAAACAAACAAACAAACAAAAAAAAAAACAAAACCAAAGTCTTATTACCTGCTTGCTGAGGTCCAATAATGAAATTGAGAACTCAAAAAAAAAATGACCAAGGCAGGCAGTTTTTATACATTTTAGACAAGAAGACAACTAATTTGTGAGGAATTTACAAGGTAAGGAAAACAGGTGTTTGGAAGATTTAATTAGTGAGCAATTCTAAGTGGAATTTGGGCTCAGGAAATAAATTAGTAAAAAAATAACAAGGTTTATTTCTAAAGTTTTCTCAACTTCTAAGTCCCTATCTCTGGCAATAAGGATGTCTTTTTACTTCTAAGTAAAAGCAGGGTACATTTCATATGGGAGATTGATTTCCTGCTCTCAGGGGGATAAAGGAGGGTCTGAGTGTCCTTGCACCGGCTGTTCCCAAAGAGCTTCAATTCAAAATAATCCATATGTCATTGAGGTCCCTTTGAGGCAGCTTGCCCTGGGCCTCTACAAAGGCATTATCTGGATCTCTCCTACTTCATCACTTGGTGAATGTCCAGAACCATTTGTCTAAGAAGATACAAATATCTATTTTCTAATCTAGCAAGTTAGCTGTTTGGTAACTTAATCATTTGACTTGTTTTACTTATTTTTTTTAAATAAGAAAGAAATTGATTTTTATTGCATATCCTTTTTCTTTTCACAAGACAAAAATGTATTCTTAATACACAGAAAAAATACTCTCCATTTCAGCAATTCCTGAAGAATCGTTCCTACACATTTTAAACAATTAGTTAATTCAGGTAACAGCTGAACTAATGTAGGGAAGATCTTATTTTCATTGCCTTTAACTACAACACTGTGAAAAATACTAAAGAGGAGGTTGAGAATGGTTAGCAAGAATAAACATCTTGAAAATATGTTATTTCATTATATGAAAAAAACTCTTAGTTTTTGTAGACCTGGATACTTATGTAATTGTGAAACTTAACATTTGAAATATATTCTACTCTTGGTAATTTTCTTAACTGAGTGTGTTTGAAATGGCTGGGCTGTTATCTGTTTCTGCCACATTCCTTCTCATTTCCTAACACTCCATCCCTCAGCAAAGGAGTTTCATACCCTATTGCCTTCCTTTCTAGTTTTTTTTTTTTTTTTTTTTTACATTTTTCACAGCCGTGAACAGCATAGCTAGCATTGGACTACTGTTCCTCTTGCAAATTTTCTGGGTTCGATCCTTCTGATATGTGTTTTCTACAAAAAGTATATTGTATGTATATTTAAGAACCATTTTGCAAGTGCTGAAAGTCATGAGGAGATCAAAGACCAAGATGAGTACATGAGTTTATCACTGCAGGTAAATATAGCCCTTCAGATACAGAAATTTCAAAATTGACTAAACTGAAAGTCTTCAACTAAGCACTGTACTAGTCCCTAGGGTGCACTTCTTTTGATTATGTTTACTGTATGTAATTTTTCTAACCAAATTCAATGCTAACGCTATGAGGACATTTGCTGTAGAGATATTAATATGATCTTAAAAGTTAATATAATCTAGAAAATATACTGGATCGCTAGACGGACTTTGTCAAAGATTATGAAAATTCTTTTATGAAAAATCAGAAAATTCTGTAAAATATATATGCCAATATTTTAACCATCTCTGTGTGAGTGGTAGCAATAGGACAGCTTTCTCCTTACTAATTTTATAATTTCTGGCAGAAAATATATATTATTTTATAATCTAAAACAATATGATTTACACATTCAATCCCTATTGAAAGAATAATCCCAAGTGGTCTTCGGTATCAATTTACTCCACTATTTAATATCCTGTAAAGGTTCTTTACAAGTTTGCAAATGGAGTACAAATAGCTAGTATTGTTCAGACATCTGTCTAATCACAGCTGACTTATCCAGGCTTTTTATCACAATATGCTTTTTTTTAGTGTTGGATCAGATCTTCCTTTTCTTTGTTTCCCCAAGACACCTATCTTGGGATCGGCTAGACTCAACCTCCAAATGATGTCAACGCAACTCCCCCATCATAAAACATAATTCAAATAATTAAATTTCTCTGTATTTTTTATTGAGAGTATCGCTTACCTAAAGGATTATCTCATTTTGCTTCATCTTTTTTTTTCTTCAAAAAATGCAACTCATGTCAATGTTTTGAAATATTTTTCTATGAATTCTTCTAAGTATTAATCGAGGATGATGCAATGAAATTCAGCAAGGCATTCGTTTAGTCAATCCATGTATATTTAATGTTAATGTTAATAAGTTTTAGGTATTATGCTGTTTTATGCTTAAGGAGATTACATTAAACTTGTCATGAAAACAAGACAGAAGGAAGGAAGGAAAGAAAGTATCTGTTCTACAATCACTCAGCTCTGTGCTTTAGAGCAATTTCTGACTGCAGTAGAGAGCTAGAGTTTGCATTTCATGACATTGTTGAGGAGAAGAGGATGAAGAAATTGGAGGCTGAGAATACTGAAGTAGCCATCAGATGATGGAGCTGAGCAGAGTGGTAGCCTCAGAAGTTCATGACTAGGCCGTTCTAAGTTCATAGCTGAGGCTTTCCAAAGTGAGGCTTTCCAAACAGAAGCTACTGTGGAGTTGAGAATGGTAATAAGAAGACAGAGGTCAAACATTCTTAGAGGAAGAACTAGGAACACTTGTTCTACCTCACCCAGAATAAATCATTTTAGCACCCCATTAAAATCCTCGATATCCTGCTGGAACAAGGCAAAGGTCTGAATCTTAAAAGCAAGAACCACACCTTGGAGTAAAATCTACAAACTTACTTGTAACCAGGGAAACAAAGTTTTGAGTTTGAGTGTGCCAGGTTAGAGGAATGTGCCAATACATTGGAATTTGCACACATCCAGACTAAATGGCATGAAACCAAGTCTATTAAGGTTCAGGTGATAAGCCAGTAATTTAATTGTCTGTTAAATCAACAATCAAACCTCTTTTGAGGAACATGAGGAATTTGGAAACTTTAAGAGAACATCAACACAATGTCCACACAATCAAACCATTAGACATACAAAGAAATGGGCATGAATTATCGATAGTCAAGATAAATATAAAAGCAGTCAATAAAAACTGAGTATAAAAATAATTTTTCCTCTACCTTTCTGAGTTCTTGACTGAGACCCCCTATAATAAAAAAGAGATTAACAAGACAAAAACATACGGAAGTTTATTAACTCACATATGTATGGGAGAGCCCAAGGGAAACTGAGTAATTCCTTGATGTGGCCCAAGCCACCACCTTAAGTGTGAGTTTAAGCTAAAGACAAAAAAAAAAGATTTGGTGGGATGGGGAGGGGGAGGAAGCCAAATAAGTCACTAGAAGCTGAGGGGAGGAAGTGTTTCATAAAATGTTTGCCCTGCCAAGCCCTGAGAAGTCTCTCAGGTGAAGAGTTTACCTTTGTGAAAGCTCTCTTCCTGGTACAGGCCCCTGTGTAATATAAATTGCCTTATATAAAGGTAGATTTCCCTTACAAAAGGATAACTTCTACTGTGTTTTCAGAGCTTCTCCCGTGTCTGCAGTTTCTCAAAATAACCAGTTCAAATAATCCTTATGCCAAAGAGTCATATTTTGAGGTAGCATATTCTGCCACCTTTCAAAGACATCCAAGAAAAATTGTTTTTCAGCCCAGGTTAATGTCAGAGCTGAAACCGATGTCTTATAAATTATTGTTTAACTTTCATTTTCCGATTGGTACTCAGATATAGGAACGTAGTTGATGCTTTTTAAAAAAAAATTGACCTTGTATTCTGCAACCTTGCTAAATTAGTTCTAATATTTTTTATTCATTGAATTCACTGAATTTCCTCTGTGTGAAAACATGCCTCCAAAGTGATGAGAGTTTTTCTTTTTCTTTAAATCTACTACTCACGGATTCTAAAGTTGATGCTTGGAGAATGACAAGCTGAGAAGAAATCCGAGATGGAGAGATGCTGGATTTAAGGCAGAGCTTTTACAGGAGACAAAAACTGAAGAACAGATTCTCTCAGGCTTTAAGGTCTCACTGGGAAGCTTTCCTAAAGACAGCATTCTATTCTCAACCTCAAATTGTAGTGTGATTATCTGTCACCATTTTAACTGGCTGCTACAAGCAAAAGTAAGTCATGAATAGACCATTCAGTTTCTTAAATTATCCATACAATATTTCATTCACAATGATAGTCATAAGATGACAAAAATAAGACAATTTAATAATGAGCTCAATGTCCTTTAATGAATGGACAACAATCCAGGCATTGGGATGTGCAGTGCCTCACAAGCAGTGACACACTCTTCCTCCCAAGGGACTTTGGGCAAGAGGGACTGTTAGAATGTTAGCAGTGGAGACAGTATATGATTGGCTGGGATGCATATCTGACCTTATTTAGAGAGATCAAGAAACAAGGAAAAATATGAACCCCAGAGCTGGCTTGGTGTCAGGGGATTGAATGACTGGATACATTAATTTTCTGGTCAGTTAGAGCATCAATAGGAAGATGAAAGATTGGGTTGCTGATGTGCCATCCAGGGCAAGAGCAGTTCTATCTCTTGCCAAGAAAGAAATTTTAACTCCAGGAATGTAAAAAGATAAATCCTAATGGAAAAAGTCTAAAAAACCAAAAATGATAACAATGGGCATAGACTATAGAATAGTCACATATTGGACTCACAAGAAATGAACATTAAAAAAATTTGTGATTAATTTGTCACCAAATTAGATGACAAGATGGATGGTCATTTCAGAGGAGTGTATATGATATAAAAATTCAAATGTATATTTAAGAATCACAAAAATACAATAATTTAAATAACATATCAATTGATAGTTTAGAGAGCTGATTGGACAGTGTGATAAACCAGGAGTTAGCTAACAGCTAAGTCAGAAACACAATCTTCGATGGAAACAGAACAGAAAATAAAAGGATGAAAATACAGAAAGAATAGCATATGTTCAAGACATGGAAGAGACCTAAAATATCTAAATCAGATGTGAATCCATCCAAAAACTCTTCATCTTCTTTATGAAATTAGTCAATTATGGTTTCTTCTGGAGCCATAATTTAAAGTTGTACAAGTCAAAATTTTCCAAAATTGATGTAAGAAATCAAGGGAAAGAATCAAGAAATTCTGAAGAACATCATAGTAAACTTATTGAAAACTTAAAAACACAAAACATAAATGAGTGAAACCATATAATTGTCTTTCTCCGCTTGACTTATCTCACTCAGAATAATCTCCTCCAGGGGTGCCTGGGTGGCACAGCGGTTAAGCATCTGCCTTCAGCTCAGGGCGTGATCCCGGCGTTATGGGATCGAGCCCCACGTCAGGCTCCTCAGCTATGAGCCTGCTTCTTCCTTTCCCACTCCCCCTGCTTGTGTTCCCTCTCTCACTGGCTGTCTCTATCTCTGTCAAATAAATAAATAAAAATCTTTAAAAAAAAAAA
>NC_048219.1:96458170-96534984 GCF_002007445.2 Ailuropoda melanoleuca
TTCCATACAAATTTAAGGACTATTTGTTCCAGTTCTTTGAAAAATGTCCTCGGTATTTTGATCGGGATAGCATTGAAAGTGTAGATTGCTCTGGGTAGTATGGACATTTTAACTATGTTAATTCTTCCAATCCATGAGCATGGAATATTTTTCCATCTTTTTATGTCTTCCTCAATATCTTTCAAAAGTGATCTATAGTTTCTAGGATATAGGTCCTTTACGTCTCTGGTTAAGTTAATTCCAAGGTAACGCATGGTTTTTGGTGTTATTGTAAATGGGATGGATTCCCTAATTTCTCTTTCTTCAGTCTCGTTATTCGTGTATAGAAATGCAACTGATTTCTGGGCATTGATTTTGTATCCTGCCACCTTACTGAATTGTTCTATAACTTCTAATAGTTTGGGAGTGGATTCCTTTGGGTTTTCCATATAGAGTATCATGTCATCTGCAAAGAGAGACAGTTTGACTTCTTCTTTGCCGATTTGGATACCTTTGATCCCTTTTTGTCTTCTGATTGCTGTTGCAAGGACTTCTAGTACTATGTTGAATAATAGTGGCGAGAGTGGGCATCCTTGTCGTGTTCCTGATCTTAAGGGAAAGGCTTCCAGCTTTTCCCCATTGAGAATAATGCTTGCAGTAGGCTTTTCATAGATGGCTTTTATGAGATTGAGAAATGTACCCTCTATTCCTACACTCTGAAGGGTTTTAATCAGGAAAGGATGCTGTATTTTGTCAAATGCTTTTTCTGCATCAATTGAGAGGATCATATGGTTCTTGAGTCTTTTCTTGTTGATATGATGTATCACATTGATTGATTTGCGAGTGTTGAACCATGCTTGCATCCCAGGTATGAATCCCACTTGGTCATGATGGATAATCCTTTTAATGTACTGTTGGATTCTATTAGCAAGGATCTTGTTGAGGATTTTGGCATCCATATTCATTAGAGAAATCGGTCTGTAATTCTCCTTTTTGAGGGGGTCTTTGCCTGGTTTGGGGATCAAGGTAATATTAGCCTCATAGAATGAGTTTGGTAGCTTTCCTTCTGTTTCTATTTTTTGAAATAGCTTTAGGAGAATAGGTATTATTTCTTCTTTGAATGTTTGGTAGAATTCCCCAGGAAAACCGTCTGGGCCTGGAGTTTTATTATTTGGAAGGTTGTTTATCACTGACTCAATTTCTTCATAGTTAATTGGCCTATTTAAGAAATCTATTTCTTCCTGTTTCAGTCTTGGTAGTTTATAGGTTTCCAGGAAGGCCTCCATCTCTTCCAGATTGTTTAGTTTTTTGGCATATAGCTGTTGATAAAAGTTTCTAATAATCCTTGCAATTTCAATGGTGCTGGTCGTGACCTCTCCCTTTTCAGTCATAATTTTAATAATCTCAGTCCTTTCTCTTTGTTTTTGGACAAGTTTTGCCAGTGGTCTATCAATTTTATGGATTCTCTCAAAGAACCAGCTTCTAGTCCTGTTGATCTGCTCTACTGTGGTCCTGGTCTCTAATTCATTGATTTCTGCTCTAATCTTGGTCAACTCCTTCCTTGTCAGTGGGTTAGGCCTGTCCCTCTGTTGCTGTTCCAGTTTCTTGAGGTGAGAATATAGAAACTGCATTTTAGATTTTTCTATTCTTTTGAGTGAGGCTTGGATGGCTATGTATTTCCCCCTTAGGACTGCCTTTGCAGTATCCCATAGGTTTTGGACCGTTGTGTATTCATTCTCGTTGGTCTCCATAAATTGTTTAATTTGTTTTTTGATTTCCTGGTTTATCGAGTCATTCTTGAGCAGGATGGTTCTTAGCCTCCAAGTGGAGAAACTGGAATTCTTATGCAATTGTGAGAGTATATATTTGTACAACCACTCTGAAAAATTCTTTAATGGTAAATACTAAAATAAACACATGCCAATCACCTTTTCAGTTTATTTTATTAGAATAAAAATAACAAAAATACATGCACTTGGGCCTTCCCCTGAAAATCTACCAGTACATATAGAGTCTTTTTTGAAAGACAAAATTTGAATGTCTACCAACAGATATATTGTGTTATGCATTAAATTACTATACAACAAGAATGAAAAAACTATTACTACATTTAGCAACATGAATGAATCTCATAAACATAATGTTTAATGAAGGAAGTCACACACACATGCTTCCCCAAAATTCATACTTTATGATTCCATTTACATAAAAGTAAAATCAGGTTAAAACATACTTATGCGAGAAGTGGAATTAAGGATATTGGTTATGTTTGTGAGATGGTAAGGGTCTGTAAAGGACTTTTCAAATGTGAGCAGTTTTTGGTTTCTTTAACTGCATGCTACTTATAAGGGAATACCAATTTATGAACATTAAACACTTCCCATATGGTTGTATATAATATACAGACACATCTATATAGCTATACATACACACATGCATATTCATGTATGCTTTATCTGATTTGAATGTTTAAAAACTACAACAATAAGCAAAAGGTGATTTTTGAGAGTGATTTTCCCCAATTTTCCCACAAATTTAAATACAGATACAAACCAACAATTCTTTCTAATAAATTCCTATTGTCAAATTAAATGTTTTACATGGATCCTTAAAAGTTAATTTTGAGAGGGAAGAGGTTTAAAGAAATGAGGAAGTATTGTCCAGTGGAGCAGAAGGATTAGGATGGAGTTTTGTTTCCTGGAATTAAAAACAAAAACAAAACAAACATGTTTTAAGGAGTAGAGTGCAGTTGACTGTATTGAATATTTCTGAGGCTTCTCTGAAAGGTACAGATCAAGAAAAAGGCTTTGGATCTGGCAATTTTGGAACTATTGTCTACTTTTTTTATAAGATTATTTATTTTGGAGAGACAGAGAGTGAGTACATGTGGGAGGGGCAGAGGGAGATAGAATCTCAAGAAGACTCCATGCTGAGTGTGGAGCCTTGACCTGGGACTCAGTCTCACGACCCTGAGATCATGATCTGAGCTGAAACCAAGATTCTGACAATCAACTGCAATGCCCACACTCCCACTGTTTACTTTTCTAAATCAGTTTAAGCAGGGTGAGTGGTAAATGCAGAAACAAGTAGAATCTATTAGAGATTTTAAACTAAAGAATGTTGGACTCTTACAACCTAATGAAATTAATTAATTTAATTCACAGGAATTATTTCAAACATGCAACATAGAACACACCACTTAGTCTGTCAAGAAACACAATTGACATGTTAACATATTTCATTAATGAATATGATTAAAACCCTATTCTCCTGGTGCAAACTCCTCCAATGTATTTTATTTTATTAAAATATCAATTCTTCCTAACTTTACCTAAAGATTCAACAATCTTTATCAAAATCCCAGCAAACCTTCTTTGTAGACATCAACAGTTATTCAAAAATTGATATGGGATTACTAACATAATGAAATCACAGTCAGGTTCGCAAGGATGGAATAAAAAAAAAAATGAAAAGCTTTTTGAGTAAACATCTACACCTAACCCAGGACACAGGTTGTGATAACCAAGTAAGGAATTGCATCATTGTCTCCCATGGAGATATAAATGTGTCACAACAAGTTAGTTTAGGAAAGCAGTCTCTATCTTGGAAAGAGACATAAAGCTTTCAGACTCTGGAAATGTGAGTTACATGGTCTTCAGTATGTTGCTGTCATAGACTGTTTATTAAGTATTCACTGTGTAAAACTCTACCAGGTTTAAAGAAAAAAAGAAAAAAAAAACTCTATCAGATCTGCTGTATACTTTCTGCTTTGATATAAATATCTACATAAGCAAACAGACACATTTTTATTAACATTTTGGTATTTCAAATATCAGTTATAAAGCAAGATTTAAGTATTAAAATTCTCATGTTTTAAACTAAAAAGTAATAAAATAAAATACAATGAAAAAGAGATCAGTGGTTGCAAGGGGCTTAGAGATGATTAAATAGGTTACACGGGAATTTTTAGGGCTGTGAAACTATTTTCTATGATGTTATAGTAGCAGATACATGGCACTAAGGATCTGTCAATAAAAAAAGAATCTCACAGAAAAAGGAGTGGGCCATTAAGTGTGAAATCTAACTCTATTACAAACATGTGGCATATTTTACTAAAGAGGGTGAGGGAAAAGGGGCTGCTACCTAAGTAACTTTGGAAAGAAGTGGAACTGTAAGGTTAAAGACAAGAGGAATAATATACAAGCACTAGGGTTGGTAAAGTTATTACCCCAGGGGATACAGGGTAACAACTCTCGTAGCAGTGTATATACACACCGGGATTGAACAAATGAGTAAAATAAACGGTAGATGGTGGGAGCCAGGTTTCTCTCTGGTGGGATGGAAGGTTGGTCAGAAGCGATCAAGGAAGTACCGGTAGAATGAGCCATATTTACTAGGTGAAGTTGGAGACATGAGTATGAGCTCAGGTTTAGCTTACTATACACATGTCCATGATGCAATGTGATGAGAATGACACTTCTGTGGTCTTCCTCCCAGTAACCCAAAACCCCAATAATCATGAGAAAAGTATGAGAGAAATCCCAATTGAAGGTTATTCTTTAAGATGACTGATTAGTACTCCTCAAACCTGTAAAGGTCATCAAAAACAAGGAACATCTGAGAACCTGATACAAGTCTACATAAATCTGAAGAATCTAATTGTAGAAAATTATAGACTGGATTTTGGAACATAAAAAGAACATGACGTAAAAATTAAGGAAATATAAAAGAAACATGAGCTTTAGTTAATATAGCATTATTGATTTATTACTTGTGACAAATGCGCTAAGGTGTGTTAACAAAGGGAAAGTGGTATGAGGTATACAGGAATTCTGTAGTATTCTTGCCAATTTTTTTGTAAATCTAAAACTCTGCTAAAATACAACAATTCTTTTTAAAATACAATGGTCAATTATTGGCTTTGTGATTCTAGAGAAGTTGCTTATTTTAATATCAGATTTTTTACCCTGAAAAATGGAGATCATGTTATAAAATTTATAGGATTAAGGTGGAGAACAAATGGAAAATATTTCTGAAAAGCTTTTAAGTTGTACGGTAATGGTGAATGTTAATGGTGCTCAAAGAAAAATGAACAAAAATGCTTGCCCTACTAGGATACTTGCCATTAAGAGTTCCCTTATACGGGGTGCCTGGGTGGCTCAGTTGGTTTGGCATCTCTCTTCTGTTCAGGTCCTGATCTTGGGGTTCTGGGATGGAGCACTGCGTCAGTATCCCTGCTCAGTGGCGAATCTGCTTCTTCCTCTCCTTCTGTGGTCTTGCTGTCTCTCTCAAATAAATAAATAAAGAGGTCCTACATATTTTACTCAAAATGTGTTCATGTGAGAATATTCCAAATGGTATGTGTACATCTTTGAGTGTGTGCCTCTGTGAGTAATGTATGTATTGACAGAAGAAAATTATATGCCCCAAAATATGTGGTAATTACAAAATATCTTCCAGTCTTATTATGGACAGATTTATTTAGAACAATAACCAGTGACATAATCACTAAATGCTGATGTTATAAAAATAACAAAATTCTTTAGCCATCTGACAAATCATGGAGATATCCTGTTGCAAAATATATAAAGCAATTTACTTTTGAAATGCTGTTGCAATCGGATATGGTCAAATCTATCCTGAGTTTTACAGAAAACACAGAATGACTTAGCAATCCATAAATCCACACATGACAGTACTTAAGCAGGTTTCATAAATGATTTGCAGTGGAAGGAGGATTTTACTATAATTGTTTTCCATGGCCATAAAAAGCATTATGGAGTAGAAAAAAATGACAAGGCTACATTAAAGAAAAAATGTTTTCTTAGCAACATTTTTTTTAAGTATGGAAGAGAAAAAACTTTTAATGAGCCATAATAAATATATCATCATCTGTTAAAGGAGGGAATGGGGTTTCCCCAATCAGCTAAAACCTATCCCCTAATTTTCTGAGCAAATGAATCCAGCTTCTTCTTGACCAAATCACAAAATGAGTAGATTCTAAAGCTTTGTGGTATGGAAGTATCTCTTGGGGTGCTTGTTAAAAATGTTCCTCAGCCCCTATCATCAGAGTTTCCAACTGAGTGGGACTATCAGACTCAGGAATCTGTATTTTAATTACCTAACCCCAGCAGATTCCCATGCTTTATATTCTGACATTGAGTCATAAAAATATACGCATATAAACACATATTAACAGAACATGCAGTAAAGCAAAGAAAGAACAACAAATTCACTCTGGCTAAGATTGGCTAAGACTTTTCAGAATTTACACATATAGATTCTGAGTATTTCCAGACTTGTATCATTCTTGATAACTAACAAAAGATCACGCCTATGAGCAATAAATTGACACACATTCACACATACACCAAAACCATCAATGATAGAGAATGCATTCTGAGAACTGTTTTCTATGAAGAATGAAGAACTTCAGTTGTGGAAACCTTTCTGTATAAACTATAATGCACTAGTGTTAGTTGGCCACTCTACATTTATTTTCTTCTTTCCCCTCTTAGCTCAACTCAAAATTAGTTTGGTTATTCATTCTGCTCCTGTGTACTTGGTGAAATCTAACTCTACTCAAAGCTCCCAAAAAGGCCCACAATTGGGGTGTTTCTGGCTACATTTAAGAGTGAACACAGGACCAAAACAAGAGCACTCTAGGTAAATTGTAATTCTCCTTCTTTGAATGTTGTTTAGAAGCACTCTCTCCTTCTGGATATGAATGGGGAAGCCTATCATTTAAATGTTCAGTAGTTTGATATCATGACCAAGATGGCAGCTGATTTTAGGCTGAAGCTAACAAAGCAGAGGCATACAGACAAAAAATGAACAGAAATAGACCCTAGAAGATATTGATGAACCACTAAAATTAATTCTAAAGTTTATCTTACTTCTGAACTTTCCATCAATATTAGATGATGGAGTTACTTTTTTCTTCCTCAAGACATTATGAGCTTTATTTCCCTAATAGATAAAGAGAGAGCTTACTTTAAGGGATAAATAATCCTCCTTTAATAGTCTGGTTAACCTGCTATCTCTAAGAGCATAGAGAGAAATAAAACTGGGGTTCAATAATGTATTAATGCCTCAATTTTTTTTTTTTTACCTTTCTCTGTAGACACTCTGCGTAATACGACTTTGAAGCTCCTCTCATCAAAAGGTGGGATTTATTTATCTACTGCTTGGTTCTGAATTTAGTCATATGGCTTTCTGTCACCAGGGGAATGTTGACAGTTGTGATGGTATAGAGGCTTGAGTTCAAGATTCTTCTGTTTCTCTGTGTCCACCATGAAACCATAGCTAGGCTAGCCTGCCAAAATATAAAACACATGCAGCAGAGCCAAGTCATCTCACTTGTCTTAACAGAAGCCATCCTATATCATCCAATAGTCTGCTGACCTCTAATATATGAGAAAGGCCAGACAAGAGCAGCAGTGCCGCCTAAATGAATTTCAGTTGAATTTAGATGCATAAGAGAGCCCTTCTAGGGCTAAAAACAACCATCAATCATATAATCAAACACCTAGGCTTATAATCTGGAAGAAGCTGCAGACATATAACCTATGTCTTAATCACTTGCTCAGGTCTTATGTGCTGAGTTTTGGCTAGTTGATGTGCAGAAACATTGTGACTATGGATATTTCATACACTGACATTAGAGGTGAGATGTTGTCATTATGGAAACCTACCATAAGTGATATTAGTTTGGGGACTAGGTGGTGAGCAAACTCTTATAGTGGTTGAAGACTGATAAGGAAACTATAGGGACCTGGAAAAATAGTGACCCATGTTATGTGGTGGAGAAATATTTGGTAGCACTTCTGCCAATGACAGCTTAGAAGACAAAAACATAGCTATAGAAGTCCTGTATTTTTCCAGAACATTTCCACATGGTGTGTTTAACGTGCACCCAACTTTTACTAGCTATATGCTACAAGAAAGAGATGAAATTGGGAGATAAACTGAGGTTTTTAAAATCAGAATTAGATGAAATATACAAAGGTAAGAACTTGCTGTGATGGAAAACAAAAGTGCTTCTTTTCTAGTTTCTTTGGTAGCAAAAGGGTCTCAAAGTATGACTTCCAGGGAACACAGGCAAAATCAAGGTGTGACTGTTGGCCCCTTGTTTAGATCACTGATGGAAGCAAGGTGTCGCTTAGGGCTCTCTCAGAGGAAGTAAGGGTTTCTAGCAATTTAAAAGCACTGTTCTACAGAATCTTTAAATACCTAAAATAGTAATGAATAAACCAAGTGAGAAAGGACTATACAGAAAGGAAGTATTGATGTGGCTTTCTGACCCATTAAAATGTAATAGACTCAAATTCATAAGAAACACAGAAAGTTTCTAAGACAGTTTTCCAGTAAGAGTGTCACCAGCCTAGAGTAAAACGGACTGAAAATATTCAAAATACAAAAAATACTTGGGATCTCAATGTGATTCTGGCAGAAAATGTGCTAAAAAATTCTATTCAAAGGGCATATTTTCCAATTTCCTCCTCAGAGGTAGCCGCAAAAGTCACAAATAAGAATGTTCCAAAGGTAGAGGCAACAGAGATGGCAAACAATGAACTGCAGCCACTCACAGGGAACAGATCGAGAGAAGCACGTCCTAGAATGGAGGATTTGGCTACATTTGCTCAGCAGGATTTCAGAATTATGAGCAGCTACTCTGCTGTGCTTCCCTTTCTTCCTCTTTTGGGAATGGGCGTATTTATTGAAGTCATCCTATCTCTGACCACTATTTTCGAACATATTTGAGTAGTTATGTGTGTGTGTTTGGTGGGGGCAGTGGGACACAAATAATTTGTCTCCTGTTCATAGTCTCCAAATAAAGAGGAACACCATCTGGATCTTTGGTGGAGCAGAGGATCCTGGACTTAGAGCCTGGTCATGTACCTGGATGAGATTTCCAGGGTTCTAGGATAAAAGGGAACACAGGAGAGAGATGTATATAATTATGAACAAAAGACAGACTGCAGTATATCAATTACACTATGGGTCCGATTCTTCACCCTTCCTTGTATCATATGTTTGCAGTATGACCTTGTAACTTCACCCTTCAAGAAGTAGTCTATGACTATGTCCCTTGTCACTGAGTTCAGCCATGTGTCTTGTGAGATTTTAGCAGTTGTGACTATGGAAAGAATTGCAAAAGTGTTAACATGTTTCTGCTCTGTTTTCTTTCCTGCCTGCCATGAGAAGATGTCTGGGCTATTCTTCTATAGAATGAGACACATGGGCAGAGCCAAGTTTCCCCACTTTTCCTGGGACAGGTATGTTAAAATACCCAACAGCCAACTAACCTCCAGACATTAGGATGAGCCCAGGTAAAATTTGCAGAAATGCCTCACCATCTGCAGCTGATTCCAGAAAAATGAGTGAGTCCTGCTGAACCCAGCCAATGTACACATGAATGAACAAAATAAATGCATCTTTGTTGTTGTTATGGTTGTTATTGTAGGAGATTTGGAGTGGTTTGTTACACAGCATTATTGTCGCAGTAGGGAACAGATACAAAGATCTGAAGAATTAAGTTGAAATTATATACTGGGAAGGTTCGTGCGAAGTCGTTTTGGTGCTAAAATAGTCTGTAATTGAATGTCTGTTGACTATCCTAATTTCCCTGGCTCTGATTTGAATAATGTTCTTCGCATGTCTTTTTCTACATCTGCATCTACATTATTTTTCTTATTCAACCTCGAGAATATTTATGGCTTTCTTAATCTCTTCAAGCACATGTGGTGCTCCTTCTGCCATCCTCTCCTCTGTTTAGTGCATATCATTGTGATAGACTGATGATGAATGGGAAAGATACATTCAGAATTGGATCCCAAGAACCTTTCTGTGTTACTGTATTTCGAAAAAGGGTCTTTGCAGATGTAATTAAATTAAGGATATTGAGATAATTAAGACTATTCAGATATTTTGCAATATCTGAGTGGATCCGAAATGCCATCATAAATGTCATTATAGAAGAGACACAGAGGGAGGAAGCAATGTGAAGACAGAGGCAGAGATTCACGTGATGCAGCTACAAGCCAAGGAATGCCAAGATAGGCCAGCAGTTACTAGAAGCTAGAAGAAGCAAGAAATTGATTTTGGATTTCCCCCCAGACTCTGTGCCCGACTAGCACAGCTTAGCCAATACTTTGATTTTGAACTTGCCAATACCTTGATTTCGAACATTCCAGAAATGTGAGAGTTTAAATTTCTGTTTCTTTAAGCCATTAAGTTTGTGGTAATTTTGTAAGCAGCTATAGAAAACTAATATATTACTATTACAACGGGTATTTCATTGTAACTGTTTATTTGTACCCCTTTCTCATAATACACAAGAATTGAAGGCAAGAAGAGAATCCTCTCATTATTTTATCCTTAGAGTTTTGACAGACCCTTGCTTTAAAAATAGCAAAAGATGAGATGAACACTGGGTGTTATATGCAACTGATGGATTCTTGAACACTATATCTGAAACTAATGATGTACTATATGTTGGCTAATTGAATTTAAATTAAAAATATGTAGTAAAGCGAAATCTGTTCAAGTAATGACCTACCTTAACATAACAATTGCTCCCACATTTTTCCTTAAATATACTCTATTTTCTCCTTCTATTTCTATTTTGCCAAACAATGAGTACATAGAGCTGTGTCAGAGAATAAGAAATCAGATAATAACCCATGATCCTGATGTATATACTGCCTACTTTAAGTTAATCTGTATCCTGAAGAATTTCTCTCATTTTCACTTAATTTGTACTCTAATTTTAAAGTTTTATTGCAGGTTGAGTCAGTTCACAAAATTCACTTATGAGTTAGCATTTATTTATATATCCATCCATATAATTATTGATTCAGCAAATATCCCCAAGAAATCAGAGATACACATATGAATGAGATTTATCGCCATCAAGGATCATATAGTCTAGCAGAGAAACAAAAATAAACAGCCCAAATAGGTTACATTTATAATAATAATGTTAATGTAGTTAAGACCACAAGATGCTATGGAGGCAAAGAGGGACCTATTCTGATCAGAATTCAGAAAATAGGGTTCAAAGATATTTTCCCAAATGAGGTAAAACCCATTTTTCAGTTTTAAAGGATTAATGAGGTCTGGGGACAGATTCTGGAGGATAAACCATGTAGAAGATTATTCTAGGCAAAGCAACATATGCAGAGCTTCACAGACTAGAGAAAGCATGGAACATTCTGGAAATGCAACTAGCCTAGGAGGTATAAAAAAATGAGATAAGTGAAGGATGAAAGGATTTTTGTACTTTCCTGAAGTTATCACACAAACATCTCTTCTTTGGTTCTTGCAGATTTTTCTTTTTCAGGAAACTAGACCATCTCTAGCACATATTTTGATTACATGGAAGAACCTTTTGGATCTTTGCTGTACCTTTGTCCCTGGAGAATATGATCCCAAATAATCATTATTTAAAGAAATAATTATGTCTCCCTCTTATCTCTTAGTGTGCAAATATACCCATAAACACTGATGTCACTGAAAATTTCATTGAGTTATGGATTATGTCACTCATTAAGCAGTGCATCTCCTGGCAACTGCCAGTAACTAGACTCTTTTTCACATGAACTTGTGGAAGAGATTAAATAATGTGATGGGTAGAGAAGATCCATTTTAAAAGCTAAATGGTCAGATTTCTTGGAAAAAAACATATCAAAATAAGTTATTGTTTCTGGAAATAATACCTCACATAATAGGAAGAATCATATGCAATGGGCCACATAAATGCATAAATGTTAATAACTCTGTATTACTACTTGGTTTTTCATGAAGAATTAGATTAGAGTGTGGTACATTGAAAAAGTTGTTAAAATAGGAAATATAACTTAACCTCACATATGCCCACATATACAGTTATAGAGATTACATTAAAGTATGGAACTAGAAAGAGAAAGAAGAAACATCTTGACAATGTATTTTCCTAATGTTAAATGTGTGACTCACATTTATTTAACAAATAAAATCAAACTAATTCACACTAGATTTATAACGATGGTGCCAAAAGCATTAGGTGCCAGGACTAGCTTTTTACCTTAGTGGGTTAGATGCTCAGAACTGTACTAGGAATATAAAGGATGGAAGACTTTCAAGTGCTGATCAGTGATTTTCCACATGGTACCAGAAAAACATATGATTTGAAATGCAGCATTTTCCATTGGATTACGCTCTGCTCTTCTCTGGTTTCTCTTTTAGATTATATTTTCTGAGAGCCATGATAAATATTAAGCTTTAAGTCTTCACTTTGTTAAATAATGTTCCAGGTATCCAATAGCACAAGAGGCAGAGAACTGGTGTCATAGTCCTTTTAGGTTACTGTAACAGAAATTTATTGTTCACAGTTCTAAAGGCTGGGGAATCCAAGATTAAGGCATCAGTGTGGTCATGTTGTCTAGGGAGGGCCCTCTTCCTTGTTCATAGCTGGCACTGTCTTACTGCATCTTCTCTAGGTACAAGGGTCTGGGGCTCTCTCTGGAGCCGCCTTATAAGGACACTGATCCCATTCATGAGGAATCCACTTTCATGACCTAATTGTCCTCGAAGGCCCTAATACCACCATCTTTGGGGGTTATGACTCCATATAAGAATTTTGCAGCACACAAACACTAAGACCATAGAAATTGGGAAACACAAAATTAAAATAATGGCACAAAGGAGAAGCCACTAATGGAAAATTATTGGAAACTTTTCAAGTTTATAAAGGTTAGCTTTTTAAGAGACACATGAGTTCAGATGCTCTGATCTGGCCAAATATGTAAAAGGTATTATAAAGTTTTATATAAAATAATTGCAAAGCTACCACATATCTTGTAATATTTTATCAGTAAACATTACAGAAAATTCTAAGAATTCCAATGAAAAATGAAAGTATTCTCTATTGATGAATTGAAGTAGATTAGCCTCTAAAGACACATAGCCTCAAATAAAAAAAAAATGCCAGAGTGTTGTATTCTGAAGGCAAGGTGCTTTATAGAAAACTGGAGATACTGCACAATTCAGTTTATGCCTTTAGAGACATTCAAAGTCCTAGTAAATATTTTACTGACCATTTTATGTTTTTTAGTAAATGAAGTGCATAAAGCACCAGAGAAACCAGAAAAAAATTGTTATTCTATTTCAGTTTTATAACCCCTCTCACATTAGTGGTATATGAGTTTATCTATAATATGTAATGATACAGTACATCGATTCTAATAGGGTATATTACAATATTCAGAATTCTCAAAGCACAGAGTAATAAAAATGACTTCCATTACACCTACAATTTGAAACTTCAAAATATAAACAGGATTATATACATAATAGAAATAAACCTTTTAAAATACTCATATCTGGTGCTTTGACAAGCAAGAAAACTTTTATATTGTCAGTGGTTTTGGAATGTATAATTAAGTTTTAATATTAAAACTGAAGCACATTGTTGATACAACAGCTGAATCAATATGAGTACAAAATGATTCAGGTAAAATACTATCCTAGAGCATGAATGTAATTTCTTTGTATAAACCCAAAAGCTAGCACGGAACTCAAACAACAGTAGATAATCATTTGTGAAATAGTTGTCCATTTTATCATATTTCTTTAACAAGACATTGGATAGTTATAAATTTTAATATCTCAACATTAAGGTACCCGACTACTGCTATTATAATTTCCAATAAATATCTTCTATACAGTGCTGTGAAATGACAGTATTGTTTCTAAAGGAAAATATAATAATGAAGATGTCAGGGAAGAACAGGTGGAGAAGAAAGTATCCCATTATGCAGATAGAAAAAAAAAATACAGGCAAAGAGAAAAAGAAATGTAATGCTCTTAGCACTGAAGTTCACAGACTTACAGGCAGGCTTTTTTGTTTGTTGTTTGTCTCTAAAAATCTAATATAAAAGCAGCAAAGTTGAAGGGAAGTGACTTTCAACATTTTGTTTCAAAACTCATGCCTACCACATTTTCTGTTTCCTTTTTTATTATTCTTTCCGTCAGACCTGGTAGTCTGGTTTTAGAACAGTGAATAGTCATGACTTAACCATCAACTCTTACCAGATAAATGAGTCAGGGCTAGATAATTAATTGTAAAAAAATAAACAGTACTTTAATGGTTTCATCTACCAAAGTCCCTGTCTACTTTCCAACTCTGGCAAGGGTCAGCTTTGAGATATACTTCTCTTTTTAATGATTTCATTCATGTTAATATCAGGCAAAGAAGACAAATTATATTAACTGTAGTTACTGGCTGTGGACCTTGTGTGATTATTTAATCAGCTTCACTATGCCTCAGTGCTGTCCACTCAAAAAGGAAGAAATACCTATTTCAGAGGATTTTGAGAGAATTAAATGCAATAATGCATATAAAACACACTGCCCAGAGCTTTATACATGATAAGCAGAGAATCAAAGTCTTTTTTTAGTGGAAATATTAAATTATGTGATTATGAGGTAAGAGATTGACTTCATCTTTTCACAATAATCAATCATGTATAAAAGAATGTTGTGGATAGTAGGTAGGCAGACTTACAACACAGTGAAGGTCAATTGTATGAATAGTTTGGTTGTGAATGATGGTAACTGCCTTGCAGTATGAGGCTGGAGAACTATTTTGAAAACACACGAGAGAGGGAATGCTGTGTCTTTTGCACTATGTGATCAGATGCTCATAGAAACTCTGCCATGGATACTGCAATATGAGCTTTGCAACAATACCATAGAGATTTCTTTTTAAACAATTTTTTTTCCATGGCTCAATGTGGCTGTCAAAATGCCCCAGGATGGCTACAGAAGACACTGAAAGTGACTTAAACCAGAATTTCTGAGATTTCTCAATGCTACGACTCCCACAATTTAGGCAATGCAAAGGCATGCGATTGTTCTTCCTTCCCTGCAAAATAAAGCAATTTTGGGACATAGGCTTTTCTTCTTCTGAGGCAGAAAGGCAGGGTACTTAATTTTTAACATATTTTTGGGTCCACGTCATGCAGGCTCTTCCCTAGCATATTTCTAACTTTAGATGTCTTCAAAGTGCTCTTCTAAATATGTCCTCGATGATGCCCAAAGGGATGTGTGTCATTCTTGCAACCAGGGAGCAGTAACTGGATGAATGATTAAATGAGGTTTCAAGACAATTAGGAGAATTGGTAAAATAGAACGAGAACCAGATAGGAGAGAGGAGACCTGGGTCCTGGGTCTGATTCTGATAGTAACATGATATGTACTCTTAAGCAAATCCTTGAGATGTTTTGTTCCTGGATTTATTTTTGTTTTAGCTGAGAAGTAGACCACTGATCTCTGACAACCCATCTATTGCTTTCTATAGAAAGTCTACACCATTTCTCATGTTTCCGCTGAGCTCAGGACTGACTGTTTCTCAACGTGCAGTCTGTGTACCTGGGGTTCTTGGAAGCACAAGTATTCTTGGAAACCCTAAATGTATTGAACCAGAACCTCTGATTATCTTAATGCACACTGAGCTTTAGAATCACTGCTTTGTCAACTCAGTTAGTAGGGACTTAAATTATGCCCCTTACCCTTTCAACATTGCTAGCTCAGATAAACATCTAGGCAGGGAAAAGAAATTAGTAGTAACAACGTGTGCTATCCTTCTTCCAACAACAAAACAAAACACACCAGAAGGTTCATAAACCTAAAATCAACACACACATTCCTCTCAGCTAATCATAAAGATCTTAATTGATTTGTCTTTGCCCATTTTTATCCCTTCCTCCAGTCTTAACCCATATTCCTCATTCAAACCTCATTTATTCTTATAATAATATTAGAATAATAATAATCTACTTAATAGAAATGTTAAACAGGTTGTAAACATCACTAATCATCAGGGAAATGCAAATCAAAGCTACAAGGAGATATCACCTCACACCAGTCAGAATGGCTAAAATCAACAATGCCAGAAACAACAGATGTTGGCGAGCACGTGAAAGAAGGGGAACACTCTTGCACTGTTGGTGGGAATGAAAACTGGTGCAGCCACTCTGGGAAACAGTATGGAGGGTCCTCAAAAAGTTAAAAATATATCTAAAATCTATTTACAGACCAAATTATTTTTTATTTGATACTATTATCTCCTGGGGATGGCCAAGTGAAGAATGTGATAATAAAATGAGTTATAACTCTTAAAAGTCCCAGAATATTTCTCTTGACATTTTTTAAAGTGAGGATTCTACATTTCATTTTTCTTACAGCAAATCAACCAAACCAATCAATGCAATCATTAGAACAGTTAGACTTTTACTCATTTATCAGTACAGATGTGAGACCACTGTCACCAGAAAGGAGATACACATGATGTAAGCAAAGACACCTAATGTTTGTTTTTGTTTTTTTGTTTTAATTTTTATAATTGAAATATAAGACGTATAAGGTTATATTAGTTTGGGGTGCACAAGATAATGATTCGACAATTGTATACATTACTCAGTGCTCATTATGGTAAATGTGTTACGATGTCTCACTATACATTATTACATTATTACATATAATCTCTATGCTGTACTCTTCATCTCTGTAACTTATTTATTTTATAATTGGGATTTGTACTTCTTAATTCCCTTCACCTATTTCACCCAATCCCCCCACTTCCCCTCTGACAACAACCAGTTTGTGCTCTGTATTTATAAGTCTGCTGCTTCTTTTTATTTTTGTTTTTTAGATTCCACATAAATGTGAAATCATATGGTATTTGTCTTTCTCTTTCTAACTTATGTCACTTGACATAATACACTCAAGGTCTAACCATGTTGCCATAAAAGGCAAGAGCTCATTCTTTTTTATGACTCAGTAATATTCCATTGTGTGTGTATGTGTGCACGTGCATGTGCGTGTATGTGTATGTGTGTATCACTTCTTTATCCATTTGTCTATCAATGAAACTTGGGTTGCTACCACATCTTGGCTACTGTAAATAAAACTGCAATAAGCATTGGTATGAATATACCTTTTCAAATTAGTGTTTTTGTTTTCTTTGGGTAAATATCCAGGAGTAGAATTCCTAGATTGTATGTCATTTCTTCTTTTAATTTTTCTTTCTTTTTTTCTTCCTTCCTTCCTTTCTTCCTTAGTTCCTTTCTTTCTTTCTTTCTCTCTCTTTTTCTTTCTCTCTTTCTTCCCCTTTCTTTTTCTCTTTCTTTCCTTCTCCTTCCTTCCTTCCTTCCTTTCTTTCTTTCTTTCTTTCTTTCTTTCTTTTCTTTCTTTCTTTCTTCTTTCTTTCTTTCTTTCTTCTTTCTTTCTTCTTTCTTTCTTTTCTTCTTTCCTTCTTCAAGAAACATCCATACTGTTTACCACACTGATTTCTCCAACTTATACTCCTACCAACAGTGCAGGAGGGTTCTTTTTACTCCACATCCTCACCAACACTTGTTATTTCTTATCTTTTTGATAGTAGCTATTCTGACTGGTATGAGGTGATGTTTCCTTGTGGTTTTCATTTGCATTTCCATGATGATGAGTGATGAGTATTTTTTTCATGTGTCTGTTGACCATTAGTATTTCTTTTTTAAAATGTGTCTACTCAAGTCCTCTGTCCATTTTTTAACAGAACTTTTTTTTTTTTTGGCAGGGGAGGTTGAGTCGTGTAAGTTATACTTCAGATATGAACCCCCTATTGAATAAGTCATTGCCAAATATCTTCCCAATTCAGTAGGTTGCTTTCTCATTTTGTTGACAGTTTCTTTTGTTGTATGGAAGCTTTTTATTTTAATGTAGTCCCAATAGTTTATTTTTGCTGTTGTTTCCCTTGCCTGAAGAGACATATCCATAAGTATATTGTAAAGGCCAATGTCCAAGAAATTACTTCCTGTTGTGTTTTTGTTTGTTTGTTTGTTTGTTTGTTTTTCTTTTTTGGTGGGGGGAGGTTAAAGCTTCAGGTCACATTTAGGCTTCTAATTCATTTTGAGTTATTTTTGTGGATGGAATAAGATGATGGTCCAGTGTCATTCTTTTGCATGTAACTGTCCAGTTTTCTCAGCACCATTTGTTGAAAAGATTGCCTTTCCTTCACTATATATTCCTGCCTCATTTGTCTTAAATTAACTGATACACAAGCATAGGATTATTTCTGGGCTCTTTATCTTATTTTATTCATTTATGTATCTATTTTCGTGCAAGTACCATACTGTTTTGATTACTACAGTCTTGTAGTATATCTTGAAATCTGGAACTGCGATACATCATCTTTGTTCTTTCTGAAGATCACTGGATTTTTAGGGTCTTTGTGGTTCCATAAGATTTTAGAATTATTTTTTCTAGGTCTGTAAAAATGGTATTGGTATTTTGACAGGAATTGCATTAATCTTTAGATTGTTTGGGGTAATATGGACATTTTAACAGTATTAATTCTTTCAATCCATGAGCATAGCATATCTTTCCATTTGTTTGTGTCCGGTGTCTTTCACCAATATCTTACGGTTTTCAGGTTATAGGTCTTTCACTTCCTTGGCTAAATTTATTCATTCTTGATGCAACTGTAAATGGAATTCTTCTCAATTAAACAAAATTGATTTTCCTAGGAATCCTCTCCAGATTACCACAGCCAAATATGGTAGAATTGGGAACACTCTCCTAAAAGTTCTATTATGTACTGAAACATATTTATATTCTAGTTCTTCTAACACAGCAATGCATATCTATTCCCTATCTTATCAATTAAACTTTAATGCCTATTTTTTTTAATAATCCCAAGTTCAAGACTAGATTTTTATTAGTGTGTTTGATGCTTTCATTACATTTCTCCCTGGACTTTATATTCACTTGGTGGCTATCTGTAGCATACTACCCATTGCTCTAAGGGAAATAAGAAAAGAAGAGCAAATTATTTAACCTGCCTCCAGAATATTTTAAGATACAAATCTGATTTCATGTCAGGACTCCATATATGATACATCAATAGCTCTCCATATCTTTCAGGATAAAGTTAAAACTCCCTCACATGGCTTGCAGAGGCTCCCATTAACTAGTTTTCTGGTACTCCCACCTTCCCCAACACACACACACACACACACACACACACACACACACACACACACACATCATGCACATTTATTTATTTTGTTCAGTTAGCCAGCATATAGTACATCATGTTTTTGTTGTAGTATTCAACAATTCATTAGTTGCATATAATACCAACACATGCCCTCCTTAATACCCATCACGTGGTTACCCCATCCCCCACCCCCTCCCATCTGTAACCCTCAGTTTGCTTCCCCGAGTCCAGAGTCTCTTATGGTTTGTCTCCCTCTCTGATTTCTTCCCATTCAGTTTTCCCTCCTTTCCCCTGTGGTCCTCCACTCTATTCCTTATGCTCCACATATGAGTGAAACTATATGATAATTGTCTTTCTCTGCTTGACTTATTACACTTAGCATAATCCCCTCCAGTTCCATCCATGTTGGTGCAAATGTTGGGTAATCATTCTTTCTGATGGGGGCGCCTGGGTGGCTCAGTCATTGGGCATCTGCCTTCGGCTCAGGGTGTGATCCTGACATTATGGGATCGAGCCCCGCATCAGGCTCCTTCACTGCGAGCCTGCTTCTTCCTCTCCCACTCCCCCTGCTTGTGTTCCCTCTCTCTCTGGCTGTCTCTCTCTCTGTCAAATAAATAAATAAAATCTTTTAAAAAAATCATCCTTTCTGATGGCTGAGTAATATCCCATTGTATATATGGAGCACATCTTCTTTATCCATTCATCTGTTGAAGGGTATCTCAGCTCCTTCCACAGTTTGTCTATTGTGGACAATGCTGCTATGAACATTGGGGTGCATGTGCCCCTCCTTTTTACTACATCTATATCTTTGGGGTAAATACCTAGTAATGCAAACACTATGTCGTAAGGAAGCTCTATTTTTAACATCTTGATTTACCTCCATACTGTTTTCCAGGGATTTGTACATTTTATACACTAGTCATTTTATACACTAGTCATTCCTTCTGCACATTTTATACACTAGTCATTCCTTCTCATTTGTAGTTGGAGAGCATGCTCCAGCCTTTCATATTTCTGTATTCTGTACTTGTCACTTTATCTGCACAGAATGCTCTCCTTTCCTTGGCTGTTTGATGAAATTCTACTTATCCCTCAATCATCAATGCAACCAAACTTTCTCTGTGATTCTCCTTTCCATACTGTGCTCTTTGCCCCACTCTGCACAGCCATATTACAGAAAGTATCACAAATTATGTCAATAATTTTTTGCTCTGCCATTATGCTCCATGTTCACAGAGGTTACAGACATTGTCTTTACACTTCTAGAACCTTGACCCTTGGTCCAATTTATATTTGTGAAAAGAAGGATATAAGTGTGATAAGGGAATATGCATATGAATTTATTCTCCTTCAGATATACTTGCATTTTAAATATCTTATGCAACTGATAAGCAAAGTCATGTAGATGTAAATTTTTAAGGATTCAGTGAACAGATGAAAAAAAGCATTTTAACGAGAAAATTCTAGACACCACTAAATTTACATCATGTATGGGAGCCACATCCCTAAACCTCAGCTGAGCCTGGTCCTACTATCACCAACAGTGAAGGAAATGGTGTTAAAATATACTACTCACATCAGAAAGAACGATTGCCCAACATTTGCAGCAACATGGACGGGACTGGAGGAGATTATGCTAAGTGAAATAAGTCAAGCAGAGAAAGACAATTATCATATGGTTTCACCCATTTATGGAACATAAGAAATAGCAGGGAGATCAGTAGGAGAAGGAAGGGAAGAATGAAGGGGAGGTAAATAGAAGGGGGAATGAACCACGAACAAACTAAGGGCTTCAGAGGGGAGGAGGGAGGGGGATTGGGATAGATCAGTGATGGGTATTAAAGAGGGTACATATTGCATGGAGCACTGGGTGTTATATGCATATAATGAATCACGGAACCATTGCATCAAAAACTAAGGATGTACTGTATGGTGACTAACAAAACATCATAAAAATTTTTTAAAAAAAGATATATTCTGGAAAGAAGGCTTTGGGTTTCTGGGAAGATGGCATCTGAACTTGTAGAGGACGCAGCACAAGACGATTCTCATCTAAAATGTTTCAGGGGTGCCTGGGTGCCTCAGTCGGTTGAGCATCTGACTCTTGATTTCAGCGCAGGTCATGATCTCAGTCTCTCAGGATGGAGTCCTGCCTCAGGTTCTGCACTCTGTGTGGAGTCTACTTGTCCCTCTCCCTCTGCTCTTCCACCTGCTCTTTCTTTCTCTCAAATAAATAAAGAAAATCTTTTAAAAAATAAAATACCTTTTGAAAATCTCAGGGATGATCTTTGACTCCTTAGAAGCAAGGAGGTAGGATTGATACAAAATTGGATTCATTGTAGGTGGATGGATACAAATTGTGGGTATGTTGACCCAGTCCAGACTTCCCACAGGGGCCGTTGGGCTAGTCTATGTGAAAAGGTGCCAAGGAATTGTTCACTCCAGAGCTTCCCAGTTTCATCTGCATGAGGAAGAGTATATCATTGCAACAATGATAATAATAATAGCAACTAACCCTAATTAAGTCTTTTCTATTTGTAAGGAACTTTGCACGTATTTATTTTTTAATCCTCACAATAATCTATGAGGTAATACTATTATCATGTTCATTTTACCATAATAGAAATGGAAGCATAAGAAGATCAAGGAAATGGTTCTCCAAAGTAAGTCTTCTATTTTATTTTATTTTTTATTTAAATTCAATTTAGTTAACACACACTGTATTATTAGTTTTGGGAACAGAATTTAATGACTCGTCAGTTGCATATAACACCTAGGGCTCATTATATCAAGTGCCCTCCTCAATGTCCATCACCCAGTTACCCCATCCCCCCACTCATCTCCCCTCCTAGTTGAGTCTCTTATGACTTGCCTGCCTCTCTGTTTTTATCTTATTTAAGAAACAAAACAGATGAATACAGGGGAAGGGAAAGAAAAATCACATAATTAAGTCTTATATTTGAAAAGTCAAGAAATTAATAATTTTGTTTAAACCTCTCCAATTCTAACATTTTAGTCAAAGCAATTGAAATATTAATCCATCAGCAATATTAACCTTAAATGTGAGCTGACTTATAGGGGGCAGCACCCTAATCATTTAATCAGATAGAACCAAGTTCTAATCCCAGCTTTACCATTTACTTGATCTTCAGAGTTACCCAATTTGATTAACTGCTGTCACCTTCAACTCCCTTATTTTGAGAAATGAAATAAATACGGAGCACATATGCTTCTTGTCTGAATTAAATGTGACACCCTAAGTAAAATTACTGGCACCTAGCAAATAGTCCAAATAGAAGCTAGGAGAGATTATAAAAGGTACAAGATTGTGAAAATCCTTCTGAAAGAGATAAGAAAAAAAAATGCTGAGTGTATAGGAGGGAAGGCATTCTGACACAAGGCTGAAGTAGTTTGAAATATGTCTTTCTCTTAAAATTCCAATCTTGTGTTCATGGCCAGTTATTGATTACACGTATTTTTATTTTTAATTTTTACATAGATTTTTAGAAATAATGAAATACCTACCTGTCCAATATTAATATCTGCCATTTTTATTGTTTATCATAAGTTAAGCAACGTGATACTTGTTTTAGACCCCTTATACACACCTCTTCAAGATGACCTTCCCCATCTCTGATTGCATGCATGGTGTGTTAATTTCCTGGTTTGATTCTCAATGGCCAGTTTTATTTCCCTTTGTTCATAGGAGCATGCTCTTTTGCCCTTCATGTCCTAATGGTCATCATAGCAGAAAACTATGAAAGTAAATAAAATCTTTGTGTTTTAAGAATAGAGCGCAGGTACATGATAGGATACATTGAAAATGGCAATGTAAACTTCAGGAATAAAAGGGAACACTTTTTTCCAGTACTATCACTAAAAGCAGTAATATTGGAAGCAGAAAACACTTTTATAGCACCTATTATGTGCCATGCACTGTTTTAAGAGCTTCACATATGTTGACTTACCTTATTTTCATCATAACTCTTTGTAGTAGATATTATTATTACTATTCTCATTTTATGCATAAGAAAGCAAAACTGTGGCCATGATTCATGAACCACCCAAAGTCACATAGCTAGTAGCAGAGCCAAGATTCAAATGAACCCATGCTTTTTCCACTATACAAAAATTACAGAAGTACTACTGTCCAATTTGTACATGTAAGTGAATGACCTTCAATGAAATATCAGTCTTAATATTGATCTTTACTAAGAAGGAGCAGGCTGGGCTGCTATGCACATGTGTGCAGTTTGTGCACTATACAAAGTCACACTGCTGCTCACTCACCAAGCCCGGAGATTTGGCAGGAAAAAAAATCACCTTTTTATAATATTCAAAAATGACCCCTGTGGATTATAATGCCCTTGGAAGTAGGGAACTATGGAGAGTATCTTGAAGTCTTTGGATGGGCATAGAATATCCTATCATTGACAAAATTCAAAACACCCTCAACACTGTCAGGAGAACACTAAAAAGACAAAGGAGATTGTAATGATCAAGCTATAGCAATCTGTCCATCATTAATAATTGCAACTGATAATAATTCTAGCTATTTTATTTTTTATTTATTTATTTATTTTATCATTATTTATTTATTTATTTAGTCTATAATAATATGCAAAAGGTAAATTTAATAAGGAGTATATGAAACTAATTATAATAAAAAGATGGTTGAACATTGCACATATTTATACACAAATATTTAATAATAATGAATATGAGTGATGAAAATTTGTTTTTCATTTTAGAGATGGTGTTTCTGTGCGTGTGCAATTAGAAAGGAGGGAACATAAAATGAGTGAGTCAATTCTCAATAAAGAATAGAATCTACAAGCACCAATGATAACACAAAATAAGAAAGTTGGAATGGGTAAGGTGGGTGATCACCACTGATGGTGATGTACCAAAAAGATCTGACAGTGAGTCCCAAAATGAATTTGCAGTTTTCTCTTCAATGGGATTTACCCCAAATGAGGTGAACCTTCATCTCCTACTAGATGACACATTCATGAAAGTTTCCTCTTCATAATGACATGCTTTCTAGAATTTCCAATTACATGAACAAATAAGTTAATATATCACAATGTAAAATATCACCACCATGAGTTAGTAATTAATTATGGTCACAATTCCAAGCTTCAAAAACTAAAATCTGTATGGAATATGTGACTAAGATTTACTTGATATTATAAAAAACTAATTATAAGTGATCAATAGCTCAACTCTGAACCATGCTTTACTGTGTACCAAGACCTCTGTTAAGACAAAATATTTTATTTATTTTTGGGGGGAAGATTTTATTTATTTATTTACTTATTTGACAGAAAGAGTGAGAGAGAGAGCACAAGTAAGTAGAGAGGCAGGCAGAGGGAGAAGCAGACTCCCCGCTGAGTAGGGAGCCTGACGTGGGGCTTGATCCCAGGACCCTGAGATCATGACCTGAGCTGAAGGCAGATGCTCAACTGACTAATCCACTTAGGCACCCCTGAGACAAAAGATTTTAATCCATTTATATCCCCAAAATCCACAACCTGGGGTAATTGGACATTTTACTCTTTCTTTCTTTTGATACTGGATGGATCGCTGAAATTCTAAAAAATTGTAGAAATCAGCACTTGTTATGATTACTGCAACCTTGGAAAGGAAAACTATAGGAATAATGATGAAGTTAGAAATTACAGAGAAAAAATGTAAATTTTATAATTCTTTTAACTCTAAGTGCATCAATCCCAATATTTCTGTTTCTTTTGTATGTTTAAATGTAATAAGACATTTTATTTTACTAAATTTGCTTAGAAAAATTTGATTAAATATGTCTATAATTTTTTAGTTCAATAAAATTCAATATGTAATTTTGATTGATGATGCATACAGCACAGGTTAATATTTAGATTTTGATTACTTTATATATGAATAAATATTATATTGTTAATAGTTCAATACACCAATGATTGTTAACCGTTAAGTAGATTTCTAAGGTGATTTAGCTAAATGCATGTAGTGTAACTGTTTCTTCATACATAAAAACCCCTCAGACATTAAAGAATCTGAATAATTGAAAAAAAATCTTAATCGGGCAGAGGAAGACAATGGAGTTATTGTATGGATTTGATGCTAAGACTGAATAAGAGTCAGAGAAGAAAAAGGAAGAAGGCATTATAAGGCCAGGCGGTTAGGGATATAACATTAAATGGCCTATTTCTTGGGGATATAAGCCCGAAATATGTGGGTAGTGAAAAATGGGGAATAAATGTGAATAAAGTGGTACAGGTAGGCAGCCTTGTATATCAATCTATTTCTTTTTCCTTTTGTAAATATTGGTTTTGTTTTCTTTTTGGTAATTGGGTCAATTGAATATACTGAAGGTGAAATTGGAGCTAAAATGTTTGAAAAGATGATTTTAGGTAACGTGCAGAGATAATGTGAAGTGGGAACCATGGAGACAGAGACCAATTTGAAGCCTGATGCCATAATTGCCAAATGTGGCGTAGAGTGCCTGAGCTTAGGTGGTACAACAGGGCCCCTGAGGGAGAGGCCAGTATGAACAGCTTACACTAGAAGCCTTAGCAAACCTCTATGTGTGGGGAGGGAATGCGCAGACAAAACCGCCCTTAGATTTGGAGCCTGGGAAATAGTTATCCAGAGGTCCATTCATTTCCAAAGTAGAAAGTCTTCTATTATTCCTCAGAAAGATTTATCTTTGCAGCTTGGCACTCACAATGGTACATATTTAAAGACACACAAACATATCACTGTCACTTCCATTGTGAGCCACCCTGGGAATTTCAGGTACCCCATAATAAAGTCAACAGGCCAGTAAAATAAATGTCTCCCTGTAATCTTCAACTCCACAAGGAGATGTTTATTATGTCAGAGAAAAACATTTTTCCTTTGAGTCTGTGAGCTCGTGTTGTGGACAATCGTTTCCTAGGGTGCTTGAA
This sequence comes from Ailuropoda melanoleuca, assembly GCF_002007445.2. Taxonomy (NCBI): domain Eukaryota; kingdom Metazoa; phylum Chordata; class Mammalia; order Carnivora; family Ursidae; genus Ailuropoda; species Ailuropoda melanoleuca. The sequence continues at coordinate 96,484,118 of NC_048219.1, forward strand.
TGTGCTGAACTGTAGCTCTGAAAATGGTGACATTTTAACAAGAAAGAGCTCAGCAATTGTTTGCTTAGAACAATGCTCCTACATGTAGAGCTCAGGTTTTAAAAACACGGTGGCTTTGAGAACGTCCTGAGGCCTATAATAGGGAGTCAACTAGGAGATTAAATAAATTTTAAAAATTAAAAAAAAAAATTACTGCACTAAGAGCACAACATGAGATCTGCTGTCTCTAATTTTTCAGTGCACAGTACATTTTTGTTGACTCTAGAGACTATGCACAGCAGATCTCTGGAGCTTATTCATCTTGCTTGACTGAAACTGTATGCCCACTGGCTAGTAACTCTTCATTTCCCCCTCCCTCCAGCCCCTGGAAACCACCGTTATGCTCCTTGATTCTATGGATTTCGTTATTTTAGATATCCCAAAGAAGTGGAATCATGCAGTATTTGTCTTTGTGCAATTGGCTTATGTCACTTAGCATAATGTCAAGTTTGATCTATGTTGTTGCATATTGCAGAAGTTCCTTTTTTAAGGCTGAGTAGGAGCTCATTGTATGTGTATACCAGCAAATCAAAACCACAGTGAGAGATATCACCTCATACTGGTTGGGATGGCTATTACCAAAAATACATACATACATACAAGTACTTGTGGGAGTGTGCAAAAACTGGAACCCTTGCGGGGCACCTGGGTGACGCAGTGGTTAAGCGTCTGCCTTCGGCTCAGGGCGTGATCCCGGCATTATGGGATCGAGCCCCACATCAGGCTCCTCCGTTGTGAGCCTGCTTCTTCCTCTCCCACTCCCCCTGCTTGTGTTCCCTCTCTCGCTGGCTGTCTCTATCTCTGTCGAATAAATAAATAAAATCTTTAAAAAAAAACAAAACTGGAACCCTTGCACACTGTTAGTAGAGATGCACTAGAATGTAGGTGCAGCCCCTGTGGAAAACAGTATGGAGTTTCCTCAAAAAATGAAAAATAGAACTACCCTATGATTCAGCAATCCCACCTCTGAGGTAGAAAGAGAACTAAAATCAGGATCCTGGAAAGATAACCATGCTCTTCTGGCCATGGCAGCACTCATCCATAATAGCCAAGATATAGAAGGAACCTAAATGTCCATTGAGAAATAAACTTATTTAAAATAAAAAAACAATTGGCCAGGGGAAGGACTGGAGGGATGGAGTAACTGGGTGATGGACTTTAAGGAGGGCATGTGATGTAACGAGCACAGGGTGTTATATAACACTGATGAATCACTGACTTCTGCCTCTGAAACTAATAATACATTTTACATTAATTAATTGAATTTATATTTAAAAATATTAACCTGATCTTATACTCCATCAAACTAAAGCTCTGGAAGGACAATTTTGTTCTGTTTCCTTCTTACTTTACATTTCCACTGTGACTGTCTTTCAGGCAAATGGCATCATCCTTGTTGCAGAAGCAACAAACTCTTGGCTTTCAGGCTGGATCAGGATAACAAAACATCTTTTGTTTTGAATTCAAACTTAAAAATAAGAATAATAATATCAGAAACTAGTTACCAATAATTGAAAACCAGAGAATATCAACTGTAAATAGAAATGTGTGGTTTCACTTTTAAAAAATGAAGATCTGGGAACAATTTTGGTCTCTTCCTAGAAACAATCCCTGAACTTGAACAATGGCCACCACTTGGAGATGCAGCATAGACAGTGAGGAGTTTTAGTCTAGATGAAAATCCTGTCTATGATTTTTCAAACGTGGCAGTAGAGAATCACAAGGCTTTGTCAAGACTCAGGTAGGGAAGTTGCCCTCCCAACACCAAATTTGGTTCATAAACAGTGCATTGCAGTTTTTTTACTGAAAGTTGAGTTCAAGGACTCAGGCTCCCTCACTCCCAGGCTGCCATCCTTATATACATGCCTGGATTCCTACCCCAGGTACCTCCCTGTGGAAACTTCCTCATGGGTTCTCAGCTGGCACTTTCCTCCACCTTGACATTCTACCTTCCCAGTCCTGGCCCTTCCCCTCCTCTCTACCTTTAGCCCAAGGGTCCAAAAAGAGGCAGGAGCCTCTTGCTTACTGTTCTTTGACAGTAAGATGAGTCCCCCTATCTATGCAGCTCCACCTGACTCTCACCCAATGCCATTCCATGGTAAAAATGGAACCCCAAGGAGCCTGAACCTCTCTTATTGCCTCCTGCTTGCACTGTTGAGTGACTGAAGGTTTGATTGTAACTCTGAGTTTGGCTCCTTGCTCTAATTGACTCTCTACACCTTCAACAATGGATATGAGTTTTGGCTCAGTCTTAGACCACTTCCATCTTACACCAATTCTGATGCAACCATTTATACCACATGGCTATTGCAAAGCATTTGAATTTGAATTCCTGCATCTAGCCATAGTTCCATTTCCATTTCATCCAGGAATCCTTGACCACACAACCCCTAAGTATCTTTTCTAAAATTTATAGAGTATTGCTAACTCATGTGTGGTCCATGCACAAAGAGAATCATCATCACATGGAAGCCTGAAAAAAGGTGCAATATCACAGGCCCCTCTCCAGACCTTTCAAATCACAATCTGCAGTATAACAAGATTCCCAATGGTTTCTACATGCATTAAAATTTGAGAAGCATAAGTATATGACACCATTCTATATTATCTGAACTCAGGTTTTGTGTTTGTCTATTTGTATTGATATGGGATATCTTATCAACTAGACTTCAAGTGGCTCAGTGGTAGAGATCACATCTGGGATATTTTACTGGTATATTTTTCTAGATGAACTGGCAAACATTGATGTACACAGAAATTAAATCTAAACCCATCATCTAAAATAAACTCACTCAGCATTTGTCATCTGTCTTCCCAAAACCTGTACCACATTTGTGAGAGATAAAGATACAAGATGGACAACCAAGCCCCAAATCCAACATTTCATCCAGACCTGTTCCTTTTTGGTATCTATTCAGCCATCTCCCTTGTCTTTATATATTTTGGTAACTTGTGACATTAACTATTGAGCTTGGTGTTTTAAATGTATTTGTCTCATTTTGATCAAAAACAGTTGCAAATATTCTGACCTCTCCAACTCCTGTCTACCTCAGGTAGTATCTCTTATCATTGTTCTTTTAGGATTGAAACCCTGGCATGGGCTCTTTTGGGTTGACATTTCAGCCAGCCCAAATATATATTTTTTAATCTGCTCTTATGCCTAAAAAATATGTCTTCCTTTTTCCAGATAATAAAATAAACACAAATTAAATATTACAGTAATCTAATTTGTTATAATTGAACTATTCTGGAGGTCAGCAAATTTGACCTATGCGATAGTAGTCCATTTTCTATAAATAAAGTTTTATTGGATCACAGCCACACTAATTGATCTACATATTGTTCACAACTGTTTTTGTACCACAATAGGAACATTGAGTAGTGTGACAGAGGCAATGTGGTCCTCAAAGCCTAAAATATTACCATCTGATCCTTTAAGAAAAAGTTGCTAACTCTTGAACTAGACAATTTTGTGGAGGAAAAAAATCAACAACAAAATGATACTTTTGGCACTTGGCAGACAAATGACTGCTTGATTTATTTTTTCAGTTTTTAACATGTCCTGTATACTTAGCATCACTGAGTGACACTGAAAGGGAAAGACAGAAAAGTGGCATTTTAAAGGAAGCAAAGGTCACCTCATGTTTCTTTAACCATGATAGACAACCTATCATTCATGTGACCACTGAATGTGTTTGGAGGTCTGAGTTCTCAATTATATTCCATGTGTCAAACTTAAATATTTTTCATGTCCATTTATTTTAGATCATATCTTCAGAAAAGATGTAGAATATTTATGTTATTTATTCACTCACCAGTTTATTCAACAGGGATGTGCCAGGACTATAATATATCCAGAATATTCTGCTAGGTACTGTAAGAAACTAAATCAAAACTACAAATGTGAGATCTCAATCTTAAAAATATTTACAATCCACATAGAATTATGGCACAACTAATCCACTGATCAGACTCTTTATTGATCACCAGCTTTGATTAAATTATCCTGGTTGGTGAATGTGTTTTTTGTGTCCTTACTCAAGTAAAGGTTATGAGCTTGGTAGAAAATAGTGATTCCAGATAGCCTGGGTTTCAGTCAACCACTCTTTGTCTGTGGTGAACTCTGGTGCTAGAAACTCAACATAGATCCATGGAACAGTACATAGCATGCAGATTTGGCACTTCTTCTCCAAAGGTGCCTCCCCCTACCCTCAACAAACATGGTTATCAGTATTCATGCTCTTCTGCAATTTGAAATGGAAATGATATGGCTTCACTGCTCATAAAACACTTTTGTGAAAACTGCCAAATAAGTATAATGGCATACAAGGCCCTACATGATCAGCCTTCTATCTACCACTCGATCTTCTTCTTGCCCTGACATATCTCTCTCCCTCTCTCTCTCTCTCTCTCTCACACACAACACACACACACACACACACACACACACACACACACACATACTCCATACATTCAATAAACACTTGAGTTCTGCGGGCCTTTTCAAAACATTTTCAGGACACTGGGGATTTCATAAGATGATAACTTTCAGAGAGAATTCCTTCCACCTCCCTCATTTGGAAACTAAGTCTGAACATGTTATCTCAATCTTCACTCATGCTGAAAGGCTTACCTTGTGCCCCCCAAGTTACAGCAGATCTCTATTAGATGATCTCTTGGTATCATACCTTATTCTTTATAGAATCCATTACTGCCTTTATTTTCCATTTAGACCTACAGTAATTTAAATAATGTCTTGGAGATTACTAGACTGGAATCTCCATGAGGATAGAATCTTCTGTGATTTTTTTTCCCTGAAATTCAAAACAAAATTGTTAATTGAAAGAATGGAATGATTGAATTAAGGACAATGGCTCCAGGACCAAACATGACTAGGGAGCAAATAGCTGGATTAACTATTTAACCTTGCTGGTGACTTTATATTTGTTGAGTCTGAGTCATGGACGCTAACCTTATTTATTTAATTCTAAACCCTGTGGCAAACGTAGGGCAAAAATTATAAACTCATTGTTCTGCTTGATAAAGGAAATTGAGGCAAGGCAGGAGAAAGACTTATTTGTAGGTCCCTTAGCAAAAAGAGTGAGGTAGATGTGGAAATAGAATTCCCACCTTCTGAACCCCAAGTTCTTCTTTTCAGTGCCTTTTATTGAGCTTAGCTACAAATTTTCTTACATTTTCTTCACTGTCTCCAATATTAAACACAAACGACAAAATATTTCTCTTAGAATTTCTAAATTGTAGTCTTTATCCATTAGAACAAAATGGTACAGAGACCAAAGTATCTATGATAGGCCCAAACAATATGGAATTTGAAATCATATAAGTCTGAGAGTAACTTTGATCTCTACCCTTACTGGTTGTTTGATGTTACATAAATTAATTAACTTATGTAAACTTGAGTTTTCCTCAATTATTCAACTCTTAATTAAAAGAGTTTCAATACACTGTATGGATTGTGAGGACAATTAAGTGTTTATAAAATGCCAATTACAATTGCTGATACATAGTCAGTTCTTAATATATTAGTTCTTAATATATTAGTTGTTAAACAGTTCTTAATATATTAGTTCTACCACTACTTTTTAACGTATGTCTACCGATTAGTTTTCCTGGACCCTGTGGTCCAAGAGTCATGCTGAAACTGAGCAAGCATGTCATAAATATGAGCTACAGCAGTGGGATTTACACCTGGCATTGACAGAAGAATAAATAGCATGCTTATTTGAATAAAATTGAGTCAACAAGCTCTTATTGTAAATGAAAGAGTTGGTCCAATATTATATATTTTCTATTGAAAAAACATTTTTTTCTTTTGATAATAATTTGCTTGGCCTGATTTTTTAAGTATTTGTGCTATGTGAATCATATTTCTGGATTAATTTATTCCGTTATCTAAGTACTCAGAGAAGAAACAGAAACTCCTCCAGAGAACCAGAGCTAAAGAAATCTACACTTCTCTGAGTCTAAATTCTTTTGAAAATATATGGAAGGAGTACAGGCAACTATTATTAAAAAAGGGTTTGACTTGGTATTTATCAATCTTCCTGTACATAATGTGTTTACAATACAAGGTTTATTGCATATGACATCAGAACACTTCCTGGGTCATCTGCCTATGCTTATTTATCACTAGTTTAGAACTAATATGAAGAGTCTGGATTCACTTAACCATGGCTACTTAATTTTGGTAGAAACAAATAGATTTATTTTTCTCTCAAGCACTTAGTGTTGAAAAGCAATTACAAAATTTGTTTTCAAATGTATTTTAACTTTTGCAAATCAAGCCAATATTGAGATATTAAATCTCAATAATTTAGTTTCTTTTTTCATAAACATTTTTGAGAGCTGTTGGATAGCAAAATTAGATTGTTAGTTTGCCTTAAAAGTCAGGACCACAAGATTTTCACACACTGAATTCACAGTTTATAATTTCCAAATTGAACAAGTTTATTTGGTCTCTGAGCCTTCCTTTATTCTCTGCTATCCCTTGAAAAGCATCTCTGTCACTGATTGTTTTTCTCTTTTTTTTCTAGTGGCTCACAGTAGGGTGTGAGGATCTCCAAGAACCAGTGAGAATGTGAAACCAGAGAGGTTGGGAGCAGGGAAAGCAAAGGAGTCTCAAGTTTGGTTGAAATAATAACAATTGTTTATTGAGGCTCTCCTTTTGCATTTATTACATAGACAACAGTGCAGTTTAGAAGGCTAGGATCCTAATTATAACAATCTCATAATAAATATGTCTCATATTTTACAGATGAAAAACATGAAATGTGACCATTCTCACCAATGGAAATGCTGAGATTTAAACCTAGTTCTGTAGGGTGGTCTAAATACTTTTTTCCCCCATGCAATGATAAGGATTAAAATACTGAATGAATAGCAAGGATGAGTGAATAAAAAAGAGGCTTTATAGTCATTATATTCATGCTTTAAGAAATCCACAGTTGTTATGATCAGTTATTATCATAAATGGAAATTGATTAAACTAGTGGATATATTATAAGAATACTGGTATTCAGGCAGATATTATCAAAGTGGATAACAAAAGAATAAAAATGACTACACGCGGTTAGAAAATGTTCTATTTTGGAAAAGCTACCAAAACATAATGACATGTCAACATTCAGTATACTTACAGTAACTGAAGAGGGAAGATAAATGACAGATAGTCAAATGGTTGGACAAAGTGTTCAGCAGCCATGAGATTAACAAGAACCAAAAGGATTGTAAAACTTTGCTCTTAATAAGAAATGGGAAACATAAAACCAAAAAGCAACATTTAGACCAGGAATTGAATGTGCGTCTTCTTATTTATTAGAGGTAAATTGAGGGAACAGTTAATGTACTAGTGACCACTGGGATGTGTGTGTCATGAATAACAGAATCTTAAATGACTGTGATCACTGATATAGCCCAAGAACCTAGAAATATGTCAGATACACAAAGAAAATGCTAACTACATATTCATTCAACATATGGATGTTTATACTAATATACTTGAAATCTTAAAACTAAAAGATCATATGAGCATTAAAGATATGATCAGTATTATATAGTCATGGGTAGATAATATTTGTTAAATATTGAAGAAAGAGATTATTTCAATCTTACATATTCTTAAAAAAATAAATACCCCAATTCATTTTGTAAGCTAGTGTAACCTTGATACCCAAATCAGAAAAGGACAGCATGAGAAGTATAAAATTATAATACAAGATTACCCATGGACATAAATGTAAAAGTCTTAAACAGCATGTAATTATGATGAAAGAGTGATTAGAGATTCAGGAAAAGGTTTTGGGCCACAACAACCCAACTCAGATACAACAAACTCAAGAAATAGCAGGACTCACATTAGTTAGGATAGTTAGGATAGCTCTCCAGGAAACAAAACACAAACAAATGAGGATGATCCTGTAGGCATATGACAGCTGGGATTTACCATAGCCAGTACTGAAGAGTAGGTGTCTGAAAGTCAGTGCAGAGGTACCAGGACCAGAAAGGAATGGTTGAAGCCAAAATCACAGAGATCGGGAGAGTGTTATAAGGAGTTGACCTGGATAAGCAAGGAACAGGGAATTATTTTGTCCTGGGGCTAGATTTTCAAGACACAAATTATGGAGGTACTTATCCTTGGAATAATAGTCAATAAAGGAAAATAAGGCTGAGACTCCCAAACTTGGGCGAGGGAAATTGAAGTGACCAGAGGATAGATCTCTTTACCAACAGACACTAGCCTTTTTGGCAGAAAATCTACACAGATCCAAGCACAAAGGACTTTTGTAGATTAAAATCAAACTTGATCTTACAAATAGTTTGGTATGATCTTGTTAAATGAATATACATATACCCCATAGTGTAATGTCCTATGTATGCACATTTCACTACTTTGTAACCTTGGAGAAAGTCTTGTATTCATACATAGAAAGACATGTTTAGACATGTCCATAGCAGCATTGTTCATGCTTCATGATTTCTCTAAAAGTTAGAGGGTGTCCAAAGTTCCATTAAAAGTAGAATAAAGAAATAATTTATGGTTTGTATAGAGTACCATGCATCAGTCAGAAAGAATCAACTTAACTACACATGTCAATATAGATAAATCACAAGAACATAATGCTGAGTGAAAGAAAAAATCAAGTTACAGAAATATGATTCCATTCAAATCAGATACGCCTAAATAGCAGCACGGGGGATAAATGACAGAGTCTAAGAAGGTGTTAGGGAGCAAGCAGGGAGATTTTAAAGTTACAGGTGCACAAAAGACGTCAGAAATTTGCGTAAGGTTCTTGTTCTTGAAGGTGGTAAGCGCATGAATGTTAACTTTTCATTTTGTTCTTCATAATACACATGAGTGTCCTGTGTGTCTGTGTGTCTTTTTTAGCATGTATGTATGCTGTATTTTATCACTTAAAAATAACTTAATGAAGAGCAGGTTTGGGCCAGATGGTGACAGCACTCATACACTGGATGATACATATAAATAAGTGGTCATAAGCTTCTATTATCCAGGATAAAGGACATAAGGGAAGGGGAGAAATTGGACTGTGTACACATATATGCATGTCCATGTGGCTGACCAGACATTTGAACTAGAGAGTAACAGCCTCTCTGAATGGAAAAGCCTCTCAGCTCCAGTTGAATCAGGCTATGGGAAATGTGGGTCAGGCATTACTCCATTTTTCAGCACTTCATAAATGAAGCCAGAAATCTGAATTTTTATATGAAATCTTTGATTTATTAGAGGTTTCCATCTTTACAAAGCATGTTTGAGATAAACTCTGGCCAGGATTGACTTGAAGTTTGCAGGTCTGCTACCTGTTACTTGATCTTTATCCTGCATGGTAATCCTAGGGGAATCTGAGGAATCTAAGCTCTGCCTGGGATCAAATACTGAGACCATGAGAACACTTGACAATAAGGCAGAAGCTGGGCTTCAAAACACATATGCTGCTTAAAAAAATAAGTCTGTGGGATGGATCAGAAAGATATAGGCAGAAGGTGATCACATGAGCCCAGGTAAGACATGGTGAGAAACTGAATGACTAAGGATCACAAGAATACATTGAATGGTATGAGGAATATTTGTGGGACTGCAGTTTAGCAGCACAGACACATCACGTTCCCAAGAGAAGGGCTTTTCAAGACTTTGTGACTGGCAGTGCTATGAATGGCCTCCAGGAACATGAAAACAGTCATTAAAGTGAAGAGGAAGACATTGAATTTTGTGTTTGGAATCCCATATTTGGCTCATCTATTGACAAAGCATCTATGGGCAGATTCCTTGTAAGCATTTGGAAATATAAAATCAGAGAATATCTGAGAGAGGGAAGGGTCTGAGACTGAGAGAGCTGAAATTAGAGGTGAAATTAGGTGAGACTGACCAAAAAAAAAAACCAAAAAAACAAAAAACCAATGTACCAATGTAACTACAGATATGATGAGTGAGCTGGTGCTGATTGAATAGATTTATTATAATTTTATTTTTTAAAGATTTTATTTATTTATTTATTTATTTATTTATTTATTTATTTATTTGTTTGTTTGCCAGAGAGAGAGCACAAGCAGGGAGAGCAGCAGCAGAGAAAGAAGCAGGTTCCCTGCTGAGCAAAGAACCTGATGTGGGACTCGATCCCAGGACCCTGGAATCATGACCTGAGGTGAAGGCAGATGCTTAACTGACTGAGCCACCCAGGTGCCCCCTGAATGGATTTATTATAATTCTAAAACAAAGCTGCATAACCACAAAGCAGCCAGCACAAACTTTGGAACCACCTACTTTGAGTTTGCCTTAGGCCCTACAGCTAACGAGCTTTGTAACTCAGGGTATAAAAATTCTATAACTTCTAAGTCTCACATAAATTGAGAAAAAAAAAAAACGCTATTTCATGAGAAAGATGTAGGCACTGATTGTAATGTTTGTGAAACATGAGTCCAGTGACATAATAGAGACTCAGCAAATCAAGTCCCTTCTACTTTTATTTGGAGTATAGTTCCTCAGTAGACTGCAGGCTGGATGTTGGAAGGTGGGTTCTCTAGAAAGATATGCTGGGAAGTCAGGGTGCAAGATGGTTATTAGAAATCAACCCCCATGAAAGAAATAAGGTGCAAGCAGAACTAAGGAAAATAAGTCAAAATATGATGCCAACTCTGTGGAGAGTGAGGAACTCTGGATCAAGTATTGCTCTGTCAGAATTACCTTGCATTTTTCCTGAGGGTAGGACCTTTGAACACCTCTCTGATCTGTCACTGGAGGCTGCTGCCCTAGGAAAGCTGTGACTGTGGTTGAGGCACTTACCCTGAAGCAGTTAACAGTGGGAACTGGACTGTCTATTGCACTGAATACAGCCCGGCAACAACTCCTTCTTTAAATTGGGATAGAATGATATACCTCTATGTCTGTGATACCGGATAAAGCTTGAATTTCTTGCTTGATGGTGAACTCATTGAGGGATGTTACTAGGTCATAATTAAATTTATAGTTAGAGCAATAATAGCTGACTTTGTTAGTGTCAACTGCACATCCAGACATTGCACTAAAACATTCCATACTTTACATACTAAAACGTCACTCAGGCAAAGAACTGAATTTTTGATGCAGATGAAGAAACAAACAGGTCACACAGCTAGAAAGTGGCAGAGCTGTGCTTCACACTGAGACACCTGAGCTCAAAGACATTTCTTGCCCACATTGCTCTGCTCCTTTCCCAATGCATGGTTGGCACAGGAGCTGGCACATACTGGGACTGCAAAGACTTCTACTTAATGTAATTGATGATGCCTCATTGATACATCCCCTGGGTGTTTATTCATGGCTGCTTGAAAAGCTCATCTGTACACTGTAAGTGACTTTTGTATAGCCAAAATTCTATAGTTTCCATTTTATCAAATTCTTGCAAATATAAATTTAGTACTAAAACACTCCACAAAACATGGACTGATTAGTCTTTCAAAATGGAACTCATCAAGGACTGTCTCGTGTGATACTCATGAGGGTACAAAGATAAAACTTAGATACAGTCTGGAAATCATAAAATATCCACTTAAAAGAGATGGTCAAAAATTTCTAGCTTATGGGATCCCAACTCTCCAAATTTCAGCTACCTAAATTAAATGGGCATACTAATGTGATTACCTATTCATACTGTTGTTGTGCAAATGAAATAAATCAATACTTACAAACCACTTATGAATACTTACAAACAGTGCCTGCAAGTGTGTTCAGTAGGGCATGGACATTTTATACCTAATACCATCGTATAAATAGAATACTACCTTTCTTCAGGGTTTCTATATGTCAACCACCAAACTTTATGTATATCTTCTTATTCATCCTCATGATAACAGTATGAACTTAACATTGTTCCTATGATATTTCCCATAAGAATATTAAGGTGTGAAGTCAATAAATTTACCAAGTAAATATAGATTGTCCAGGCATTAGAGCTACTATGGCTCTATAATGTTTTACCCCAAAGCAAAATAACAAAACCTTTGTTATGCTCACAGATTCACATTCTGTGGGCCAAGATTTCACAAGGCTTACTGGGGGTGGTCTTTCTGTGGCCCACAGTGTCTAAATCATCAGCTGAAATCATCTGAGGGATCACTCATATGTCTGGCTGTCAATGCTAGCTATTGGTTAGAGACCTTGGTTTGTCTTCACATGGACTGTTGAAGATATCTCACATCATAGTGACTGGTTTCAATGTCAAGAATACTGAGGAAGAGTAAGGTAGAATCTGTACTGCTCCTTAAGAACTAACCCCCATCCCAGAGAGTCTCTTCTGCCATATTTTATTCAGCAAAGCAGTTACAAAGGCCCACTCTGGTTCAAGGGGAGAGGAGATAGACTTGCCTCTTGGTGGGGAGTAGTAAGTTTCTGGAAGAATATATGAGACCAGAAAGAGTGTTTTAGACTTTTTTAATTTAAATTTTATTGAGGTGATTTCAGATTCTCATGTATTTCTAAGAAATAATACAGAGAGAACCCATGTGCTCTTTACCCAGTTTCTTTCAATGGGATCGTCTTCAAAATAATAGTCCAATGTCACAACCTTGATGGTGATATTGACATAATATACCTCTCTATTCATATCTCCCCAGTTTTGGGAAAACACACTATATTACACAAGCAGATGGTAAAGCTGGGCCAAACCCATGTCTGTCTGGCCCAAAAGTTGTGCTCTGTACCACTGTGGGATAAAGGATCTGACCACAGCATTTTTGCAAAGTCTAAAAACAGAAAAAAGTCTGGCAAGCTCAAATCCATCACTGCTTAGATTGAATACTTTATTTTTGTATCTAATAATAATAGGTCCAAAAACTCCACCCATCCCTTACTCCCCTGACCATTGTTGACCATAGTTATGGCTAATTGACAAATTTGCCTGATAAAGACAGTAAAAATAGAGAAAATAAAGCAACTGTAAAAGATATATGACCATTTGCCATATTCTCATCACATGCTCAGCTGTGTAATTAACAGTCAGTGTTACTGTGGAATCCAGTTTTGCAGGAGTTCCTAATAGTAGACACTAGTATTCATTCTCATTGTCCTAGTAAGTTTATCAATATATGGAGAGCTTAGATAGAGGCATAGACTTTGAATGCTGCTATGTCATACCCTGTGTTAGAGATAAAATCAGTTTAAAAGGAGATTCCTTCATCTAAACATTTTATATCTTTCTCCCCTTCTGGAAATGAACTGTCCAAGTAATAGAATAAAGAAAAATTGACTTAAAAAGATCCCACTTTCTTTTTTTAAAGATTTTATTTATTTATTCATTCGACAGAGATAGAGACAGCCAGCGAGAGAGGGAACACAAGCAGGGGGAGTGGGAGAGGAAGAAGCAGGCTCATAGCAGAAGAGCCTGATGTGGGGCTCAATCCCATAACACCGGGATCACGCCCTGAGCCAAAGGCAGAAGCTTAAACGCTGTGCCACCCAGGCGCCCCAAAGATCCCACTTTCTAATTTCCTGCTTAATAACTGGCCAATCTTGAGTCGCCAGAAGTCAGAGTTACAAGTTGACTTTCATAGTTCATCTTAGAAGCTAGTGACCNAGATCCCACTTTCTAATTTCCTGCTTAATAACTGTTTGGCCAATCTTGAGTCGCCAGAAGTCAGAGTTACAAGTTGACTTTCATAGTTCATCTTAGAAGCTAGTGACCTTTGTATATTTGCACAACATTCTGCAGCCATGAAAGCCTGAATCCATCCTTGAAGGAAATTTAAAACTCTAGTTAGATCTCCAGGTGCATGGGTTGAACAATGCAGACTAAGTTCCCTCAGAGAACCAAAATAATCAGCACCAAACTTCACTAGTTAATTGGAACAATTGAGCATCACCTCTGAACATCTTTAAGGAATTTTAATTGGATAAATTATAAAGAGATGTATTTTGTTGACAATGTCAATTGTTATGGAATTCTAGCAGGCTACAATTCCTTCGTGTAAATAAAATTCTACCCTTGTAGCTAACTTGACCTTACAAAAACTTGCTGTTTAACTTCATGTTACAGAGAAAGAAAATCAAAGTTAATTGATGAGAATGTATTGAGAATCTAAAGAATTTTACTACAAATGAAAGGCTCATCAAATATATGGTTCAGGTTAACTTACATAAATAAACCAGTTTATACAAATACAAAATACATAATAAGTGTAATTATAATTCCTTAAATACTTTAGTTAACATGATATGATAGCAGCAAAGGAGGACTGATAATCAGAAAACATATTTCTTTCTTTTTTTCTTAAAGACTTTATTAATTTATTTGAGAGAGAGAGAGAGTGAGCATGAGTGGGGGAGGAGCAGAAGGAGATAGGGAAGCAGACTCGTCACTGAGCAGAGTGCCCAACACTGGCTTGATCCCAGGACCCTCGAGGATGACCTAAGCCAAAGGCAGACGCTTAACCAACTGAGCCACCCAGGCACCCCAGAAAACATATTTCCTTGAGGCTTTTCCTTCCCACCCCTTAAATGTTGACATGCTTTCAGGCATTGTTCTTTATTTTTTTTTCTCATTTTATACTCACACTTCCCTGTAAATCAAATCAAGTCAAATCAAATGATGCTAGCCTATCTATTGCTGGCTCTGATGGAACAGCAGGAGTGCCAGACTTATAAACTCTTAGCTAAAGTGGAAATGGGATGGTTTCTCCAGCTCTGTCAGTGAGGCAGCAAGCCGGGCAACACGCCATCAATCACTCTACTTCCACATGTCTCACCCACTCATCTATGACGTGTGAATGATGCTCTGCCTTCCCATGTTCCTAAGAACTTCTGTAACCTTGTTGCTGTAGCTTTGGAAACACCAGTTCTACTTTCTAAGATATGCTTTATGTATTTAAGAACACAATAGGGGTGTCTGGGTGGCTCAGTTAGTTGTGTCTGCTTTCAGCTCAGGTCGTGATCCCAGAGTCCTGGGATCTAGTCACACATTGGGCTCCCTGCTCAGCGGCGAGCCTGCTTCTCCCCTTCCCTCTGCTCCTTCCCCTGCTCATGCTCTCTCTTTTTCAAATAAATAAATTAATTAATTAAATCTTAAAAAAAGGACACAATAGATTTCTTTAAGTGAAGCAGCTTTCATTTTTGTGAAAATTATATTTGTGGGTTTAATGTTGCATGTGGTTCAAGTTCACAAGTAGAAGTTTTCAACAAAAGCGACATAACAGTATTATTACTTTAATTACTATTGATAAGCTTGTGACTCAGAAATTGGTATCTCTAAATCATAGCTCTACTCTGATTTCCTTTTAAGAACATGCGTCTAAGTTCTGTCTGTAGCCTGCCTTTGTGGCACACAGTAGGTGCCTTATAAAACAATGGATAATTGATTAGCCATAGCTAACTTTCTGACATTGGGCTTGTCCATCAGCTCTTTAACCTGTGTTGCCTCATCTGAAATATAAGAGAATTAGACTGGCTTGTTCCTATGAATTCTTCCACTTTTGACATCTAGCAATTCTAGTTCCAAATAAACAAATATTTAACAACTTTTAAAACAAATATTATATGATAAAGAGCATTGCTTCAACATATCAGATTTATTTGATAGTTTAGCTGCAGTTGGAGTAGCTAAGTCCCAAATAATATGTAGTAATCAACTCTAAACATTTTAATAATCCTCAGTTAAATAATAACAAGGACATAAACTATTGTCAGAGGCATTCTCTGAGAATCTTCTACTCAGCTAAGAATTTCATGACTCTTTGGGGCTTGATGGTAATGTTTTCTATCACACTGAGGATAAAAATTGCTAACATCACATGTTGAATTATTAGACCATTGTTGAGAAAACATGCCTCATATTAGAAATGAAAATAGATGTGTTGCAACTTTACCCTCTTAGGAGTTTTATAAATGGATTTGAAAATGACTTTGTCATATTTAATAGGCTTTGTTCATTTATGAGAAAGAAAAAAGTTCAGTTGCCCATAGACCTTTCTAGTTTACTACCACTCAATGGCCTATGGTCAGTTTCCTTCAGCCTAATTCATTCATTCTATCATCATGGAAATAGATAAAGGAATATTTTTAAAAAGGCATCACTTTAATGCCTTCTATAAGGCACATTTTAATCACTTTATTTTCTTATTTATTATTCATATCCACTCCTGTAAGCAATTGGAAAGTACTATACTAATTCTTAAAGAGATCTCAAGAGAATTACAATCCAGTAGAAGAAGCTGCATACACAAAAACAAATCTAAGACAGTATATATTTAAACGTCACATGAGGGCATCTGCCAATGAGTCATTTAGAACAGTTATTGTCAAAGTGGGACAAACTATAAAGAAAAGTCCCTAGAACAGAGTTTCAGAATAGTGGAGAAGATGTTTTCAAACTATGCTTCCCCACTTCCTAAGCTTAATTGCAAATAATCACTTCATATTGGGAATCTGTAACAACACTCCTACATTTTTCTACTATCTATAAGATATAAAGCTAACCAGATTAGGTGTATTATCTCACTTAATTATCACAAAATTATTTGAGTTTGAAAAGCACTGTTAGATTAGAACCTTTCACCTTGTGGGTTGTGAGGTCCAGACCTAGCTGTGCAGTCCTGCTTAAAAATGATCATGCTGTTTGAAGAGCACATGTGGGGTGACAAGGACAGAGTCACAGGGACCTGGATTCAGAGCTGACTCAGTCACTGATGAACAGGGCTATGTGGTGGTGAAGGGCAGTGACTCTTGGGTTTTGACATGCTTGGAGATCACATGGCCAGCTTATTGAATATCCTTTTTCTGGGCACCAACTCCCAGTGATATGTTTGTTCAGTAGGTTGGATTGGACTCTTTAGTACATTTCTGTCAGGTTCCTGGATGATTCTGAACTGCTGATTCAAGGACCCCACATTGGGTAACCCTGGTTCAGTGTGAACTCTGAGGTTCGTCTAGTGAGAGTTGAATCCCAACTCTAGCATTAACCAGCTGTGTGACCTTGGGCATTTCACTGTAAATTGGAATTCATGGTAGTAAAAACCTCATATGCTGTTACTAGCAGTCAATGGGCCAATACAGGTAAATGTTTACAAATGTGCCTGTTATTCCCACTGTAAGTTTACCACCACCAGAGGTCTTTTACAACAAAGCTAAGTCATCAAAAATGTCCTGGACCTAGGTGGATAAGCAACTGAAAAACAGAAGGACACAAGGCCAGCTATAAAGTAAACCATCTCTAAAGAGTTTCAGTGTTTGCTAAAAACAGAAAGCTGAGGGCATGGATGCAAAAGAATGAAAAGAAAGGTATTTTTATGTATCCCACATGCCAACAATTCAACCTCAAACAGGTATTCCCTGCAGGCAGGGCTGCATTTCCCTCATCTTCAAACTCCAATTCCCCATACAAGACCTGGCACAGAAGTAATGTTAACTTATTAATTGAATGAGCCAACAAGCTCTAAGTTTGGAAAGCCACTTTACCACTCCATTTACACTTCCATCATATAGGGAAAATGCTTGTTTAAAAAACATGTCAGGTCACATGTGTGCATGCACACACATGAACACACATCTCCACAGGGTGTTGCTTTCTCCACTTTATAGACAAAATTTCAGAGGTACAGAAGCAACTTGTCCTTCAACAAGTAAAAGGTGGAGCCAAAACTGAATTCCGATTCTCACCCTTTTCTGCCAAATGCAGCCCGAATGTGAAAGTTGAAGTAATTATATATTAATTTTCTTTGTAATAATGGTGTTTGTACTAGGAGAAAATACAAGTTATAGTGTATACATCAGTAACTTAAAAAAAGATTTATTTATTTATTTGAGAGAGAGATAGAGAGATGATGGATGGCCCAAAAAGAAGGAGAGAGAATCTTTTTTTTTTAGTATGATATGTTGGTCACCATACAGTACATCATTAGCTTTCGATGTAGTGTTCTATGATTCATTGTTTGTTTATAACACCCATTGCTCCATATAATACGTGACCTCCTTAATTCCCTTCACCAGGCTAGACCAACCACCCACCCCCGTCCCCTATAAAACCCTCAGTTTGTTTCCTGGAGTCCATTGTCTCTCATGGTTCATCTTCCCCTTGTTCCCCCCACATTCGTTTTTCCCTTTCTTCACCTAACAATCTCCCTTCTATTCCTTATGTTCCATAAATAAGTGAACCATATGATAATTGTCTTTCTCTGCTTGACTTATTTCACTTAGCATAATCTCCTCCAGTTCCATCCATGTTGATGCAAATGTTGGGTAATCATCCTATCTGATGGCTGAGTAATATTCCATTGTATATATGGACCACATCTTCTTTATCCAGTCATCTATTGAAGGGCATCTCAGCTCCTTCCACAGTTTGACTATTGTGGACATTGCTGCTATGAACATTGGGGTGCATATGGCCCTTCTTTTAACTACATCTGTATCTTTGGTGTAAATACCCAGTAGTGTAATTGCTGGACCATAGGGGAGTTCTATTTTTAACTTTTTGAGGAACTTCCACAATATTCTCCAAAGTGGGTGTACCAACTTGCATTCCCACCACCAGTTAAGAGGGTTTCCCTTTCTCCACATCCTCTCCAACACTTGTTGTTTCTTGCCTTGTCAATTTTTGCCATTCTAATTGGTGCAAGGTGGTATCTCAATGTGGTTTTGATTTGAATTTCCCTGATGGTTAATGATTTTGAACATTTTTCCATCTGTCTGTTAGCCATTCGTATGTCTTCATTGGAAAAGTGTCTGTTCATATCTTCTGCCCATTTTTTTATTTGATTATTTGTTTCTTGGGTGTTGAGTTTGAGAAATTCTTTATAGATCTTGGATACCAGCACTTAATCTGTAGTGTCATTTTCAAATATCTCAGAATAAACCTAACCAAAGAGGTAAAGGATCTATACTCTAGAAACTATAGAATATTGATGAAAGACATTGAAGAAGACACAAAAAGATGAAAAAACTTTCCACGCTCATGCATTGGAAGAATAAACATAGTTAAAATGTCTATGTTACCCAGAGCAATCTATACTTTCAATGCCATCCCCATTAAAATACAAATACCATTTTTCAAAGTGCTCAAACAAACAATCCTAAAATTTGTGCAGAACCAGGAAAGACCCTGAATCACCAAGGAATTGTTGAAAAAGAAAAACAAAGCTGGGGGCATCATGTTGCCTGATTTCAAGCTATATTACAAAGCTGTGATCACCAAGACAGCGTGGTACTGGCCCAAAAACAGAATAGAGACTCCAGAAATAGACCCTCAACTCTATGGTCAACTAATCTTTGACAAAGCAGGAAAAAACATCCAATGGAAAAAAGTCAGTCTCTTCAATAAACAGTGCTGGGAAAATTGGACAGCTATATACAGAAGAATGAAACTTGACTATTTTCTCACACCATACACAAAGATAAACTCTAAATGGATGAAAGACCTCGATGTGAGACAGGAATCCATTAAAATCCTAGAGGAGAACATAGGCAGTAACCTCGTTGACATTGGCCACAGCAACTACTTTCAAGACACGTCTTCAAAGGCAAGGGAAACAAAAGCAAAAATGAACTTTTGGGACTTTATCAAGAAAAAAAGCTTCTGCATAGCAAAGGAAACAGTCAACAAAACAAAGAGGCAACCTACGGAAAGGGAGAGAGAATCATAAGCAGACTCTGCACTGAGTGCTGACATGATGGGAGGCTAGAGGCAGAGTTTAATCTTATGACACTGAGATCACAACCTGAACCAAAACCAGAGTTGGACATTTAACTTACTATGCCATCCAGGTGTCCCTGCATCAGTGTCTTTTTTAAAGAATTCTTGAAAATGTCTCCTCTTTATTTCTGATATCTGACAGAGCCATTATTTATAAGAATCCTGCTGCAAAGACTGTTTTAACAGTTCAGCCCTACACTGAGTCCATAAATATTAAAAATTTAAATAATCATTAATTAAAAATTATTGAAAGAGTAGAGCATTTTTAAAGGCTGGCAACTAATCTATATATTCTTGGTCATTTTGAGAAAATAGAACCTGAATCTTTTCCAGAGGTTCTAAATTTGTCTGAAGAATAGAGAAATGGCCTAAATAAATGATAGTCTTCTACTAGTTACTTTATGCTAGCTTTCTCTGGTACCCTGCTTACTATTTACAGTCTATAACATAGATGATATAGGCATAGATAGATGACAGATAGATAGATGATAGATAGATGATAGATAGATAGATAGATAGATAGATAGATAGATAGATAGATATAGATATAGAAATTCCTGGTCAAGGGGCGCCTGGGTGGCACAGCGGTTAAGCGTCTGCCTTCGGCTCAGGGCGTGATCCCGGCGTTGCGGGATCGAGCCCCACATCAGGCTCTTCTGCTATGAGCCTGCTTCTTCCTCTCCCACTCCCTCTGCTTGTGTTCCCTCTCTCGCTGGCTGTCTCTATCTCTGTCAAATAAATAAAAAATAAAAAAATTTAAAAAAAAAAAAAAAAAGAAAGAAATTCCTGGTCAAATAAGTTTCTTTTTCTCCCAACATATTTCACCTTTAGCAGTTCTCAGATTAATGTAGGTTCATTTTTGTTGTTGTTGTGGAGTATTTATAATATCTTATATAAGGTATACATCTATCCTCTTTCCAGCTGATAAACTAAATATATCCCCCATAAAGTGTATTGGATAAGAGAGTGTAGACCTGCAAGTGACTGAACACCTGAGTCCTTTGTCATCATTTAAATGACAATCACCACATCTACTCTTACCTGCACGCTTGTGTGTGCAATACATCATACCTGTGGTTTATCTGCATTGCCACCATACCTCACCTACTTTGGAAGACATTGACGTTCCTTTTAAGATGACAAAACTGAGATGCAGAGAATTTAAATGAGGTGACATTTAATGCCCAGTCTTGGACTGAACAAATGATATCTAACTTCTAAGTCTCTGATCTTTCCACTATACCAAACCATAACTCATTTAAGGCCCAAAAAGGTCATTTTATTCTTTCAAAGCCACTGAGTTATTTAGCACCAGAGCTTCAATTAGAAGGCTGCATTTCAGCTACTGACTGCAACTGAGAACAATTTATTTCTAAGAATGGCATGTAGATTTCTCATAACCCTTTTTTTAATTCATTCCAGAAAGTATTTCAGGCCCGCATGTTTCCTTTCTTGACGAATCTATAACACTTCCTGTCATTGGGCTGCTTTTGACTGTGGTCTCTAGGGATTTGTTTGCCTCTATGACAGTTCATCTGAGTTATTTAAATCATTAATCTCTAACCCTCTCCTCTTATTTTGTCATAGAGAAAGGCCTGTCATCTCTCCCAGTCTTTTTTTTTTTAATTTAAATTCAATTAGCCAACTTATAGTACATCCCTTAGTTTCAGATGTAGTGTTCAATAATTTATCAGTCATGTATAAAACCCAGTGTTCATTACATCATGTGCCTCCTTAATGTCCATCACCCAATTACCCCATCCCACCCACCCCCAACCTCCCCTCCAACAACCTTCAGTTTGTTTCCTTTAGTTAAGAGTCTTTCATGGTTTTTCTCCTTCTCTGAAGATTTCCCATTCAGTTTTCCCTCCCTTCCCCTAAGGTCTTCTGCCTTGTTTCTTATAGGCCACATGTGAGTGAAACCATATGATAATTATCTTTCTCTGGTTGACTTATTTTACTCAGTTCCCAATTCCACCCACGTCAATGTAAGTGCTAAGTACTCATCCTTTCTGATGGCTGAGTGAGATTTCATTGTGTGTGTGTGTGTGTCTGTGTGTGTGTATACACACACACAGACACACACACACACACACACACACATATATATATATGTATGTATGTATATATGGTATCTTCTTTATCCATTCATCTATTGATGGACATCTCAGCTCTTTCCACAGTTTAGCTATTATGGACATGTTGCCTTGCATTTCAGTATTCCTGACTTTTCAAAAACTATTACCTCAACTAAATGCATCATGATATAATATTTCTTTGAACTCTGGGTCAAAGCTGAATTTGAAGAAGCCTTTGTTTATACACAGATCACCTCCCAAGGCTTGAAATTCATTTGCATACAAAGAGCGAGGAAAATTATTTAAGTTCAAAAAGCTAATTTAGTGATAAGACTAAAATTCGAGATTGTTGACTTTTTTATTTTATGTTATGTTAGTCACCATACAGTACTTCATTTGTTTTTGATGTAGTGTTGAATGATTCATCGTTTGCATATAACACCCAGTGCTCCTTGCAATATGTGTCTTCCTTAATACCTATCCCTGGGCTAACCCATCCCCCAACCCTCCTCCCCTCTAAAACCCTCAGTTTGTTTCCCAGAGTCCATAGTCTCTCATGGTTCATCTCCCCCATATTTCCCCCCGCTTTGGTTTTCCCTTCCTTCTCCTAACAATCTCCCTGCTATTCCTTATGTGCCACATATAAGTGAAACCATATGATAATTGTCTTTCTCTCCTTGACTTATTTCACTTAGCATAATCCCTTCCAGTTCCATCCATGTCGATGCAAATGTTGGGTAATCATACTTTCTGATGGCTGAGTAATATTCCATTTTATATATGGACCACATCTTCTTTATCCATTCATCTGTTGAAGGACATCTCGATTCCTTCCACAGTTTGGCTATTGTGGACATTGCTGCTATGAACATTAAGGGGTGGATGTGCCCCTCTTTTCACTACATCTGTATCTTTTTGAGGAACCTCCATACTGTTTTCCAAAGTGGCTGTACCAACTTGCATTCCTACCAACGGTGTAAGAGGGTTCCTCTTTCTCTACATCCTTTCCAACATTTGTTTTTTCCTGCCTTGTTAATTTTTGCCATTCTAACTGGTGTAAGGTGGTGTCTTAATGTGGCTTTGATTTGAATTTCCCTGATGGCTAATGATGAACATTTTTCCATGTGTCTGTTAGCCATTCATAAGTCTTCTTTGGAGACTTGTCTGTTCGTGTCTTCTGCCTATTTTGTGACTGGATTATTTGTTTCTTGGGTGTTGTGTTTGAGAAGTTCTTTATAGATCTTGGATACCAGCACTTTATCTGTGGTATTTGCAAATACCTTCTCCCATTCTGTTGGAATAAACCTAACCAAAGAGGTAAAGGATCTATACCCTAGAAACTATAGAAAACTTATGAAAGAAATTTAAGAAGACACAAAAAGATAGAAAAAAATTTCATGTTCATGGATTGGAAGAATAAACATTGTTAAAATATTTATGCTGCCCAGAGCAATCTATACTTTCAATGCCGTCCCAATCAAAATACCAGTGGCATTTTTCAAAGTGCTGTAACAATCCTAAAATTTGTATGGAACCAGAAAAGACCCCACAATGCCAAGTAAATGTTGAAAAAGAAAACAAAGCTGGGGGCGTCATGTTGCCTGATTTCAAGTTATATTACAAAGCTGTGATCACCAAGACAGCATAGTACTGGCACAAAAAGAGACACAGAGGTCAATGGAACAGAATGGAAAGCCTAGATATGGTCTCTCAAATCTATGGTCAACTAATCTTTGACAAAGCAGGAAAAAATATCCAATGGAAAAATGACAGTCTCTTCAAGAAATGGGGCTGGGATAATTGGACAGCTATATACAGAAGAATGAAACTGGACCATTCTCTTACACCATACAGAAAGATAAACTCTAAATGGATGAAAGACCTCAATGTGAGACGGGAATCCATCAAAATCCTAGAGAAGAACATAGGCAGTAACCTCTTTGACATCAGCCACAGCGACGTCTTTCAAGACACGTCTCCAAAGCAAAGGAAACAAAAGTAAAAATGAACTTTTGGGACTTCATCAAAATAAAAAGCTTCTGCACAGCAAAAGCAAACAGTCAAAAGACTGTTGACTTTCAATTCAGGATTCTTTCCAGTCCTGGAGATTTGGAGTTATGTATCTAAGGGGTTAAACTTTCTTTCCATTATGTAACTCTCCGAATTGTTAGCACATTCTCATCACATTCAATGAGGATACTTAACACATGACTTTTTAATAAATGTGTGAAAGAATAAATGGCAATGAATGAATAACATGGAGATCATCGAATGAGAGCATTAGTACTGCAAAGCTAATGTAATGAGATGTGCACACACGGTCCGATTCCAATGAATGATACCAATCATGTCCTTCACATCCCTGGAAGCATAGAATGTAGTCCTTGTTTAGCAATGAAACCAGTCTGAGTCCTGCAAATGACCAGGTGTCCTAGAGCTAATTTGTTCATGGCTCTGGGAAACACTTAAGTTTTTTTTCTTTTCTTTTATCTTTTATAGATAGATGGGAATAGATGTCAAAACGACATATTTTCTGTATATTTATACACATCATTAATTTATCTAAAACATTGTAAAAATAAACAAAGGCCAACCAAATTAAAATAAGTGAAGTTTATTTATTCAGAGCAAGGAGTCAGCCACCATCACTTGTGTTTTGGCAAAGACTCAAAGGAAGACAGAAGAGTAGGGAAAGCTTTATAATGGAAAAAAGGAAGACTTCAGGTATCCCTGATTTGATGTTGTTATTGAGGGGTAGTAGTTGGAGAGTTAACTGAAACCAAGGCATTCAATATGATTCTCGGATTGGTTAGAGGTGTAGATTTGACTATTTCTGGTTGGAAATGGAAACAAAAATTATAGAAGCTATCAATTAATCAAGTTCTGGCCATCTTGAGCCAATTATAGGAGTTATCATTTGACTTCCCATACTGTTACAAGAAAGAATTGTCTGACTTCTCATAAGCCTAACTTATAGATAATAGGTTGGCATCCTGGGCTGGTTATTAATAATAATGGGTTGGTTTCTTGGGCTGGATGCTACAGGTTGTAGGTCAGAGTTTTATTTTTATACATTTCATTGTTTGTATGTTTATTCATTGTCTATATGTACATTCAGTCTCTCAGTATGGAGAGTTATTAAATATTTTGAATATTTTTGATTTTCTATTTTATTGCCATTAAAATTGCTCCCTGGAATGATGTCAGCATCAAGGCAGCATAAGATTTCTCTCCCTTTTGCCTCCCCACCACCTTTAACAACTAAAATTCAGCATTCATCCATGAATTAAAGTGCCTCTTTTGTAGGAGGTATATGCTTTATGTCATGAGCATCATATGACACCATATTCTTTATGTCAAGAAACCCAAAAGGAATTTTATACACCTGTGCATTAGTTAATAGGCAGACAGACTTCTGTACAGGCTGTGAAATCAGCAGGAATTTGTGAACCAGCTTCAAACCCTCTTGGCCACAGTCAGGGAACACCTAGAGAGTGCCTATTTGCACAGGCATTCACAGTCAAGAGACCTTTATTTGAAATCCAGGTTTACTGAGGGAAGATTCCAAAACTCTGTTGGAGCAAAAAATAATAAAAATTAAAATAAAATAACTAAATTAAATTAAACTAAATCAAATTAAATTAAATATTAAATTAAAAAATAAAGAAGTTTGGATGCCCTAGAGAGGGTAACATGAACTATTGCAGCATTGCTCCTCCCCCAAGGCAGCACAGTACAGGGCTGAACTACTTAGCAACAACTTCTCCCATGGGAAAAAAGAAAGTGATGAGTGATTGCTGCCAACCTTCCCCAGCTGTTAGAACACTGCTAAAAGAATGTTTCTCTCCCCCAGCATTCAGGGTATTGAGGTGAGACCCACATGACTGGAGGGAGAAAAGAGGTTGTGAAAGAGGCAGATAAAAATATCAGAAGATATTAAAGGGACATGTTTCCTGCAGATTGGCCTCCCACAGGAAGTCAACCAATAAGCTGCTGGGAATACCTCACTTGAGGATTTCCCAACCTGACCCATGGGCATCTCTAATACCCAAGTACCCATACCAACTCCCATTCTGTAGCTGGCTCCTCATGCATGGTCCCCAGGGCAGCAGCAGAGTGAGCTTCGGTAGACAGGGAATATGCTCAGAAAACAAGCCAAAGTCTGTAGAAAAGGAACAATCACAAGATTGAGCTGTACATAGCTATACCATGAGGAAAACAAAAGAGAGGTCTCCAACAGCTGGCCTAATGAATTGTAAGATTGAAAGAAGACATACAAACTTAAGAATTATGCTACAAGAGGGAGCAGAAAGCATGGAGTAAGTGGATCCATATAGGGTGAGAGAAAATCCCAGATATGGACCAATGAAAAGTTATCTCCCACCTGAAGACAGCTAATAAGATTGGAGGAGACAACTGCTACTTCAAATGTAAAAACAACAACGCAAAACTACAAGGAACATGTAGAATCAAAGAAATATATCATCAACAAAATATAACAGTAATTCTCCAGTAACTGAACTCAAAGATACAATTTTGTGATTAGTTGATAAAGATCTTAAAATAACTGTTTTTAGGATGCTCAATAAGCCACAAGAAAACAGAAAAAGATTTCAATGAAATAAAAAAAGTATATGAATAAAATGAGAAATTTAAGAGGTAAAAATTATTTTTTTAAAAAAGAGTCCAACAGAAATTCTGGAGCTGAAGAATTTCATGAATGGAATAAAAAAATGCAAGAAAGAAGAAAGAAAGAAGAAGGAAAGAAAGAAGAAAGAAAGAAAGAAAGAAGAAAGAAAGAAAGAAAGAAAGAAGAGAAATTTCAGAGAAGAACAAACAAAAGATAGAATTAATGAGTCAGAGGATAGGAACTTTTAAATAATCCAGTCAAAAGAGAAAAAAGAAAAAAGAATTTAAAAAGAGAAGAAAACCTACATGGTCTATGAGACAATATCAAATTAATAAATATCAGACTCACTGCAGCTCCACAAGAAAAGAGGGAGAAAGGGGCAGAAAGTTTATTTAAAGAAATAATAGCTGAGAACTTCTTAAGCCTGGGGAGAGACTTGGGTACCCAGTATTAAAACACCACACTATTATTTCAATTAAAGCAATCTTCTCCAGGACATGTTATAAAGAATCAGTTAAAAGTCAAAGACGGAGAATCTTAAAAGCTGGGGGTGGGGGGGCAGGAATTGTAGCTTATTAAGGAACCTCCATTGGGTTATCAGTAGATTTCTTAGCAGAAACCTTACAGGTGAGGAGAAAGTAGATGATATATTTGAAGTCCTGAGAGGAAAATAATAAAAACAAAAAACTGCCAACCCACAACACTCTATCTGGCCAAGATATCCTTCAGAAATGAAGGAGAAATACTTTCTCAGAAAAAAAAAAAAATTGAGGGAGTTTGTCACCACTAGATTTGCCTTATAAGAAATTCAGAAAGGAGTTCTTTGAAAGCTGAAATGAAAAGAGAACCTAGAGGAAAATGGATTAATTATTAGAAACATATAACATATGAAGACTAAATCATGAATAAATAGAAAATCTGAACAAACTAATTATCGGTAAGGTGGTTGAATCAATAACCAACAACCTTCCAACAAAGGAAAGTCCAGTATCAAATAGCTTCACTGGTGAATCCAACCAAACCTTTAAAAAAGAACTAAGTCAAGTGCACCTAGGTAGCTCAGTCAGTTAAGTGTCTGCCTTCGGCTCAGGTCATGATCCTGGGGTCCTGGAATCAAGCCCCACATTGGGCTCTCTGCTAATTGGGGAGTCTGATTGTCCTTCTCCCTCTGCCCCTCTCCCTGGCTCATTCGCTCTCTCTCTCTCTCTTTCTCTCTCAAATAAATAAAATCTTAAAAAAATAATTGATATAAATTGTTCTCAAACTATTCTGAAAATTAGAAAAAAAGGTAAAGCATCATCCTGATACAAAAACAAGAACACACCAAACAAAGGAAACTATTAGCAAACACAAAATATTAGCGGCAAACTGAATTCAACAATAGATTAAAAGGATCATGGGGCGCCTGGGTGGCGCAGTCGTTAAGCGTCTGCCTTCGGCTCAGGGCGTGATCCCGGCGTTGCGGGATCGAGCCCCACGTCAGGCCTCCGCTATGAGCCTGCTTCTTCCTCTCCCACTCCCTCTGCTTGTGTTCCCTCTCTCGCTGGCTGTCTCTATCTCTGTCAAATAAATAAAATCTTTAAAAAAAAAATTAAAAAAAGGATCATACATCATAATCCAGAAGAATTTGTTCCAGGGTTGCAATGATGGTTCAATACCCGCAAATCAATCAAGAGGATATGGAATGAAGATAAAAATCATTTGATCATCTCAATGATGAAGAAAAAGCATTTGACAAAATTCAACATTTTTTCATGATACAAACCCTTAGCTAATTGGGTATGGAAGAAACATAATATAATAAAGGCAATATATAACAAACCCACAGTTAACATCATTTTTAATGAAGAAAGTTCAAAAGATTTTCCTTAAATTTAGAAATTAGAGTGCCCACAATCACTACTCTTATTTTTTTTTAGATTTTTATTTATTTATTTATTTGACAGAGAGAGACAGCCAGCGAGAGAGGGAACACAAGCAGGGGGAGTGGGCGAGGAAGTAGCAGGCTCCTAGTGGAGAAGCCTCATGTGGGGCTCAATCCCAGAACGCTGGAATCACTCCCTGAGCCGAAGGCAGACGCTTAACGACTGCGCCACCCAGGCGACCCACAATCACTACTCTTATTAAACATAGTACTCAAAACCCTAGCCAGAGCAATCAGCAAGATAAAGACATTATAGTCATCTAAATTGGAAAGGGAGAAATGAAATTGTCATTATTTGTGGATGATATAACCTAACATATATAAAATTTTAAAGATTCCATAAAAAAATTTGAACTAATCCATGAATTCAGTAAAGCTGTTGGATATAAAATCAGCATACAGAAATAAGCTATATTTCTAAGCACTAAGAATGAAATACTTGAAAAGAATAAACAATCCCATTCACAATAGAATCAAAAATAATAAAACATTTTGAAATGCATTTAACCAGGGATCTGTACTATAAAAATTATAGGACACTGATGAAAGACATTGAAGAAGACACAGATAAATGGAAATATGTTTGACATTTTTGAATCAGAAGAATTAATATTTTTAAAATATTTACACTACTTTAGCAATTACAGATTCAATGCAACCCCCTGTCAAAATTATTATGTCATTTTTCAGAAGGAAAAACAATCCTAAAATATGTATGTAGCCACAAAAGACTCTGAAGAATCAGAACAATATTGAAGAAAAAGGTACAAAGCCAGAATTATCACACTTCCTGATTTTAAAATATAACACAAGCTTATAGTAATTAAAACATTATGGTACTGGTATAAAAATGACACACAGACCAAAGGAGCAAATACAGAGCATAGACATCAAACCCTACATGTATGATCATATGATATTTGAGAAGGGTGCCAAGGGAATTCAACGTGGAAAAGATAGTCTTAAATAATTGGTGTCGGGGAAACTTAATAATAATATGCAGAAAAAGGAAATTGGCTCTCTGTCTTTTACTAGAAGCAAAAAAAAAATCATTCAAAATGGGTTACAAACTGAAACATAAGACCTGAAACCATGAAACTCCTAGAAAAAATATAGGTAAAAATCTCCTTGACATTGGTCTTGGCAGAGAGTTTTTGCATATGACACCAAAAACACAAGGAACAAAAGCGAAAATGATCAAATAGGTCTACATCAAACTAAAAAAACTCCTGCATTGTGAAGGAAACAATCAACAGAATGGAAAGGCAGCTGACAGAATGGGAGAATGTATTTTCAAACCATATACTGCATACATAGTTAATATCCAAAATATAAAAAGAACTCACACAAAATAATAAAAAAAACCTAAATAATCCAATTAAAGTGGGAAGAAGAAACAAATAGACTTTTTTTTTCTCAAAAAAGACATCAATATGGTCAATAGGTCCATGAAAAGATGCTCAACATCATTAATCATCAGGGAAAGGCAAATCACAAATCACCTTACACCTGTCACAATGACTATCAAGAACACAGGAGATAACAAGTGTTAGCAAGGATGTGGAGAAAGAGAACCACTATGCACTTGTGATAGAAATGTAAACAGTATAGCTACTCTAGAAGACAATATGGAGGTTCTCAAAAGTTTAAAAGTGAACTAACATATGATTCAACAATCCTACTTCTGCGTATATTTCCCAAGGAAATGAAAACAGAATTTTGAAGAGATATCTGCACTGCCATGTTTATTGTAGCATTATTCACAATAGCCAAGACACAGAAACTACCTAGGGATCTGTCAATGGATGAAAGGATAAAGAAGATACACACATGCACACACAAACACACACACACACACACACACACACGCACACTGGAGTATTCTTCAGCCACAGAAAGAAGAAAATTCTGCCATTGACAACAAATAGATGGAAGCTTGAGGAAATTACGCTAAGCAAAATAAATCAAAGACAAATCTTGTATCATATCACTTATATTCAGAATCTAAAAAGCCAAACTTGTAGAAAGAGAGCAGAATATACTAATCACCCTTCCCCCAGCAGTTGGAAATGAGAGAATTGGAGAGACGCTGATTCAAGGGTACAAACTTGTTATGAGAGGATGAATAAGTTCTAGATATCTACTGTGATTATGGTCAACGATACCATATTATATATTACAAATTCTATATATCTATTTATCTATCTCTCTTTTTACAACACACATATTCGTTTGTGACATTTTGTCTAGCATCAGTCTCAGCACGACACTGCAGTTTCCGTAGGGAAGATTGGCTTTCCTGCTCAACAGAAGCCTGGCACAAAACTCAACTAATCTGAAGTTGCCATTGTTAGCTCCCCCCTTCCTTCCCCAAATTGAATATTTTTGAATAGAGCCCTAATACTTAGAGCACACAAATGAGCAGAAAGAATATCCAAAGTATATAACATTATATTTCAATTATACTTCAATAATAAAAAAATACATAAAATAAAGTAAAATAAAATATAAAAATTTTCAAAAAAAAGATAAGAAATCTAGTGAGGCTTTGATCTTCAATTAAGTTTCCTTGACACCTCATTTCCTGGTGTTCTGCATCTTCCCCTTCTTAAGTCCACAATGATGCCCTCCCTCATGACCTGCTCCCACAAGGCCCTTAGTGAAGGATTTTCCCTTCTCACCGGATCCTCCACCTCTTTTCTTTAACCTACTAGAATCTTATTTATTCTTGGTCTGATATCCTTAGGCTTTTGTTAAATGCCTGGATAATGCAAAGATCTTAATTCATACTTTGACAATTATGGTTGGTGATAATAAGCAATTATTCCTCTGATTTAATATTTGAATCTTAGCAATTATGTCAATGTTTCAACATTAAAAAAAAACAGAGGTGACACTCAAAACATTAAACGATCAGTAGGGTAAAATAATTAACATATAAATCAATACTGTTTTAAAATCTATTTAAAAATTCTCCCACATTTTTCTGTTAACAAATCAAATAATATCAATTATTTATTTACCAAGTTGTATAAGTTGTAGTGCCATTTGTTTATTAAATCATTGCAGTACTTTTAAAATCACCTATTGGCTTTTATAAACTTTTATCTGACCAGGCTTTAACTAATAAAACCCTTCTCTGACCCATGATTTGATAAAGAAACCCACAGAAAGTTATCCTAAAAAATATCCTATTCTATTTTTTTAAAGATTTTATCTATCTATTTGAGAATGAGAGAGACAGAGAGAGGGGGAGGGGCAGAGAGAGAAGCCAACTCCCCACCCAGCAGGAAGCCTGATGCTGGGCTAGATCTTTGGACTCCAGGATCATGACCTGAGCTGAAAGCAGCTGCTTAACCACTGAGCCACCTAGGCACCCTACCCTATTCTATTAATAGTAGATGAAAAGATTCTTACAGGTTGCCTTGGGTAGACAAGACCAGTTGGTCTCCCCTTCTCAAGCATCAGCTCTCCCCACCTCTGCCTAAGCCTGTGCTGGTCCCTTACCTCTTGCTGCATTTTTTTTGTTAACTGGCATTCGGGAGGGAGCCTTCTGTGCACTAGTCTCACACTGGCTGCAGGAATGTGTACATGTTCCTAGCTGTTCCTGGTATACAGGAATCAGAAGAAGAGTAAAAGAGGATGCAAAAAGGTTGAAAAGGTAGTGAAAGGTAGACATGCCCTCGTGGTCCAAGTAGATTTCCCTTGCAGGTTGAGAAATGGCAACTGAGTGTGACAGAGAGAGAGGAGAACAAGGGAGAGAGAGGGAAAGAGGTTGAGAGAGAGAGAGAATAGAGAATTACATACAATTTCAAGCCACCAGCTTTTCACATAAAGAGAACTCAAGAGAACATTTTAAGTTGTTCACTTGCCAATATTTACATTATATGGATTGCATATCTTAACATTGTCTCATTTATAATTATTTCTGGTAAAAGAACATCATCATATATTGACACTGGTATTGGAAGTTGAGGATATAATCGATCATTTCTATAGTGAAATTCCGAACTGTGGAAGGAGCCAAGATGTCATTCAACAGCTTAATGAATAACGAAGATGTGATCCATATATACAATGGAATATTATTCAGCCATCAGAAAGGATGAATACCCACCATCTGCATCAACATGGACATGGAAGGAACTGGAGAGGATTATGCTAAGTTAAATAAGTCAAGCAGAGACAGACAATTATCATATGGTTTCACTTATTTATGGAACATAAGGAATAGCATGGAAGAACACAGGGGAAGGTAGGGAAATCTGAAGAAGGAGAAATCTGAAGGGGGAGAGGGAGATGAACCCTGCAAGACTATGGACCCTGGGAAACAAACTGAGGGTCTCAGAAAGGAAGGGGTGGGGGGAGGGGATAACAAGGTGATGGGTATTGAGGAGGGCATGTGCTGTGATGAGCACTGGGTGTTATATATAACTAATGAATCATTGAACACTACATCAAAAACTAATGATGTACTATACAGTGGCTAACTGAACATAATAATAAAAAGAAGAAAATGAAAAAAATTAAAGACAATCAGTTTAAACTTAAAAAATAAAAAAAAAACTAAAAAAACTAGTGTTCAAGTCATTCTGGATACAGTTAGTTGAGCTGTGGAATCAGGCACCGTATTAACTCAAGATTATTTCTCGAATCAAAATTTCATCCTGAAAAGGCATTACTTGAAATGATAGTTGTTAGACCTGTTTATTTGTAGGAAATTATTATGTTTTGATTCACCTCACTTTTAACAGAAAAGCTTTACAGTCCTTTGATCTTGGGAAGCTCCTTAATCTGTTTTTCTTTCATTTTCCTTATTTGTAAAATGAAGATGATAGTAGAGCCTACTCTGATTTGTCATTGTAAAAAAAATAATGGGAAAATGCCCTACCCATTGTAAGCAATCGTTATTGTTTCATTTGGGTGATGAGGTATGAACATTTCAGTAGGATCTTTCTAATCTGCTATTAATACTGGCCACACGCATTTCTTTCCTTAGTTTTTTCCCCTCCATTCCATAATATGTAGAGTCGATATTAGTTTTAAATCTCTCAGACATGCAAGCACAGCATTATTCTTTTCTGTAACATATACTTTTTAATTTTTAAAAAGATTTTAAAGGTATTATTTATTTATGTGACAGAGAGAGAGCACAGCAGGGGGAGCAGCAGGCAGAGAGGGAGAAGGAGAAGCAAGCTCCCTGCTGAGTGGATGTGGGGCTCCAAATCTGACCTGAGCTGAAGGCAGTCGCTTAACTGATTGAGCCACCAGGCATCCCAACATAAACTTTTTAAGCAAAAATTTTTAGTGATATAATTATAGATTTCCATGCAGATATAATAAATGATACAGAGAGATCTTACAGAACATTTAACCAGCTTCCCTGATGGTAAAATCATATAAAACCCAGTATTTCAATGTACAATATCACAACCAGAATACAGATATTGATAAATCTATTCACCTATCCAGCTTTCCCCAGTTTTAATTGTACTCATTTTCATGTGTGTGTATGTATATTTAGTTTCCTATATTTTTCTCATACCTGTAATTCATCCATTGGCATAGTCAACATACAGAACAGTTCTATCTATCACCACAAGGATACCTAGTATTGCCCTTTATATAACCATGCTCTCCTCCTGTCCCTGACCTGCCTATTCTTTAACACTCAGAACCACTAATTTGTTCTTTTTTTTCAAATTTTCTAAGAATGGATTCATATAATATGTAACTTTTCAGAATTGGCCTTAAAAAAAAAAAGGCAAGATACAGCTTAGTTCCCTGGAGATTCATCTAAATCAATATGCATGTTCATTTTTTCTCCTTCTTATTGCTAATTCATATTCCATTATATGGATGTACCGCAATATTCACCCATTGAAGGACCACCAGTAATTTCTAGTTTGGGGCTATTGTGGATAAAACTGTCATGAGAATTCAAGCATTTTTATGAACCTGAGTTTTCATTTCTCTGGGATAAATGCCCTAGTGTGCAATTTCTGGATCATTTGGTGATTACAGGTATTGTTTTAGGACAAACTGCTATCCAGTTTTCCAGAGTATCTTTACCATTTTATGTTTCCCCCCAGCAATGTATGAATGATCTAGATTTTAAGAATTCTTGTCATCAAGATGTCAACTTTTTAAACTTTTTTTTAGCCATTTTGGTAGTAGTTATGTTCATTGTCACTATAATAACTCATTGTGGTTTTAGTTTGCAATTCCCTGTTGGCTGACCAAACATCTCATGTGCTTATTTGCCCCTGGTATCTCTTCTTCAGTGAAATGTCTGTTTCTATTTTTGCCACTTTCTCACTGGATTATTTTTTACTGTTGAGTTTCAAGAAATCTTAATATATTGTAAATACTAATCCTCTGTCAGGAATATAATTTGAAAATATTTTCTTCCAATCTGTTCTAAATAATAGGATAGCATATTATATTTACTCTTATTTTTGTAGTTTCTTTTTTTCTTTCCTAATTTTTCCTTTGTTTTACTTCTCTTTGGTTTGAAGAATTTCTTTTAGCCAATCTTTAAGGATAGGTCTGCCAGAGACTTTTTCTTTTTTTTAGGTTTTCCTTTGTCTGAGAATGCATCAATTTCCCCTTCATTTCTTTTTTTTTTTTAAGATTTTTATTTATTTATTCGACAGAGATAGAGACAGCCAGCGAGAGAGGGAACACAAGCAGGGGGAGTGGGAGAGGAAGAAGCAGGCTCATAGCAGAAGAGCCTGATGTGGGGCTCGATCCCAGAACGCTGGGATCACGCCCTGAGCCGAAGGCAGACGCTTAACCGCTGTGCCACCCAGGCGCCCCTCCCCTTCATTTCTTAAGTATATTTTTAGTGGATACAGAATTCGTGGGTGACAGCACTTTTCTTTCAGCATCTGAAAAATGTGTCAATTCCTTCTNCCCCTTCATTTCTTAAGTATAATTTTAGTGGATACAGAATTCGTGGGTGACAGCACTTTTCTTTCAGCATCTGAAAAATGTGTCAATTCCTTCTGGTCTCCTGGTTTAAATGAGAAATCCTCTGCCATTTGAATTGGTGTTCCTTTATTAATAATGTGCAATTTCTCTTCAAATGCTTTCAAACTTTTTCCTTTATTTTTACTCTTCAAGAGTTTAATTATGATGTGTCCTGGCAGGGCTTTTTGTAGCTCATTCTGTTGGGGGATCATTCAGCATCCTGGATCTATAAATTTGTGTACTGCCAAATTTGGGAAATTTTCAGCTTTTATTTCTTCAAATAATCTGTCACCCATGCTCATTCTGTTCTCCTTCTGGTACCGTGACAATATAAATAATGGCTCTATTATTTTTATATTATTGTATTTTCCCTTGATCTCTGTGAATTCTATTGTTCTTTTTGCAAGCTCACTGTGTCTGTCTTCTTTTATATCCAGTCTAATATTGACTGCATCCAGGGAGTTTTTATTTCCACCCTTTTTTCAGTCCTATAATTTTCATTGGCTTCTTTTTTATAACTTTTATTTCTGTACGGATTTTTATGTTTTCTTTTTGGTTTACACATAATTTGTAAATAGTTGTTGAAACAACTTTTATGATGATTGTTTTCAGTTTCTTGTCAGATAATTCCAACGTCTGATCTGTTTCCATCTTGGTATCAGTTGATTATTTTTTTTCATTAAAGTTGTGATTTTCTTGGTTCTTGGTGTTATGATTTTCAATTGAATCCTGGTTATTTTTGCTCATTTGACCTAACACATTTTTGGAGAAAATAATTTCTATTTTTTGAAGGAGATTACATTTTTCTCTTATTTTTCTCAAAAGAATATAATCCCACAGTTTGCATTGAATTGTGGCCACTGAAGGATAGAGATCATCGTTTTAAGCTCCCTCATTTGTTTAACAACTTTGAGAATTTCTTGAGATTTTACTTGAAATTTTTATTTTCACAATGTAAAGGTTTAAATAATGATGATTTGATAAATTTTACTGCATGGAAAATGATTCAAAGTTGCTTTTTTACTCATCACTCTATTTTCAAAAATTGTCTTTATAAGAGTATCATTGTATTATGGTACTGTTTATCCTTAAACACTTACTATTCTTTTTTTTTTTTAAGATTTTATTTATTTATTTGACAGAGAGACAGCCAGAGAGAGAGGGAACACAAGTAGGGGGAGTGGGAAGAGGAAGAAGCAGGCTCCCAGCCGAAGGCAGATGCTTAATGACTGAGCCACCCAGGCGCCCCTAAACACTTACTATTCTTATAATGAATTCACTGAAATATTTTAAAACATCATTTTTCTAACTGAAGCTAAAAAGCTAATGCTTAAAGGATTGTTTTGGGATCTCTATTTTAGGCCAAAGAGATTGTTTAAATACTTATACATTACTTAGGAATACCTTATACCATTGTGTAGGTATCTGTCCATAGATGTTTCCAGCAAGATAAACTAAGGATTGCCTTCTTCTCTAGGGTGATTTACACCAAAATGAATACACTTAGATTTCAAGGAGGTGTTTTGCAATTCACCAATATCATTATTTCCTTTTATAAGACATATGGCCATAATATTCTGTGTTGGGTCATATGAAGTCTTAAAAATAAGCATGAACAAACTTACATCCCACAAATATTTTCATCTCCCTAGAAACAACAGAGGAAGCACCAAAAAAAAAAAAACCCAAAAAACCAAATAACTTTTTTTTTTTTTTTAGTTTTCTATATCATATTGTCATTTGTCATGGGGAGTATACATTCTCATGTGTTTTAAGGTTATGGCCTTCAGTTTTATCTTAAGTGACAAAGGAAAAAAAACATTAGTTTCCATTTTAATGATCTCTTTGGCATTCCTCCTTTAAGTAGCCTAAGATTTTAATTTTCTTTTGCCCTTAATAGGGAAAAAGAAAAAAAAAAACTCATCTTCGTTACTCTTTTTATATAGACTGATATTCAATTTTATATTATTTTGATATATATGTATATAGGTATGTGTATGTAGATGTCCATATATATGTATGCTTATAATATGTGTGCTTATAATATATATATATACTATATATACACAGAGAATATATTGTATATACATACATGTACACATACAGAAAAAGAGGAAGAGAGAAAGAGAAAGCCCACTCCTCACTAAAACAGAAGAAGAGAGATGTATCAGTATTAAAATTAAATTAGAATACATAAAGGAAAAGAAAATGTCTTAATAATCAACGTATCACGAATCAGAAGGTGGCTGAATAAAAAAATTCACATTTTTTTTTACCCCAGCTTTGAATCTAACTATTTTTACAACATTGAGAAAATCACATTATTTCCTGGATTTTAGTTTTATCTTCTGTAATACATTAGCATAAATATCCACAATTCCATATGTTTAGAACTCGTGTTTACTTACTTATTAGTGTCAAAAATTAGCTTCTAATAAAATTGCCTTACTCACAACTGAGAGAATTATACATTTCTGAAATTGTTTAAATAGTTCTGAGAGTCCTCAGGAGGAGACTACTTCTTTATGAGGCACTTTGATAGGCTACTCAGTGGTGGCTGCCATTTTCTTCTAGACTCCTCTAACAACATATTATGAGTCCCTGCTGGTGATAACATTTCTAGTGGAGACCAAAAATTCTGAAGTTGTTAAGATACTCCTGATGCCCCCTGAAACATGATGTCTACAAATATAGCTCCTATTTGTCTTGTTTTTCAGGTCACCCTGGCTTCTCCATAGTTTCTGTAATTTAACATGATAAAAAATATAATTCACTGTCATTTCTACTGCAATTTGGCAAATAGGTTATGAAGGAGTTCTCTAAATCATGTTCTCTCTTTAATCTTTTTTTTTTTGGATTTTATTTATTTATTGACAGAGAGAGATTGAGAGAGAATCTCAAGCAGACTCCCTGCTGAGCGCAGAGCCAGATGCAGGGCTCTATCCGATGACCCTGAGATCGTGACCTGAGCCAAAATTAAGAGCTGGACATTTAACAAACTGAGCCACCAAGGCACCCTATTCTTACAGAGATATAAGATAAATTGCTGTTCTGTCCCAAGAATTTTGGGTTCAAAAACATTTGTAGGAGACAAACCGAGTCATAGAACTATACTGAATTAATTATGATCTATCACTCTTCATTCCCCACCTGCTCTATCATACCCTATCACTGAACCATGGTTGTGTAAGAAATATGTATTTCTGAACTCTTCTCTCAGTTAAGAAGAATGTTTTGCAGGTGCCTCTGAAACCCCTCCCAGATAAAGCTGGCTGGACAATCTTTTTAGTCTCCAGTATGATGATTTTGCAGGATGATTTCCAAGTCAGGACGGTCTCTTCAGGGCTCCTTGCCTATTCTACATACAATGGATGTAAACTCTTGTATCAGAAGTCATGGTAGGAGATGGAGGAGAGGAGATGACTATGAACAAAATATTAATAACCATTAGTCACACTACCACTGGCACCCATAAGCATCTATCATTAGGTGCTCATATGCCAGCCTCTCTCTCTTGATATATAGAGACAGAAAGACATCTATATATCTATATCTATACTCCACAAATATATAAATACCTGCTTCACAAATGCAAGAATAAAAATTTCAACATATATAGTATATATATATGTATATATATATATATGCAAACACATGCACAAGTGCATTAATATTAAAAAAATATATATGTATAAAATTTGTGAGTTGGGTGTTCCATCTCTCTAATCTAGGAAACAGGAATACCAAAAAAGGTAAGACATCTATTCTTTTGAACAGAAGATATCTTATGGACATGAATATTAATGTGGACATGAATAAGGACCAATGGGAATATTCATGCCTTTTGTGTTCTAAACTTTTGCAAGAACATGGCTTATAAACATAAAGAGGGCCCTAGATGATTCATGAGGACATGATCCTATCCTACAAAAAATTCTTATCACTGTTATCATCACTCTAAACACTATCATTGAATTTAGTGTTTTTTGACCAAGAGTTTTTTTTAAATGGCTGAAAAATCAAAAGAATAATAATATTTCATGATACATGAAAATTATATGAAATTTATATTTCAATGTACATAAATAAAATTTCTTTGGAGCACAACTGCATCAATTGATTTACATATTGTCTGTGGCTGCTTCCATGCAACAATGGCAGAAATAATTAGTTGTGACAAAAGTGATCTAGCCAACAAAACCAAAAATAGTTACTATCTTTCCTTTTACAATAAAAGTTTATGAATACCTTCAACTAAGCAATGCTGATTTTCAAGGACACCAGTTAGTAGTCACAGAACTTGGTGAGGAATGCCATATTCATACTAGGTCACATATGGGTCAGTAAATATAGAGTTAACTATTTTTATTTTTTATACAGATGTTTTTTGAAGAAGACACTATCATACAGTAGAGAATGCTTCAGAAATCTTTAGTAATAGAGACAATGTTTCTGCTCACAGAGAATTAATTAATGCATGTATTTAGAAATCACTAAGCAAACTGTAATTAACTAACAAGGCAATGAAATATTTATAAGAAACAAAACAATAATCAAAGTAAGTACATTACAAAGTGAGTATATTACAGTAAACATTATTAAAAATATTATCAAGATACATATTTAATTTTATAATTTGCATGTTGGCTTGTTAATTTTATTTAATTGCATCATTTGCTATGTGGAGAGAAAGGGTTTTTCATTTGCTGAGTTAAACCTTTACGTAGAAACAGCAAATTGAGAAGCAATTTACATTTAGCATTTTATTGGGGGGTATTATATTTAATATATACTACATATGAAAATAAACACAATTATAAATCTTGGGGGAGAAATCAAACTTGATTTGTGTTTAGTGTTTTTTTACACAACATTCCCCATATGATAAGTATCTACAGTTAAGTATATAAAAACCGTACCTCAAAAAAGGCACTTTTTTCTTTTAAACAAACACACAAAGTTATAAATATTCAATTAATATTTGTCTCTCTAAAATGATAGAATTGAGCCAGTTACAGCTTCAATTCTAGAGTTTTTCTTTTTAATTTCTGGATTATATTCTTTAAATAAATTACCAAATTGAAATAGTGAAGAAAAAAAAAAACCTACATCAAGGTGAGGAAAAGGCTGACACACAAAAAGTAGTAGTATTTTTCTCCAAAAATTAGCATGCTGCTAAATAGTAAGAAAGTAACATTTCTAGTTTTTTTTTTTTTTTGAGAGAGAGAGCGAGCAAGAGCGGGTGGAGGAGCAGAGGGAGAGGAAGAGAGAGAATCTTTTTTTTTTTTTTAATTTTATTGACTTTTCATTTGAGGTAGGGAGAGAGCACGAGAGAGCACAAGCAGGGGGCAAAGGGAGAGGTAGAAACAGACTTCCACTGAGCGGGAGTCCAATGTGGGGCTAGATCCCAGGAACCTGAGATCATGACCTGAGCCAAAATCAAGAGTTGGTTGCTTAACCAACTGAACTACACAGGTGCCCCTGTTTTGATTTTTAAACCTGCTCTGCAAGCATTTTAATTATTTACTCAAAAGGAGATTAATGCCATCATGTGATAATTCTTCATTCCCTCCTACCCCAACTCCCTGGCAACCACCCTTCCACTTTTTGTCTCTGTGAATTTGGCTACTCTAGGTAACTTTTATTGGTGGAATCATACGTTATTTGTTCTTCTTTGACTGTCTTATTTCACTAAGCATCGTGTCCTCAAGCTTCATCCAGGCTGTGGCATGTGTTAGAATTTCCTTTCTTTTTAGGGCTGAATGATATTCCATTATATATGTATAGCACATCTTGTTTATACATTCATCTGTTGACAGACATGTTGGGGAGATTCCATTTTTGGCTGCTGTGAATAATGCTGCTATGAACATGGGTATGCAAATGTCGATTTGAGTTTCTGCTTCTTATTATTTTGGTACATACTCAGAAGTGGAATGTCTGAGTCATATGGTAATTTTTATTTTTAATTTTGTTGAGGAATCAACATATTCTTGATTGAGGAAAGGAAAGGAGCTTCAGTTAGAAATCATGGTATTGTGAGAACAGAGAACATTGGTCCTAGTGAACATCAGATTTATGACTTCGGGAAATCAGATTTTCTAAAATCTAGGGAAATTGTAAGTAAAAAATTAAGTGTCAGATGCTCCTGTAGGCATCACTCAAGAGAGTAAGAGGTTAAAATCATGAGATTCTGGCTGTATAATTTTTAATTATGTCATTGGAGAATGAAGTAAAGGGAAACAAATTTGTGGCAGAGGCACAATTTTGACACTGATTAGGGTTCATTGTTGTTTTACTGTGAAAGTATTGAATGATGATAGATATCAACTCAGAGTGGCATTTCTGTTGCCTTAATGATATTAACGGTTTTAAGTAATCATAGAATTCATGCTTCTTACTGTTTTGGGGGTGCTCAGTTCACTCTGTAATGTTAACATACTAGTGTTCTGCTCCAGAAGACGTGATTGTGAGAAGTCTCATAATCCCAGCTTTAATCTGAGAATTGGGAAAGCTGACACACAGAAGATCTGGAGGAAATCAATAGCTGCCTGTCTACCACTACTGGAGGCTGAGTGTGTGAAAGAAGCTTTGTTGCTCTGGAGGTAAACTTGTAAGAAATAGAACAAAGTGAAACAGAAGATCCTGACTCAACCCAAAGAAGAATTCTCCAACCTCAAAACTACTTTGCTTCTCAGAGCAGTTAGCCTTCTATTATGGGAGGTGCTCAAGAAGAGCCAGGGACTGTCAGTTCAGGAAATGTGTTCAAGTACTCTGTATTGTTCTAAAAATTTAACACAATGATATTAAAGGACTACTGACTACTTAAGAATTTATAAAATGAAGATAATTTGGGGCTTCTGTGCTGGGTTAGTGAATGGAATTTGTAAATTAATAGGAATTATGTTAATGTATATCAATATTTAATTGAAATTATAAAGTCAATTTTCTATAGTTCCACCATTCCATTTATATTAAAGTATGCTTTTGTCCTATCTGATTAGCTAAATTCACAAGATTTTGCTATGATTCCAAAAAGAGCTTGCCAGGTATTTTTACCCAGCAGTGTAGTTCATGTAGCTTTATACAGTCTCTGACTTTTATTACATAGTGTTGTTTTCTCTAAGAAATTCCTGCTATAGCAGCCACTTCCCATAAGGACTACTATGATGATGGGACCACACAAAAGCCTCTCATTGACTGCCACAGAAAGCCCTCCTCCTCTAACATTGCATAATCTTTTACCTTTTGCAATATTCCCAGACTTCTCACTTGCCCCTGTCCAGCCATCCAAGGACTCCCAAATGTATCTACAAAACAGTTAGAAAATCCCCTCCAGTTGTGAAGCTATTCTTAATAGAATACTTGCCAATCAGAGACTGTCTCTGTTTCTTCCTCCTTTTACTCTATACATCTCTCTCTTTTCTAATGCCATTGAGCTTCTGCTCAAGTAAGGTTTATGAATCACATGCTGCAAGTTAATGAAGAAGCAGCCTTTGTTAATTTTGTTTTGGACTTAGTGTTGTCATTAACATCTCCTTCCTGAAGATATCAAGCTTCATTATTAAATGGAATCCAAAAGTGAACAAAAATTTCGTAATATCTATGAGGACATCTTTTCCTGAAAATATTTCCCCTGTAACTTCTGGGTAAACCTGAAATATCAAAGAGAAAATCTTTCTTTTGACAGTTAAGTAAAGTATAGGAAGTGAGCTGGGGCAAGGATTTGGACTGAGTTCAGTGGTATGTTAGTCGATGGCTAAGAACTACTTCTCCAAAATTAAACAAAGCAGAAACAAGCTCTGATTTTTGGTGGCTCATTTCAAGCCACCAAGGCAGAGTTGGGAAGAAAAGGGCTTAGTGAGCTCTAGGAGCCCCAGGGCCAGCTCCAGCACACCAGGGAGGAACTGACACTATTCTTGAGCCTCTTCTGTGTGTGACTTTCTAGCACCATTTCACATCACCCCTCTGAACCTTAGTCTAATTACTTTTAAAAATGAGGAAAATGCCAGATCATTAAGTTACTTGTTTGAGGTCACACAGCACATAAATGGCATGTGGTATTAGCCTCTGCTCTCAGTACGGTACATCATTTGCAAAACCTCCATTAGAAAAGGAGTCAAGTAATTTAAATGTATACCAACCTGTAAAATGAATAAATATCACATTTTCCCAAAGGACTCACTTTTGCTGACTCTGGTTGCAATACAGATTGCTTCAAAGAGGGCATACTTACAGCACGGGTCAGAATATGGAAGACACATTTCACTCCATTCACAATTTTATCAAGGGTTAGGGCTATCATGAACAAACAGCCCAAACAGGATATTCTCTCTGACGAATAAGTGGCCAAACAGTTCATGTATAGTGGAGCATTTTTGTGTGCCCAGGTGCTCTGCTGGGTGCCAGGACTTTACCTCCGGCACAGGTTAGCATCTCCTCTCCAACTCCATGGTCAGGTGTGAGAAATTGTCCATAGTCACTCATGACTAAATGCAAACCTCATCTGCAATCGACCCAGTTAGCTTAGCTGTTTTTGTGGCTTGAAAGAAGGGAGGGGAAAAAAGGCTTCATTCCTGCTGTTTCTTAATTGGAACCATCTGTTGTTACTCTTTGTCTCCGCTAAAGAAGCTGTAATCCAGG
Source organism: Ailuropoda melanoleuca (assembly GCF_002007445.2). Classification (NCBI taxonomy): domain Eukaryota; kingdom Metazoa; phylum Chordata; class Mammalia; order Carnivora; family Ursidae; genus Ailuropoda; species Ailuropoda melanoleuca. Next base: position 96,528,095 of record NC_048219.1, read on the forward strand.
GCCTGGGTCTGACATGGAAATCTGGGTCTGTAAGCTTTGGAACAGACAGCGATCTCCTAAGGGAAGGCAAAGTGCACTGTACATAGGGGTGTTGTTTTGAAGTTCCCTTGTTAGGGAAAAAATATTACAAGAGTAACTACTGTTTGAAGGGAATATAAAGCAATAAGAACATATTTATTTTTCTAGAAGGTAGGATTTCAAATATTACTTGGAAAAGGTATGATCGTGAAAAGACTGGAGAGAACTCACCTATATTGATACCTACTATGCGCTAGTTATATTACTTATGCTGTTTCACAAAAGCCTTAAAGAAAATATTATTAACTCCATTTTACAGGTAACGAAACTTGAGATTCAGCATGGGCTGAGTTCTTCAGGCCCAGAGCTAATACATGGCAGAACTGAGACAGTAAATGAAGATCCCTCTGGAATAAAAGGCCATGATGTTTTTATACTATAGCAGGAGTTGACAACCATAAACCAAACCCAACCTGCCACCTGATTTGGTATATAGCCCAAAAGCTAAAAACGTTTCTTATGTTTTTGTAAAATTTTTTCTTATTTTTAAAAAAAATTTATTTACTTGCAAGAGAAAGAACACTCACAAAAGAGAGCAAAGGCAGGGTGAGGGACAGAGGGAAAGAGAAGCAGATTCCCCACTGAGCAGGAAGCCTGAGGTGGGGCTAAATCCCATGACCCTGGAATCATGACCTGAGCCAAAGGCAGAGGCATAATGGACTGAGCCATTCAGGCACCCCATATTTTTGTAACAATTTTCAATAGTTGAAAAAAATCAAAAGAAAAATAGCATTTCGAAATGTTTCACAAAATTATTTGATTCACAAAAATTATTTGAAATTCAAATCTTGGTGTCCTGGCTTTCAAAGACTGAACTATTTCATACTTTGCCTTTTACAGGAAAAAGCTTTGCAGCACCCTCCACTAGACCAATGGTTCTCCAAGTTGAGTATGCATCAGAATCATCTGGATGACTTGTTCGACAATGAGTCTCACCCCAGAGGTTCTTATTTGGCAGGTGTGGGGTGGGGCCAAGGATTTTCATTTCTAGCTTGTTCCTGGGTGATGTCCTTGCTGTTTTTGGGTCCAGCCTTTGATAAGCGTTGTACTCGAAGAAAATTTGCTAATTTTTTTTTCTAAGGTTGTTTAGCTATTCAACTGGTAGGTTTTGCAGCTAGGGGATAAACCCTCATTAGCTCAGTAACTCCCCCTTCTGTAATCTCTTCTTCCTGTGATGTATTTAGCACTTGTACTGCTGGATGACTTTTGTACAATTGTTCACATTTTCATTGGTCTAGTTTTCTCATCTCTATAATTTAAGCTTAGTGAGAGCAAAAAGCAAATAGTCTGTGGCTATATGTCCTCATTGATGACCCATGCAGAGCTAATTTCACGCCATGGGTGGAAGTAAGGGTAGCAGAATGGAAAGACTGCAAGCACATGTGCCTTTAAATCCTAAATATTTTGTTTGCTTTCTTCCTAAATTTGGGCATGTTAGCCTCCAAGAGCCTCAGTTTCTTCTTCTGTGAGATTAACATGATAACATATGCCTCACAGAGGTCCTCTGAGTTTTATAACAGATCAAATATTTAAAGCGTATTCAATGCCTGGCAAACTGTAAACAACCTGGAAGCTCTTGAGGGGGCTCACTGTATAATAGCTGAACAAAAGTTCTCCCTCCCTGCCACTCTAATGAAGAACGTGCTATAAGGGAAGTCTTTTCCTATGCCGTGCCAGTTGGCTGAATTACACACATCCCTTGATGGGAGCATGGAATTCTTGAAAAAACTTAGCAAAGCACACATACCCACTCTACTCCCATGCAGCTTCCTCCTGGACTGGTGTCTAAGAACAACCTGGATGGCATCTAGATTGACAGTCTCACTCAGTCTGCATCCAAAGTCTGCATCCAAAGCAGAATTACAGCTGTTCAGAGAAAACTAGCCTGTTGCAACACAGAGAAGAGTTAAGAATGCTAGAAAGGAAAAGACAGTGAGATCCAATGCAGCATCAACATTGGTGTTATTTGCTACCTTCTGCCAGAATAATGCAGAGGTTAAGAACTCCACATGTGGAAATTGACCACCACCTGGGTTGGCTTCGGGACTCCATCATGAGCCTCCAGTGTGGCATTAGGTAAGTTATTTATTTTCTTTATAGCTTATTTCATCATTTCTAGAAGTGGAACAATCCCAGAATTTACCTTGTATGGTCGTCATGAGGGACAAATGAAAGATTTTGGATAAAGCTCTGGCCTGACCCAAGATAAAGTGCTAACTAGAGCAAATACTGATGGAACACTTGCCCGTCCCATGAGTTGAGCCAAGGGACTTACTTATATTCATTCATTCATAAGGCAAGACGGAATTTTTGCAAACTGTGAGTTCAGTGAAAATATAAACATACAAACCTGGAAGGGTTTGGACAAATAGGTTATATTTGAGATTGCTGCTAATATGTTTGTGTTTGAGTGTATCTATATGCACTTCTTTTTTGATGTCACTACTATATTTTCTGACAAAAATATTTTATAACCAGAAAAAGAACTGTACACATTTTTTGTTGTTTTAAGTTCTCACCTTGTCATCACATCTTCACTCTATCTCATTTGAAAGCTTACCACTGTACTATCAAAAAACATTTTGAAAAAGAAGGAGGTGGAGGAGAATCACTCTATGATCTTTGACGGGAAAAAAATATGTTCTCCATGTCAGTTGACATCTGAAGCTCACTAATATCTTGACCAAATGGATATTAAGAGACACACGGAAGGAGAAGGATTTTGAAAATGGTTTTATGACACCACATAGAAAACAACCTATTTCTAGTTTATTATGGAGTGAGGTAACTATTCGGCACATTAACAATCAGGAGCATGTCAAACGGCTAGTTCTCTATTATTACCACTAACAGTGGGGTCCTTTAAAAACCATTCTTGAAGTTTTAAAGAAGCAGCACTACAGTAAGAGAAAATGGAACCTAGCCTACAAGCATTGGCACCTCCTATTCCCTCTCACAGACCTGCTCCTAGTTACTCAGTGCAAGTTTTCTGCACCTTGCTTGTTTGTTTCTTTATTGATGACACCATGCCCATGTTCACCATTTGTTTAAGCTCCTGCCTGAGCTCTGGCAAGGATCTCTCTGAGGACTCCACATGTCCTTCCCTTAGTTAGATGGGCTCCCCAACATAATCTCCCTTTATCTTTCATACTGGTCTCCCTTTCAAATGGTGATTTTGGGATGCTTTGGCATGGACTAGTATTTTAATGGATTACTTATTACAGTATTTTCATTTTTTTTTCTGCAAAACATTGACTGGAATGGGTTCCATTTGCCTATAGGTGTGAGAGTCACAATGACTGACCAGTGGACTTGCTTATGTTTTCTCAAGCACAAGGTACAATTTTAGATTTACTCTTCTTTTTGTCAGGACTTGTTTCTGCTTCTACTCTATCTCTCAGTTACCTAAACTTTTCAGATGTTCTAACATTTAGGTGAAATATAATTTTATCCAGTCAGCGTCCCTCAATTTCCATTTCCCTAAGATGGTTTTCTGTCTTTTGCTACCCATTGAATTCCATGCTCCCTTCTTCCATCATACTTCCATTGAGGCATAATGATCTAGTTATATATTTTTGAGATATTTGCAGGCATATGCTCATCTATTTTACTATTTTCCCCCCTTTAACCTCTATATCCCAGAACAAAAATTTGTAGAACACTTAGGTGGATAACAAAAGGAGGAAGAAAGAACTAGTCAATGTTGAAATGATGGAATGATGAGCATAATTTTGCCTGTGTTCTTCTGCCTTTTCTGTTAAACCAGGAACCTAAGTAAGATCAGTCTGAGGGTTTTTTTCATATTTAAGCTTAGCTGATAGTAATTATAAAGGAAAGACTTTTTGTAGGAGAAAGAACTGCTTAAAAAGCCAACAATGTATTACATTTGCGATGTACATTAAAAATAGATTAAACATTTACCTAAAACTCTATCCTGAAATACTCAAGCTTCATCTTTATTCTATGTATGAAAATGATTCATTACGGGCTTACAGCTTACAACTGATTACCAGAAAGTAATATATTCTTCCTCAAACCAGAAATACTTCACCAGTAAGCAGTTTCCAGGGAGAACAGAGAGAGTATCAGATGCTCATGCAAAAACTATTACCATACTACTCATTCTATACTAAAACTATTGTTAATGGTTCTTTATTTATGTGATTTTCCATTAATGTTTTTATGATTTGAGTAATGCTAGATCAATATGATTCCAGACATCCAGATACTTGAAATATATGAAGATTGGTGTAATGTGTACATTTTCATCTTAAAATCAGTTATCATATAAACAAAATACAAATTCTTGAAGTTTGAATTTATTACTCCTCCTTGATTCCATGGTACCAAAGCTTCATTCTGAACTTCCAAAAGGTACCAGTATTAACATTATTCATTCAACTATTATATACTTAGTTCTCATTTTCAAAATGTTATTGGGAGTGGAAAACAATACTTGAATATGTTTTTATCATTAAGTTTTTTTTTTGTTTTTCTTTTCTTTTTTTTTTTTTTTACTAAGTCACCAAAAAGTCCTGGAAAATATAATAATGAAATCACGTAAACTAGTCTTTTCTTGTCCTTGGGGAGAATTTGTTCCTAAGTATTCAACTATGGGAAGCAACAGGATTTAATGGAAATACATTGTTGCTAGATGCTAAGAGTTCTTGTTATTCTATTTTTATTTAATGATCTTGAACAAGGCATTCACTTAATCTATGTCTTACATTCTCAGCTGTAAAATGAAGATTGATGGATTTCTGAGGTGAATTATAGATGGTTTCTAAGGTTTTCTATAGCTCTAGCATTGATATGTATATTCATTGTGACAGACATTTTTGCTGGCTACCCAATAGTCACACACATACACACAGAAACACACGCACACGTGTGCACACACACAGACACACACACACTCACATAAACTTTTTAGCTGCTTATAGAGTCTATTTTCTACTAAAGAAGCTGACAATACCAGACACTTATTGATAATAAGTGGAGAATGGTTATAGGTTCCATTCCTGGTTGGGGGATCTAAAAAGCCTGCAGTGGAAATCTAAGAAGGCTTCCCCTTGCTAATAAAATGGAAGACATGGGGGAAAAAATGTCTCTGTTCTTTGCTAGATCTGTTGTGCCTCTATGTGTCACTTGGAGAGACTGCCACTGTGCTAGTACCCTGAGGGAAACAAAACCACCCATCCAAAATGACAGAATTAAAAAACACAAAGGTCTTCAGTTCATAAAGATATTGTTAGGTAGGTAAGCTAATTCCTGAACCACTCATCTCTGAACTATTTGTTTGAAATGTAATAAATGACTTAAATCTTCAATGGGCTTTTAGTTGTGTGCTTTGCCTAAAGCCAAAAGCACCCTAAATAGTGTGTGTGTGTGTGTGTGTGTGTGTGTATGTGTGTGTGTGACTGCATGGTCATCAGTCTCCTCTCTATTTAAAGATATGACTGTTTCAATTCACCACAGACCTTTTTATGGATGGCCTGGACCATCATACAGATGAAATTTCTTTCAAATGGTCACCTTCTTAGAAAGATGTTTACTGACTATCCCACGTAAAATAGCTACACTCCCATCATTGAAACTTCTTTTATCCCATTCTATTTTTCTTTTAAGCACTCATCAATTTCTGAAGTTATTTATTTATGTTATGCTTGATTAATGAATTATATTTCTGCCTCTAAAATGTAAGTTTTATGAGAGCAGGACCATCATTTCCCAAAAATGTCCTATTTTTATAGCATCTACAACAGGTTTTGCACAGAGTTGGTATTTGACAAATATCTCTCATGAGCTAATGATAGTCTTAAGGTGTACCCCGAAAAATGGACTTACAAAATAAGTGTTTCTATGATTGTTAATGAAAACTTTGGCAAATTATAAACACATAAGAAAGCAAAGAAAACATGACTTACTTTTTATTAAAAAAACACAATTTGTAGCTGTGATCACAAAGACAGCATGGTACTGGCACAAAAACAGACACATAGACCAATGGAACAGAATAGAGAACCCAGATGGACCCTTGGCTCTTTGGGCAACTAATCTTTGACAAAGCAGGAAAAAACATCCAGTGGAAAAAAGACAGTCTCTTCAATAAATGGCGCTGGGAAAATTGGACAGCTACATGCAAAAGAATGAAACTTGACCACTCTGTCACACCATACACAAAAATAAACTCCAAATGGCTGGAAGACCTCGATGTGAGACAGGAATCCATCAAAATCCTAGAGGAGAACATAGGCAGCAACCTCTACGACATTGGCCAAAGCAACATTTTTCATGACACATCTCCAAAGGCAAGAGAAAAAAAAGAAAAAATGAACTTGTGGGACTTCATCAAGATAAAAAGCTTCTGCACAAAGAAACAGTCAAAAAAACTAAGAGGCACCCCACGGAATGGGAGAAGATATTTGCAAATGACACTACAGATAAGGGACTGGTATCCAAGATCTACAAAGAACTTCTCAAACTCAATACACGGAAAACAAATAACCAAATCAAAAAATGGGCAGAAGATACGAACAGACACTTTTCCAATGAAGACATACAAATGGCTAACAGACACGTGAAAAAATGTTCAAAATCATTAGCCATCAGGGAAATTCAAATCAAAACCACACTGAGATACCACCTTACGCCAGTTAGAATGGCAAAAATAGACAAGGCAAGAAACAACAATTGTTGGAGAGGATGTGGAGAAAGNAAAACAAATAACCAAATCAAAAAATGGGCAGAAGATACGAACAGACACTTTTCCAATGAAGACATACAAATGGCTAACAGACACATGAAAAAAT